>NC_139655.1:34972597-35572597 GCF_951799395.1 Argentina silus | reverse complement strand
TTTCCAATTCCCAAGCTTTTTTTATTTTCAATTTGCAGTACAATGTAAAGAACCCACACAGTTGAATTGCTGACCATTGGAACATACATTCCCAGATACTGAATGCCCTTTTTTCATATACCTAATTGATATTCATTCACTACTGGAATGTATGGAATTGAAAAGTAATTTCCCAACCCTGATCGTAACATCATTCAGATATGACAGGAGGAAGTTTTTACCCATGTTACCATTTTTTTTGAGAGAAGGAAGGAATTTAAAGATTTCGTTGTTTTTTTCAACACATGACAACAGTAGCCTCAACAGAGACTTTGGACAGGAACTCTCTGGTCACCCATCAACTACCAACACCACTATGACCATATTGCCTTGTCTTCCTTATGATCATGATCATCATGTTGGTGAAACCCAACACTTTGTTCATAAGCCCACATACTGTAACTTCCTCTGCTCTTGCATAACAAGTTTGAGGCAAAAGTTGAGGGGGTCAGAAAGCAGAGGGAGCGTTTGCTGTAAAGTATCTCTCTGTCATACCAGCAGATATGTTCGTAGACATAAGCAACATGCGGACAGACCTGTCACATCTGCTAAGTGTCACGGGAAGCGTCATCTTGCCTACAGGGGACAAAGGATGAGCTGTTTTACTCACGGGCCAGACTGAAGAGATTATTCATATGGAAACAGAAATGGACTGTCTGGTGAAGCTGCTTTTCTTTCTGCCTGAAACTATGGGCATGTTCAGCTCAAACCCTTTACTCAGCCTTTTCAACACAGTCTCATAGCAAAACGTGGATGCAGTAACGATAGTACAGTACAAGACCACCATGAAACACTACTAAAGGGTGAACAAATATATAATAATAATAATAATAATAACAACAACTAGAAAATTATGTTTCAGTAGAAACCTTGTATGCTTGCTTAGCTGGCTAAAAGTATTTTAATTATTGGTAGTGGAGGACGTTTAGTCAGATAGTTCTACCTTTGAGATATCTTCCAAGTAAGATAGTGGAACAGTTAAGCTAGGTTGTTATGTTCTATTGGAACACTACAGACGGGATTGAGAATAAACGAGTGAAGAGTGAAATGAACAAAATGGCTGCGCATTGCTGGGGGTCAGCCATGAAAAGCGGACCGGACCTGTTCCAGGCGTGATTGAATAGGGTTCCAGTGAATAGAGTATGCAACGGGCGCATATCCTAAAGTGAGATGTCTAACAGAGTCGACTGAAAGATAACTTGGCCTATAATAACGCCTGCTCGCCAACCCCAACCTTCCACCAATCTTCCTCTGTCTGGTGCTATTGCCTGATAGGTGCATACCCACATGCTTAGCCTTTTCCCAGTACAATTTGCTATTAAACTAGTGCTATTTTCAACAATAGTGTGATTAAAGCAACATGTGTTTGTGAAAGTGTAGCTGGTCCAAATGAAGTGCCTGAATGCACACACACTCACACACTATTTCCACAAAGCTTTTAGGAACTTTATCGGAACAATGCTGAAACCAACAGTGAGGGGGAGTGATGTGGATAATTCTGCTTGAAAAAATAGGTTGTCTCTTAGGTATGTGTCAAATATCCATGACAACTTGGCCTAAATGATTATTTAAATAGCCTATCTGCCTGTGTGCCTCACACAACTATGACCACACTGTTCCTACTACAACTGCAACACCACTCTTACCCTTTGCTCTCCACAGTATGATTGTATTACATCAGTTCATTAACATGAAGTTTTAATCAGGGATAAATCAATGGGCATGTAGTCCAGTGGGTTTGTGCTTCTAAAAAATTGTCTATAAAATGTAAACTAGTCTGTGAAATCAAAAAACTGTAAATGGTAAAGGTTGCAATTACTCTGAATTGTGAGTGAAATTGTTTCTGAGCACACCCCTGTTTTGATATCCTTCTTGGAGACTATACTCTATGTACTGTAGAGTAAGACTTTTGTTTCCTTCCTGCCCTCTGTTGCAGCTTTCCTAGATAACAAATGGAGTCCTAAATGCACCACTCACACATGTTGGACTCTGACCTGTACTGGTAAAATGGTGGCTCCAAGGGTTGGTTAATAATTTATCTCCTAGCTCTCACACTCCCACGGACAAATCATTGTATTCATTTTCAGCATCGGCGTGATTACTTTGTTTTGGGCCTGAGGAAAAATATGTATTGAGATATATTGTTCTTTAACTAATACACGTTGGAGAAGAGGGAATGTAGAATGCAGAATGAATTCCTGCGGACACAACATATTTATTCATGGTTATATAAAACATTAATACTTTTTTTTTAGAGGATGAAGAAAAGATAAAAAAAACATTGAGATTTTACCCTTTAGGTAAAACATTTTAGATTGTATATAATGCCTGGGGGAGTTCTGGGGTTATAATAATGGAATTGTTGTACTGATGGCTGTACTTACAGTAATTAATATTTAATTGAGTCAGTGTTGACCCATTTGTCAATTGGGGGTCATGGACAAACATCACACAATCTCTTATTTGACTTGTTATTTAGGCCACACAGTAAACGTGTGCCAAATTGAAAAACATATTTGAAAAGTAAGGTAGCGACAAAGTGGGGGCTAATCTCTGTAAACTAGTGATCTTTTTTCTATCTGCAATCCAGTAGCCAGCTTTGATTGAATTATGACCAATGCATGTGAATGGCCATAACATGGCAACAAAAAATACAGCAATTAAAATCAATTACTCAACATGCTAAAACATTTGTCCCAATTGTGTGTCCATCAACCAATGTATATAGTTATATGGTACTTACATACAGTAGGTAACAACACTACAGTGTACTGTAAGTGCATATTATGTGAGTTATTTTTACCACTATGTCCCTGCTTTTTGCCCCACCCCTCCATTAGTTTGGTTAATTCAGTTAAATCTAACACCCCACAAGCTAATATGAAATGCTCTTTTCCATCTGAGCTCCACTGCCTTAGATTGAAAAGCTCTATTAGGATTTTCAATATCTATCTAGCTGTCCCAGGGAAGGAGAAAAGATAGGAGTCTTATTGCCCCACTCAGTCAGGTAATGTCCTTTAAGGGTAATCCATTTCAGGCCTTGTACAGCAACTGTGGTACCGCAGCCTTGGAACTGAATCTATGCCCAAATGAGCTATGATCAGAACAAATTTGCTCAATCCTGTCCTATCTCAAATGTGAGCGATCCATAAGGCTTCCAATGCACCACAGAGCCCATTGAGCAGGTTTCCTCATTAATTATCATTGTCCTTCAAATACAGAGGACCATCAGGAAGAAATCAATGACACATCACCTATCAAGCAATGGACTCTCCACTTATGTAAACAGTCCATAATGCCTTAAATCATTTAACTGTCATCAAATATTGCTTTGAATTCCTGTCAGAAAACAAATTATATAAAAGAGCTTGGTTGGCTTTTGTAATCAAACATTAAAACTCAAGCTTTCAACCAAGCTAGATATCCTTTTGTTGTTAAGAAAATCAATACCTTTTACGAAAATAGTAGCACTTTCTTTTTAGACACCACCCAATTCAAAGGTTCACAGAGTCCAGTTTGATTGGGAAAATGTGGGGAAACTTTGACGCATTGACTCACTTGATGCACTGACCAGTAATTTTAATCTAATACACTATGAAAGTCTGTATGTCACTGCAGAGTGTAAACATAGCTGGAGACACGTCATTTTTGGAGACAGACGTCACCGTTATGATTGCTACTGTAGCAACAGATAATCTGAGCGATAATCTGTAGCTAACAAATTGTAAATATGTTCTGATTTGGCCCAAGATTTACAAAATTTGCATTTAAGGTAAATTGAGTCATTTACTGCAATTAACTGTTAATTAGCTACCGCATTTTCTTTTACTAGCAATCATAACACCTGTCTAAAAAAATTACGAGTGTCTCCAGTTTTGTTTACATTCTGCAGTTTGTAAACATAATTGTAAAATTACCTAGATTCAGTGCATCAAAGTTTCCCCACATTATACATGTAGCCCAATCGACTTAAAATAGTGCTGCTGTGCAGCTATATCTTTCGTTTTTCAATGTACATTGAACTTAATTGTTCATTGTCTTGATTGACCAATTCTATACATAAAAAAAAAAGTAGTGTTTTAATAACTTTTTGGGGAGAAATCCAGTTTACAGCGGCGAGGGATCATGATTAGTATCATTCAGTAATGACAGTTGTAATCAGAGGCCAGTTTATCCTCATGATAACAGGCAACAAATCTTTGTTCAACCCTGCGAATATGTTTGGATAATGGTTGATAAACTATGTTGTTATATCAATTGATTTTAGTGTTTTAAACAATATACATTGCCCTGCATAAGTAATGGGACAGTGATTTATTTTCTTCTTTTGACTATACTGCAAAAAAAATACATTTGAAATTAAACAATTACTATGAGCTTAAAGTATAGATTGGCAGCTTTTATTTAAGGGTATTTTTGTACATGTTGGTTTTACCATTCAGAAATTCAGAAACACTTTGTATACATAGTCCCCCTATTTTAGGGCACCAAAACTAATGGGACAGATTCATATAATGTCCAAATTAAGCACTCATGTATTAGTATTTGGTCGACAATATTTTGCATGCAATAACAGCCTGAAGTGGTGATGGTCTGCCAGGCCTGTACTGCAGCCATCTTCAGTTTTTGTTTGTTTTGAGGTCTTTTTGCTTGAAATCTTACCATCAGGAAATGAAATGTATCTTTAATTGGATTTATATCTGAAGACTGATTGGCAGTATGTTTTGAGTCATTGTTTTACTGAATGATGAAGCACCATCCAATGAATTTGGAGGCGCTTCAGAATACATTCCTCTGGTGCTGTCAGCAGTTACATCATCAATTAAGACAAGTCAGCCAGTATAGTGGCAGCTATACATGCCCAAACCATAAGACTCCCTTCCACCATGTTTCACAGATGAGGTGATGTGCTGTAAATCTTGGGTTGATAATTTTTTCTCCAAACATTCCTCTTGCAATCACTCTGGTACATGATAATATTTGTCTTATCTGTCCACAAGACCTTTTAGGTACTTTTTAGCAAACTGTCACCTGACCATCCTTTTTGAGGATAACTAGTGGTTTGCACCTTGCAGTGAAGCGATGTAGTTTGACTGGTGACATATTCTGACACATTCTCGCCTCCTGGAGAGTGTTCCTGATCTGTGTGACAGTTGTTTTGGGGTTTTTCTAAATCATGGTGAGCATTCTTCTGTCACCCAACTATAGAAGTCTTCCTTGGCCTACCAGCCCGTTTGTGATTGCTGAGCTCACCAGTATTTAATTTTTATTTTTAGTGAAAAGTAGTATAAGGTATGAGTTGATCAGATATTTCAGCCTAATAATGGCTTCCTTGACTTTCATTGACACCTTTTTGGTCCTCATTTTGAATAATAGCATCAATAGCAAACTCCAAAGGCAAATGCAAAGCCTAGAATCAATACTAGACATTGTTAGCTCTCTTATGCCTGCACAAATGATGTTAAAGTCATTATGATCCTTCAAACCTAAATAACTTCCAGCCAATTTCAAAACTCTCTGTTCTGGCAGCTGAAAGATTACCTCCAGAAAAACAACTTAATGAATAGTATGCAGTCAGGTTTCAGGTCTAATCACAGTATGGTCACTGCTGCCTTGAAGGTTTTAAATAACATTCAGTGTACCCTTGGATAAACATTGGATAAAAAGCAGCATTGTGTTTCTGTATTTATAGATTTGTCCAAAGCATTTGATACAGTGGACCATGATTCATAGATTGAGTTATATTGGGATCAGTGGTAGTGCTTTAAGGTGATTCACAGACAATTTAGCAAACCGAACTCAGTGTTTGCTAGCAGACGGTTGTAAGTCACCTTAAAGATGTGTTCAGGTGTGCCTCAGGAGTCCATCGTAGGGCCTTTACTGTTATTTACATAAATAGCATTGGAAACAATATTAATACTGCCAGTTTACATTTTTATACAGACGAAACTATAGTCTACTCAATAGGTAGCAGTCTGTCTATGGCTTTTAGCAATGCACAGGCTTTTAATGTTATTCAGCAGAATTTGTATGATTTGAAACTTGTTCTTAATTCCTCCAAAACTAAATACATGCAAACCTCAAGCACTACCCTGAAGTGAATTTACACTTTACGTAGACTTAAACATTGGTATACTCTGACCTACAAGGCCATTCTGGGAAAAATTGCCACGTTATCTATGTTCTTCTTTGATAAAATCTGAAAATAAATACCAGCTTTGCTCTCACTCTCTCTTACTTTTAACAGTTCAGAACATCAGAACGGATGTTCTAAAACATGTTTTAATTACTCTGTGGTCTTGGAATTGGTTCCAGACTAGTTTGAAACTCCATGATCTTGTTTCCTTGGAGTAGTTTAAAAGGTTGGTTGATTTACATGCTGCTGAGGAATGTAATTGTCAATAATGTCTTGTGGTGGTACATATGATTGATTTTATTTATGACTCTATTGTATGTTTGGGTGTGAAATGCATTGTATGTGTGTTTATATCACTAACCTTTTTATGGTCTAATGTCTAATTTGGTTTTAGTGTGTTTAGTGTTTCTACATTGTAGATTAATATTGAAGACATCAAAACTATGAAGGAACACATATGGAATTATGTATTAAACAAAAAAGTGTTAAACAAACCAGAATATGTTTTGTATTTTAGATTCTTCAAAGTAGCCACCTTTTGCTTTGATGACAGCTTTGCACACTCTTGGCAAGGTGTGTCCAAACTTTTGACTGGTACTGTACATTTTAGTTAAATTTCTGATATTTGGAAGTGGGTGTCCTGGTCAACTAGTTTGCAGATGGCTGGTCACCAGCATGACCAACAAGAAACATAATAATATAATAAAGATAATCTGGTCACCAGTTAAAACCATCTTGAGCTGTGCACCAGCATAAGCCATCAAGAAAAACACCAGCTAAAACTGAAAGTGGCCAAAGCATACTATAAGCTGGTCACCAGTAAAACCAGCATTAGATGGTTCTATCATGACCAGCAAAAGCTGATCACCAGCATAACCAGTTTTGGTCTAGGCAGTTTTTTTGCAGCTGGGCACACTTTGCTTTTAAAACCCCTACATGTTTCAGTGATTTTCAATAGCTTTTTGCATATTTTGCCTGGGTGCTATTTATCAGGCCATGACAACACTGTGTGTATAAAACTGCACATGAGATGAAACTCGCTGCATTTTTGACTCGAGCATCATAAAATAATGATGCCAAAACATGCTCTATAAGCCTAATCTTGAAGAATTAAATCAGCAAAATTACAGTATAACTCTCCTACTTAATTGACTGTCTGTCACTCACCAGCTGCATAAATAGGAGAGAGGTTATTAGTTTATCATGAAGTTTGTGTCAATTTCAGCTTAGAGAGAACATTGGTTGCAAGTCTTGGTAATGTGCCCTCTCCCACCCCTAACCTACCACCTTGCAAAGTGAATCTTGATCTGTGAAATGCACACATGCCTCAGCCAGTGACTACAGTACTGCGGGCGCACATATCCTATAGGTGAGAGGCCTGTAATAGGTCATGCATATTAACCCTCTGAACCCCACATGTTGGAAAGGCATGTTGTCTTTTAAAAATCGCCAAAATTACACCATTTTTCATAGCCAGAAATTGTAAAAATATAAATTATCGTTGGATTTTCAAATAATGTGCGCTAATCATGTCCGCCAAATGCTTCCGTCAGGAAAAATAACCGAATCTAAGCTTCAAATAGTGATATTTCATCAAAATCACTTTATTCTACAGGTCTCATTTAAAATGTTGCCCAAAATAAACTGTTTACACGATCCAGATTCTGTAAAAACTTTTTCTGCACTCCTTAGCGCAACTGGGAAGTCGAATATTCGACTGAACTGGATGCTGGAGCAGAGAGGAAAGGACGGAGAGGACAGAGAGATATCCAATCCATCCACACCTGCTCCACTAGCCATGACATCCACACCATCCACACCTGCCCCACAGACCTGCATCCCTGTGGCTATAAACCCAGATGTGGGAGGGTCGAAAAAGGCCACAGAAGGAAGGCTTTCCTGTGTTCTATGTAAAGAAAAAAGACTGCATGGAAGTGCAGAAAGTGTGGTGTGGCATTGTGCCTGATTTTAGACAGGAACTGCTTTGGTGACTGGCATGACTCTGCATGGTGAAATGGCTTTCTAGAGTTGATGTGCAGAGTAATGTGTAGAGAAACCTGTAAATACTTAAATATGTATTTTTTTTACTAATATTGGTAACACTTGTGGGCACCTGGAAAAATGTTGTGTATATAGATTCCATCTTTTTTAAATTTTGAAAAATAAATACGTTTTTACGTTTTTTCTTCTTTTATGATTTATGACATTCAAACTGTGTTATACTGCACAAAAGTCATTTTTGAGTTCTCCCTACTTCTAGCCATGATTGTGATGTTTCCATAGAGGTGCAGGACTTGCAGGTGCAATGAAAAATGACCCCACAGTGAGTACAAATGTGACAGGAGCAAAAAACTGCTTGGGGTTCAGAGGGTTAAAGGATAAGTTCAGACTTTGTTTAACCAAATCTCTATTTTTGATATAAATGGCATGTTGTAGAAGGGTACAGACGCTTTGTTTGTAAATTTGCTTGGTTTTGAGAAACTTGCACCAGTGATAGCCTCATCAGGCTACAATGGAAGTAAGGGGGCAATCGTGCAACTGTGAACTTTATTTGTCATTTGTCTTGTAAATGTCAGTATGTGCATAAACAGACAACAGATCTATACACAGGGGTCACTTGCAAAACTCCACAGAGGCAGCTATCTGTGATTATCACATTCAAAGACAAGATTATATAAATGATATCTTTGTAAAACACTATAAGGAAATAAAATCTCCTTTATGTAAAAACGAAGTCCCACATTAGCAGTCTGGTTCAGCAAAGCGGTGGTTATGCACTTGAGTAGATTAGACTGATAGGACACATTTTAATGATAGCCCTTTGGAGGACAAACGATCGGGGGAGCTGGCAGATTTATGGGGGAATAATGCACCTTGGCCCGGGCTTCATCTGCCCCCATACATGATATCCTATTAACCTTTATAATGTTGATCAGTTTAAGCAGGGCCTGCTAGTTATGCTGAGATAATGTTATTGAGATGGTTAGCGTATTCATGTGAGCCCCAGTCAGGTAGGGTGTGATGGGTTTCCTGGAGATCATGGAGAGGTCGATGCATTAGAGGACATCCACTTCCTCCGTTGTATTGTTTATTTTTGGGAGCATTTGGGTTTAGGCATAAAGCTTTTGGTGGCATTTGGTTGTGCTTAATTTGGTACAGTATTTACTTTGTAAGTACATTTTACTGACTTAATACTGTATCTGAGTAGTTTGGTTTCAACAATGTCGCTTACCAATTGTGTTGATTGAGTACATTGACTTGGGTATCAAAATCAACAAATTACCACATAGTTTCATCAAAATCAGCCACACTGAGAAGTCACAGTATTTATTATTCAGTCCAATCAAGGAAATTGCATGTTCTGCAGACGTGTGGAAATATTGAATTTATGAATAAATTTGCTTCTGTGAAAGCCTCCTTCCCTGACTTGTCCTCAACAATTGTTTTTTACATGTTATTGAATTTCAAAATCACACTTTATAATTATTTTAGAACCATTGCCTCTGCCAAAATGCGTGATACAGTATATCCTGTGTGTGTGTGTAAAGGTGCATAGCCCATTAAAAGGAGGAGGGCAAAATATTGTGTGCAATAAAGTCAACAAATGACTTGTGTGTATAGACTTGATTTTATATACAATATTTACAATTCTATTGCATATGGTGTTATTTTTGTTGCATTACACGGTTTAGCAGTTTAGCCTTCATTCATAGCGAGAGAGTACTGAGTTAATTTGCAACTTCATTCACAATGATGACGGCCTAATGAAACTAAGTGAACATGTGTACAGTATTATCAACATCAGGACAATTGAGAACAAATGTGTAATTATGTGAATAGTGATCGAATGATAAATAATAATCACATTTGTGAAAGAGCGTGTAAATATGCGAGGATCTGATCCCCCAGCCACAGCTGGAGCCCAGCCCCACTGCAATTGCGTAAAAGCACATTTAAAACATTAAAAACTTTATTTGGTTAGTGTTGAGGGCACGGCGCTTATAGTGTTAAAGTTCCAGTATGTAACATTCAAGCTTTCTACGCACTTAATGGTTGTAATGACTATGTTTAATCGGTAGCAATCAGGGAATGAGATTCCTTGAAAGAAATATTTCATTTACGAATGCTGTTTTTGTCCGGAAAAAGCTCTTACTAAAATGGAGTGTGCTACCCGACACTCGTGCATATAAACATGTTGTTACTGCC
Source organism: Argentina silus (assembly GCF_951799395.1). Classification (NCBI taxonomy): domain Eukaryota; kingdom Metazoa; phylum Chordata; class Actinopteri; order Argentiniformes; family Argentinidae; genus Argentina; species Argentina silus. Next base: position 35,562,216 of record NC_139655.1, on the reverse strand, counting down.
AGGGGTGTTCTAGGGGAGTGGACTTACTGTTTTTCGCCTTTGGTGGCTGCCTCTTCGAATTGTGCATGCATGCAGAAACACAACAGCTAATGTCCAACACTGCAAGTCCATTTCTTGGGGTTATATTATTATTAGGGAGGATGATGTTGTTTGGAACTTCAAACTGAATTTCGACGTGATGGGCAAGAGGTGGTAGATTTCCGACAACCTTACGCCCTGCTCCTTCAAACACCTGTGTTTAAATGATTGGTACAGAGATGACTGGTTGGATATAATAGAGATACTGTATGATTATACACTAACATCAGGTGCAGCGAGGCATTCTAATGCACTCATGAGTTACTAGTTACTGTTGCACTCATTATTGCACTATTACTATTGTCACTTTATTGTCACTTTTTATTACTTATTATTGAATTGTTGTTGCTGCTGTTGTTGAGCGTGGAGTAAGATCCCAAAACATTTCACTTTGTCAATTACAACTGTATGCAATATAAGTGACAAATATATATATATATATAACAGAATAAACATAATATATATTTGTTTTATATAACTTCAGGATTCAATGCTAAAGAATATGCCACCATAATAATAGCTAACTATACTTCACTTGATACAAAATAGATCATGAATGGGAAATAGGGAGCTTGAGTTTTCATGACCTGAAATATACAGTACTTGAATACTACACAATATGAAATATGAAATAAGTGGGTTGAAAAGGGTTCTCATTAAACAGTCATTACAACCATTAGGAAACTTTGAGAAAACGTTACATACTGGACCTTTCATTTGGATATCAGATTAATCTGTCCCATTACTTTTGGTGCTCTGAAATATAAATATGTATAATGTATAAAAAATGTTGTCATTTGTAAATGGGGAAACCAACATGTACAAATACCATCAAATAAAAGCTGAGAATCTCTCATTTAGAGATTGTTTGTTTGATTTCAAATCCACATCTTTTAGATTATAGAACCAAAAGAAGAAACAATGCTTCACTGTTGCATTACTTACGCAGGGCACTGTACTGTATGTGTTAGGCTATATTAGGTTCGATGTGAGTTCTGATTGTCCATTATCATCAATGAGGAGAGACAGATTTGCACCAGGTGGCATCATGTAGCCTTATTAGCATTATTATTTTTGTTGACAGTTGTTCTGTATTTCCACTGAGTATTTGATGGAAACAATGTAAATAAAGTGTCATTCTCTTCGATGGAAATGTCCATATGTCCACTGATTCTAGACACATATTTATAAATGTCATATGATGAGGTTAGTATAATTGCCAGTGCAAATTGGCAACATCCTGTCAATAATTCTGCCAATTATGCTCTGAAGGCATACCAACTAAAGGGAGTCTATTGAGCCACTGCAAAGACTTGCTGTTGCATTAAATAGGGTTGTAAGTATAAGCAGTGGTTTTCTGTATTAGTACTACTTCTATAACTTTTGTTGTCTTTTATGTGCACTTACGTTCTGGCTTTCAAGTGAGGAAGAATGAACTCCATAACTTTGGAATACTTCCATTCTTTTTGACCTGCTGGGTGGACGTTCTCTGCAGTGTTGATGTGGTGTTGAACAGATGTGTTAAGAGACACATTTGTCTCACACCACAGAGAACATGCAATCATCTCCTGTAGGAAAATGTGGAAAAAAAAGTAGTGTTGTGTAATGTTGTGTAATATGACATGGTGTTTTAACAATGCATGATCACAATACAGTATGTTTTAACTGACTGCATTTAACCCTCCACAGATTCCTAGCTTCTGGTGAGTCATTCGCAAGCCTGACTTTCAGTTTTCAGTTACTGGCTGGGACGACTCTGTATACATGATCTGTGAAGCCATTATCAAATTAATGCTGGACATCCACATCCCTGTTCCATCAGAGGGAGGAATTTTGGGACAAATTGAACTCTAATAATTGTATAGGACGCTGGATGGAAAGCATGTGACAATTCAAGCTCCATCATGGTCAGGCAGACAATTCTATAATTATAAGAAGACTTTTTCCATCAAGCTACTTGCTCTAGTAGATGCTGACTATCCCTTTGATGATACAGGTGGGAGACATGGAAGAGGCAGCGACGGAGGGTGTATGCAGACTCAGGTCTGGGCAGGGGGGTGGCAGCAGGAACTCTATGTTCCAGTGGACACATCCCTCTCTGGTTCAGGCATACATGCCACACACAATAGTTGGGGACGTTGCATTCCCCCTCAAAACCTGATGAGGCCAGATCCGGGGAAGAACCTTCCACACCAGTGGAAAATATTCAACTGACTCTCAAGGGCAAGAATAGTTATGGAGTGTGCATTTGGGATCCTTGCCTCAAGGTTCAGGGTCCTGTACACCAGGATAAATATGCTGCCAAAGCATGTGGACAATGTAATAATGGCAGCCTGCATCCTACATAATGTCCTCCTCACACCCAGGGAAAACCACAGGATGCTCAACAAGGTGGAAGACAGAGGGAGAAGGATGCAGTCAGTGCTTAATATGGGAGGAAACTGTGTGGGCAGGGCAGCGGCAGATGTGCGGGAGAAGCTTATGCATTACTTCAACTCAGCGGAGGAAAACATCACATGGCAGGACAGAATGGTGTAGAGCAGTGATTCATTTATGTTGTTACTGTACCCACAACCTCTGCAACACCCCGTCCCTCTCCACCCACTGGTGACAAGAAAGGCCAATTACCAGGTGTAACATGTGACCAACATGTGTATATGGCATTTCTTTGTGTTATGTGTACATACATGTAGTTATTGTTTCTCTTTTTTGTAAATAGTTCTCATTTGTATTATTATGTTTATAATAAAATGTGTACTTCTGCTTGTCTGACTACTCCTATTTAGTGTATACAGTCTCATAATTGAATGGCAATTCACACATTGGGATATAGCCTTCACATTGATGCTTTACAACTATAATAAAAGAATAGCAACATCAATACAATGTGGCAGACAATGTCACTAGTTCTTAAGACGACAAGAAAAAAATAACAGTAAATGGGATTTGGCCTTCACACGAAGTGTACACAGTTTTCCACCAATGGCACATATCTGAAGATTTCTATTTTGCAAAAACAGTCAACACTGACAGTGCCTCGGAATTTCCGTGTCAGAAATTAGTCCATTAATTAATGTTATGCAGTGGCAACAAAGTGAGATGAAAAGTACACACATTTCTGGCATAGGGACCACACCCTATCTAAGAAATTAGGTTTTATTTCATAATGGAATGCTATTTGAAAAAGAAAAAAATTGGCCACAATTCATTACAGGGGGATATATTATTGCACCCTCAACACCAAAGTCCATGTTTTTAAGTAACTTGAAGTAATAATTGTATCTACAATTGTGTCAACATTTATTTGTCTTTTTTTGTGTGTGCCGGGTGATTTTTGCTATTAGTTTTAAGATGACTGAGATTATTTGTGAATTTATATTTCATATTATGTGTTTATATCTGTGCATCTAGGCCTCTGCAACACTCTCGCTGACAAGGAAAATAGGCTTGAAACTACGCTGCTTCAAGCGAGCCTCGTGCTGCTTTTGCGTGCAGTCTAGCATGTGTCATAGATCACTGCGAGTTGTTAAACTGCGACTGACGTTTACAGAGACGTTACGGCACCGTGACAGCGTCGGTATAGTTTGGCCGTAAGACTATGTTTAGTTGCCTGCAAGGCATTTTCCTCTTAATAAGATGGATATATCCTTTTCCAATGAAGAATAATGTAAAGGAAAACACATGGCATAGTGCGACAACTCAGCAATTGTGGGGTCAAAATGGCTTTACCCTGAAAGATGTGACTCATGATTAGCTTCGCTACTGAAGATATTCTGGTTTCTGAAATGGGTGTCCCTTAGTTCACCCTTATAACCATTTTACCTCTGACACACAATGACCCCCCCCCCCCCCCTCTATCAAACACCCCAAAATCATCATTTACAAATAAAATGTCTTCTTACAAAGTCTGTTGTGATTATAAAATGATAAAACAGCTCTTAACTATAAATACATCTCAAAGCCTTGGCAGAGAAGCAGCTTGTCACTGAGGATGTGCTTGTTCTCAGTGAGTTCTCTGTGAGCTGACGGGGTGAGAGTTGCTCTCTTTTAGTCAGGCAGACATTTGCCAATGCTCAAGAGGACCAACCCCGCTGACGGAACAGGTGTCATTGTATCTATTCTCAGATGGTGGGTTTTTATATTGACAAAACGTTGGGATTTGACAGAGATTGCACTGCATTGAGATCAATCAAAGGGTCTTTTTTTCCTAGTACATTTCTACTTTTGTTTTCACATGTGACACACTGGCATATGCATTTTCTCTGGGCCCCCCTGCAAAATCCGAAATTCGGGCCCCTCCCTCCAAAAATTAGATGAAATCAAATGCGTCAGCCACTCAGTCACAAAGTAAGTATAATTTGAAAGTAAAAAAACAAAAGAGCAAAAGACTGTCAGGCTTCAAACAGGCGCAAGAATGTCTGGCATTGCGGGGGCTGCGGGGTCGTGTGTTAAGCCAGTGATGTGACACCCCGCGAAAATCCGAATGCCCCCGTGCTGAGTATGTTCTGCCACTGGCTTTTTGTGACCCGCAATACAGAAGGCTGATGTTGTGTTGGTAGGGCCGAATGGTTTAAGTGCTTCAGTTCTGGCCCACCCATTAACTGATTCCTGGCTACACCACTGGAGGAGCACCTACTCGGGGAGGCAAGGACAGGGAGGAATCCACCTGTTGGACAATTGATACGCTCTTACATATAGGAATCGAGGAAAGGACAGATTTGCTCACTATTAAGAAAGGCCACTTCTAGCTGTGTTTCCTCTCAACAGAGGTGATGGGAAATGTAAACCGCGAACTGTGCTACTGGGTCTGTCAACTCCCCATGGAGGTGTTTCCCATTTCACACTCAGCACTGTAAATCTTTCCTACGGAGCACAGAGTGATTCAAAAGCTGTCTGGTGTCCATAGTTTTGCAGGGAATAATTGAATACAACTCCAAACCCCACCTAATACAAGGATTATGGGGAATAAATACCTGATTATTGGTTTGACTGAGAGGGAGCTTTAAAAAAGCAAAACATAAATAGGGCCCAGAGTGATATGAGGTTTTTACTGATGACTCAAATATCACACAAAGCTGTGTGTGATATTATCTTAACAAAAGTAGTAGAAACAGGACATATCAAGCTAGAGAAAGACACTATAATCACATCTCAGGACTAAAAATAATTAAAAGACAACATTTTTATATTGATCACAAACCACAGGAAAACTTAAGACTTTTCTTTGAGGAACAAAAAAACCCCAACTCGCCCGACATCAAATGGGATTTGTTCTGCTGTGTTCAGGTGTGATTCATAACCATGGCCCAAGGAAGAAGGTATCAGGTTAGCAGAAGAGGAGAGGAGATGAAGCGCTGCCAGCTGTTGTGCACTTCTTCCACTGTGGTTGCAGCTGTTTGATCTGAATGATCAAGCATGTCGCTCAGCTTCACATGCAACTGAGGTATCCTTTACCACTGGGAATATGTGCGCACACACACACACACACACACACACACACAAACACACACACATTTCCTGGCTTAAGTTATCTCTAGTCTGGCAAACAGTACCTGGCAAGTCTTTATGGTGAGTAGAGCTTTGATTCTTAACCCAACGGGCTGGGCCAGACCTGACTTTTTCAAAATGCATTCGGTTCGGGTCGGCATTGGGTTTAAATTAAGCATTGCATGGTAACAAATGAAATGAGCAGAGCTAGTCGGAGGTGAAACTATTGACATGCAATTGACAAAAGTGCTTTTAGTGGTTTTGTTTGATAATTGTTGTAGCTAATGTTGCCTCCCCCTGACAACTTACCCTTACCCTAACCACTTCTAAGCTATTCCTATCCCGAACTACTCAAAGTTAATGCCTAACAGCCACATAAATTGTTTTTTTGTGTTTTTTGACGCCTTCTATTTTGACAAAATAAGACATTACATAGACATAGTATGATGACTTTTGCAATTGTTGTTTCCAAATGTAAATCACACTTAATTTTTGGCTTAAACATCTTACATGCCATTTACACAAGATTAACAGCTACTCACCTGAACTCTTGAAACTAATCACATACTGTTGATTGGATCACTGGTGCTGTGTGCACTTCAGTCAGCAATGAAAAAACACCATCAATACATTATTACATGTTTGTTATGCACAATGTGGGTACGGTCTTAGATGGAGTGGGAATTGTTCACTCCATGGAGCCTCCTCTACCTTTCACTATCTCTTGTCAGTCACTATTCATCGATTTCAGTTTGGGAGTGTTTTGTTTCCTTGCCATGAATGTACAATAATAACTTCAGACATTAATTCACGCTGTTCATCTTCATGCTCATTATTCATTACCAAGACACCTAGGGGAACACACACTTACATCACATGGTGAATACTGATCGGCTCATTCTGCATTCAAAGTTACTGAACAAGTTATTCTCTTCGAAGCCTTTCAGTCATGGGTAGAGGCAGAATCACTTTCTGGTACCAAATGGTTTAGAAATTCATGTTGTAGTGAACCACCCTCGCCAGCACTTATTAATGTAACATGGCTAGTTTTAGGGAACATCTATTTCTGTAAGTGGAAATCTTGTAACGGTATAGATTGCCTTGTTTTTCCCTCTGTGTTTGTAGTGGAGAACATAATTGGTGAGGATCATACAGTACATGGCTGGACCATTTGATAGGCTATGGATCCTTTCCTAAATTACATTACTGTAAAGTACAGTAGTGGAGGTGTTCACAATGTGGATGTATACAGTCGGAACTTCCTTCCCTTAAGCAATCAGAAAAGGGCTAGCCAGTAAACTTAGTCATTTGGGCATTCAGACTGAATTGGAGGTAACTCCATACAAACTTGAGGGTAACACTTTACATTACAGTACCCTTTGTAAAGAGTTTATAAATGGTTCATAATTACTTAATAAATAATTTAGAGCCCGTTTATTATTACATTCTAAATTCTACAGGGAGCTTGCAATCAGGCGCCAGTTGTTAATGCTTCAGAAATGCACTTATTAATGCTTTTACCCTGATGTGTCATCATGCAACATTATTTGCAATGGTTGCACAGTTGGGAAAGTTACCTGCTGACGTGTGGGGATGAATCGGCTGGCACCAAACATCACATAAATTATTTATTCATGGTGGTCTATACTAATTATAGCAATTGACAGAGATGGCATTCCCTTTTAACAAAACATAACCCAACTGCAGCAAGGCTACCGGCCAGCTGTGGAATAAAAACAGATAAATAAAGAACATTTTTGAAAGGTGCTTTTCACATTGGCATCAACTAATAAGAGGCTTTGCTATAGGTGATACTGGCTAGCTACCCAGAGACCAACACCAGTGGCCCCATCATATAGCTAACATGTTCCTCTAGCTAACTGTGTACTATCTGTGTTTAAACGTCAAGCTGTTTCAAGCCTACGACGAAGCCACACTGGTGTGGAGCTAGCTAAGTAGCTCTATGTCTGCCAGTCATGACAAGAGCATCAAAACGAGCATATAGCTAGTTAGCTAGTGTAGCTAGTTAGTAGCATCACCTTTGAAGTAAGTTGCTAGTGCTATGTGATACACATCTTTCAGCAGCTGGCCAGAGCCTCTGGTGTTATACATCATTTGATAGTTCTGACCAAATACTAAGATAACAACACAAGAGAGCTGGGAGTTACAGTTCTGTTGTCAAACCCACTTGAGGGTTGGTAATGTTTTCTGAAAATCCTTCTAAATAAGAGTACTGCCCTATAAATGGTTTAAATGCTAGTAATGCTGAACTGTAACCAGAGAATCTATATCTTATAACATACAGAGAGACCTGTACATTGTGTTCCAGTAGTATAGGGGCTTATAGGATGGCAGTTACAAAAGGGTTGGAAAGGAAATTTGGCTATGTATTATTAATAGCAAAACATAACTTAGTATTAATAATCTGACTTCAAGTAATTTAATTAACACTATGTTCAGAGAATTGTTGACTTTGTCCTGATCAGTGCAAGAATGGTCACGGTAGAATGAATCAAAACAATGTAATAATACTGTATTACATATTGTACATGTATAAACTTATTCAATTATTACAAGGCAAATACATTCTGCCCTCTTGGTAAATGGTGGAAAGAGGGAGAGGTAGAGAGGGAGAGAGAGAGAAACAAAGACGGACCACATGATCTGTCACTGTACCTACAAAACAACACCTGGGACCTCTGACCAGGACACACAGAGAGAGAAAGAATCTGTCTTCTACCCGGCTTTTATACCCGGCTTCAACCATTGTAACATTTAAATTAAGAGCTGTTTGCAAGGAGAACACATGAGACCTCATCCTATCAATTCTATTCATATGACACCACCACATCGACACATTCCTGAGAGCTATTAAACATCACAGAGAGATCACAGTCATTTGGCCCATTGGGGGAAGGGATCTCAAGGAAGGGGGGCAGAATTGTTGTCTCCCCCTTCAGTAGTCCCCAACATTGTTGCTTTTTAGGCTTTTTTCCTGCTTGTAGTTGCAAGTTTGATTGTATACATAACCAGTAAGTACTTGGAGACATGAAGAGAAGACGTCCGATTTGAATTCTGACATCAGTCTTTTTGGGTCGTGGCTCCTTTCTACTTGTGCAGTGTGAGAATCCAGGATGCTGTGCACAATGGCAACGCGCAATTTGCATTTGGGACCATACTTATAGAATACTTCAAATAATAGCTACCTAATACATTCAAATAATTTAAATACAACTCGTGGAGCTATGGCAGGACCAAAGCTGCCTTTTAGATACAGAGAAAATTATCCTGATCTTTAGAAATTCCCAAATTCCAAATTCCAAGAATAGACAGCCCCTACTGTCCGTGCCTGGATATCGTGTCCAAATTCTCCTTATGTTTTAGGCTTTTTCTAGGCAAATGAGAAAACTATGATTATAGCTGAAATGTCTTTCTATTTCGTCTTTCTATTTCATGGCCAGCGCCATTTCTACTATTATCCTGGCAATGAACAAACATTGTTGGGGAGGATGAGATTGGGCTCATTGTCCAATGTGATAGCTACCATCGGTTCTACTCGTGCAGTGTACATGGCATCAAGACAGCTGGAGTGTACATGGCATCAAGACAGCTGCAGTGTACATGGCATCAAGACAGCTGCAGTGTACATGGCATCAAGACAACTGCAGTGTACATGGCATCAAGACAGCTGCAGTGTACATGGCATCAAGACAGCTGCAGTGTACATGGCATCAAGACAGCTGCAGTGTACATGGCATCAAGACAGCTGCAGTGTACATGGCATCAAGACAGCTGCAGTGTACATAGCATCAAGACAGCTGCAGTGTAAACCAGTCAATGGACCGTTTTTGGGGAACACGTTCTGAAGCTGTCTAAAGTGCAGGTACACTAGGTGACACTGCAACTGCCCCACTAAGACATGAAATAGGGATATAAATAACCAATCTGTTGACTTTGGGGAAGAAGGAGAGCAGGTTGTTTTCCGTCTAAGAAAAATGAATACTTGAAATGAATGAGAAACTGGCTATGTTATTATGTGGTCAGTTACAGAGCAGAACAATACATCACCTTTGACTGCTAGGTTTGTACTCTCGCACTGCACCAGTCTGGTAATACAGATACAGTACCAGTCAAAAGTTCTCAGTTTTTCTTTATTTGTATTATTTTCTACATTGTAGATTAATATTGAAGACATCAAAACTATGAAGGAACACATATGGAATTATGTAGTAAACAAAAAAGTGTTAAACAAACCAGAATATGTTTTATATATTAGATTCAAAGTAGAGATTCTTCAAAGTAGCCGCCTTTTGCTTTGATGACAGCTTTGCACACTCTTGGCAAGTTTGTGTCCAAACTTTTGACCGGTACTGTATATGCATGTCTCTTTCCTCATACAGTGTAACCACCACTCAACACACATCCACACTCCCAGGTGCAGACACACACACACACACACACACACACACACATCAGTTTGTAAGCACTTGATTTGTAAGATGAAACACCTGTCAGAAGCATCTATGGGTCAAGTTCTGGGCAAGTCAACCTTGTTACAAAACCCACGATGCTGTTTGTTCTCTAACATGGCACTGGGAAGAGGAATTAGACAGAAGGTGAGTTTGTCTTTTCATATGTTTACAAGGATATGCACATGTTTGTCGCTATTAGAAAACCTAGCATATGTACGTTTTCAAAATGTCAGTGTGGCCAGAGGCGGCAGCAACATGCAAAACTACATGCTACACCCATTAAGTTCAGGTCATAAAAAACAAGATAAAAAAGAAATAGATTTCTGAAACATCTGATGTTTTGTTGTAAGTACTGTATCAAAAAGAACTAAGTGTTTGTCTGGTGTTGAACATACTGTACATCGGACACTGTATTTCTCAACTCCTGGTCCTGGGGCCTCTTTTTGTTTAAGCCCAGCACCACCACACCTGATTCATCTACTCAACTAATCATTGAGACATTGATTAGATAAATCAGGCATGTTGTTGCTAACAAAAATTTAAACTTGGGGAGCCCCACAGGCCAAGAGATGACCCAACATCTAAGGCAGGAAGGCTGTTCTATTTATTTTTTAAATACAAAATAGTATATATACTGTATATTCTTCTTCAAAACGGATGAGTCAGTGTTATATATAATAGAAATGTATCTCACCTTGAACTTTGCTGACTTGATATTGTCATGCTCTTACTGAAATATCAGTTAGGCTGCTTACCCTGGCGGCACTCAGAGTAGCAAGTGTGTACCTCATTATGCCTGTTTGTTTTCGGGGCGCAAATATATCAAAGATACTCTGTTATAAATATGGATTTTGTTAGTCATGCATATTCACTCCCTCTCAGCAAACCACCTGTGTGTCAATTGCATCTGACAGCATACTGAGTGTGCTTCTTCCAGAAGATATTAAAATGAATGAATCATTTAACATGCAGTTGGGCCGATGCTGTTTAGCCACAGGGTATGATTGCTCTGAATGCACTGCTTTAAAATAAGGAAAAGAAAAATCAATGCACAGAGCAATAACCACTGCATGTACTGTACATTATGTGCAGCCTTATTGAATTTCACAAAGGATGACAGTTGAGAAGGCATTAGCTAAATTTTTTATTTGGTGAACAGCTATCCAGCTCTAACTTGCGCCCAAATTAAATCAATTTCATATAAAGGCAAAGCACAATGCTCACTTAGAATGTTAATGCTGATGCAATAGGGGCCAAATAAGTTACAGGTTGCACCTTTAAGTCCTTTAAAGGGGCAATCAGACATCAAACATCAACAAAGTGGTCACTCCACCACTTTTTGGAGTAAACAGCTGAGAGATGGGGCTTGAGAAATGTAACCACTCTCAAATAGACAGAACTACTGTATGGATGCAAGGACTGACCATCCATGAGATCAAAATGATCGGTTTTTACATTACATTTAAGTAATTTAGCAGACACTTTTATCCAAAGTGACTTACAATAACTGCAACTGTCTAGGTAAGTGAATCAACAACAGTCATCATAAGTAAAACCTTCAATAAGAACAAGCGCCATCGGCAGCCACAGTGCTTTTTTTTTTTTTTTTTTTGCCCAGCCACATTGGAGGACCTAAGTACTTTCTTTGTTGTGTTTGTTTGTACACATGCAATTCATGTACAAGGTACTTTTAAATTTATTATTGATTATCTGCCTACCCATTGACTGCCTACCTGCGTACCGAACCTTTCTGAAAGTAAAGACTATTCTATTGGATTTAAGTTTTTGTCTCCCAGTTGTGCGTTTGAGTCCTTTGCCTGAGTCCTCTAGTCATTACATGCTGGGTATCTTCTCTGGTGATGCTCTGTACTGAAATTCAATGCAAATTCAATGTTCAATTGGATTTAAATCTGAAGATAGACTAGACCTTTCCACTTTTTGGCCCTGAAAAACTAGTTGCTATAGTATGTTTTGGGTCATTGTTTTACTGTATGATGAACTGCCATCCAATGAATTTGGAGGCATTTGCTTACACTCAAGCAGACAAGCTGTTTCTGTATACTTCAGAATACATTCTTCTGCTGCCCTCAGCAGTTACAATCATCAATTAAGACAAGTTAGCCAGGTCTAGTGGCAGCTACAGTATACGTGCCCAAACATCCCCTGCACCATGTTTCACAGATGAGGTGCTGTAAATCTTGGACAGATCCTTTTTTTTCAAAAATATTCCTCTTGCAATCACTCTAGTACATGATAATATTCATGTTATCTGTCTATCTGTCTATCTTTCCATACCTCTGCAGGTATACTTTTTAGCAACTTTAACCTGACCATGCTTTTTGAGGATAACTAGTGGTTTTTGATTTCTGAATGGTGAAACAAATACATACACAAATACCATTAAATAAAAGCTGAGAATCTCTACTTGTAGTAATTGTTTGATTTAAAATCCAAACTTTTGGAGTGTAGAGCCCAAAAAAATGTTTCACTGTCCCATTACTTATGCAGGGCATTATGATGAATAAACTTTGATTTGATTTAATAGAAAAATCCCCAAATTGATGTATCAATCCCAGATTGCCCCTTTAAACCCACACACCACACAGTCCTTATCTGCCATTAATTTCCCAGTTAATGTTGCTGACACTAAAGGACCAACAAGTCCTCTTGTGGATGTCCTTGTCCAAAATCTGGCAACAGTTTGGGAGTTCCAACCTTGCTAGGGAGAATCGAATCTTTATTGACGTCCCACTCCCCCTTATGTGTGCGGGGAAGAAGAGAAGAATACGATTTTTATTTGAAGGTAAGTACAGTGTACAAAATAAACAATGAGCACAGCATTTTACAATTTACAACCCACCCCCCAACCAACCCTCCCCAATCATTACCCAAAAACCTCCCCCCACCCAACCCATCCACCCCCCTCCCCAAGCAGCACCCAAGCATTACCCAACCCAAAGAAGAGCTGACTTCCAAAGGAGTAAAATTATACGTTGTGCTAGCAAGGATGCAAAAGCAATGATGTCTGCTTGTTTGGAGTCTAGCTATCAATTGACATGGCTGCAAGTTGATCCCAAGAACCTCTGATAGAGTCTTAAAGAAACAACCCCAGTAATTTTGTTGTTTAGGACAACGAAGGAACATGTGACTATGGTCACAGGGGTGTTATGACATCTATCATATCTGTTGTCTACATCTGGATATATTTCGGACAGTCTGCACTTGGAGAAATTAACTCAAAACCTTGAATTGTATAAATCCAAGACGAATACATGATGTTGTGGAATGTAATCTATCAATTGCCTTATCCCAACATTCCTCTGTTAACTCACCCATTTCCCATTCCTAGGAAGTTTTAGTTTTGTTGGTAGAATGCTTATCAAGTGACATGGTATAGATCTGTGAAATAAGTGTTTTCTGTTGAGGTTTAAATGTCAATACACTTTTTAAAGTAACAGAACAGGTGGGATGGAGGCAAGGTGTATTTGGAGGACAGTTTGGCAAAACTAATAAAGATGTTATTTACATACGAGTCTTAGAAGCAGTTAATACCTTTCCTTTTTCAGAGAGAGAAAGTAGAGGGAGGAAATAGGTGATTCTTATGTATAGGACCCAAAGTAGATGCAAATTTAAAGTGGCGTCAAAATTGATACCAAATCCTAAGAACTGCTAGATTGCAGTATGTTGAGAGGGGGATAGTGAGAAAGAGGAGCAGAGTAAAGCAGGAAGACATGTAGAAATGCAAGACTCTGCTTCTAGGTGGCACCATGGGGTGTCTGGAGCATATAGCCAGTAATAGCATGTGAACCTGCCCAAGAAATTCGGCAGTGCAAGCCCTCCACTAAGTCTACATCTTTGAAGTAAAGAACTACTAACTCTGGGTACTTTCCCTCCCCAAATAAAATACATAATAGCCTAGTTTATTGACTTAAGGACTTGGGTAAAAAATAATAGGATAGATTTAAATCTAAAAATCAGACTTTATTTGAGCAAAGTTTGCTCAAATTAAAAGGGCAGGTAGTGAGCTCCTAGGTTTTTAAAACCAAAGCAACGTTAAGTTGAAAAGGCAGGTCTGTCTGCTGGAGCTGCAGTGCTGCTTTATTGATTGGAAAGTACTCACTTTTCTGTAGATTTAGCTTGTATGCAGCAAAAGAGCCAACGTTTTTTAAAATAGAATAGTGGGTATACCAGCTGCAGGGTTACTCACATGAAGTAATACATCATCTGTATATAATGACAGCCTATGTTCCACTCCTTTCCGAGTTACACCTTGAAAAAATGGGGACATCAGTAATGCTACTGATAGGGGCTCTATCGCAACGGCAAATAATAGGGGGGACAATGGGCAGCCTTGATGTGTCCAGTGGGACATGATTGATGTATTCTGTGCTCACCCCACCTCTGTTAATTTATTTCTCATTGCAACATGGATCTGTAATTATCTCAAATCGAGTGGCTGCAGTTCCCGGGGACTCGCTGAGTCTTGTCCTCGGAGAGGTCACTGAAGTCTGTACACTTCCCAACAGGCTGTGGTTGAAATAGACGGAAAAGCTGAATTGAGCAAACCTGTGTTTTTAAATCGAATACTAAGTGCACTGGTGCTATTTGGCAAAGTGGTAGACAGGATTAAGAGATACAATTACATGATGGATAACAATTCCCTTGCTGATGGCAGAGTAATTTCTCACTTGTTGGAAAGGAGGACACCTATATCGCAGTTGAATCAGCATGCAGGGCACTGACATGTACACTTGCTCTATTCCACCCATATTGCATCAGATTTGCATATTTACATTTTTAAATAAAATGTAATGAAGTTCTTGTAGATAGTCTGTAGACCAGTCCCACTAGAATCTTGAATGCCTCTCTCCAACTCCTCCATTCGTCTGAGGGAAGTAGCGTAATTATCAACCAGGGGATAATGGGAAGGAAGAGAGGGGAGGGCCTAGTGTGAATTCAAGGATAGTACTCTCGTCGGGGGGGGGGGGGGGGCTTTGGCATTTTTTGTTTAGGGCCCCATAATAGGTTGAGCCAGCACTGATTGCATAGTTATTGATATAATATAGAAAACAAGAGAACATGATGCAAAGAGAAAAACCCTTCAGAACACTTACTTTGAGTCAACAAATAAACCTGAGGGTTGTGCTGAGAGGCTGTGTCTCCTCCACTCCTAAAGATAAAGCTTTTCATATTAGCATGACAATGCCTCAGAACTTAAGTCAACCAACAATACAATATTTATGAGGCAAAGGCTGTCAGAAGTGTTTCAGAATTTGAAAAAGATTCTAAACAACAGCAGGGAAAAAAAACATGCTTGCAGGGCTTCAAAGCCTCTCACACCCACTGACAGAATCACACCGTTGATGTATTGCAGTAATGTCAAAATGCAAATAACAAATTAAACATGTCAAGGATATGGCTTTGTTAAGGCATTATCTCATTGCCGTTAGGCTGTCGAACCCTGCATTGTGTCTGAAATGAAATAGCATCATACAGTAGGTATGCAGGCTGCAATCAAAACAATTTTCTTTGCTGGCAAAGAGTAATGATTTTGAAGTGCTCTGACAATTACATTGAATTTGCCGATATGGTATTGAATGCAGTGAAGATTACCTTAAATTTCACACCTAATCTCATTCTTTATGTTATTATGTGCTGGAACCCATCTGTGCAAATAATGCCATATGTTACTTTAAAGAGGCAATCTGGGATTGGTATATCCATTTTTTGACTTTTAAATGAATGATTTCTCGCCATTAATTCTTGAAAAATACTTATAAATACTTCATAAGCTAAGTTCAACTGTCTTACCCAATCAGAACCCAAAATAGCCACACATGAAAATAAAACAGAAAGTAAACTTGAAAGCAGCTTCAAAACTGTGCTGATAAACTAGGGATTCCGTGGCTTAATGAGGTAAAACACTGATTCGAATTATAGATTATATGTTTGTGAACTATAGACATTGACCATCCGGACCCAAAACGATTTAATAAATACAGACAATCCCGAAGCATCTCTTTAAGGATTAAGACCAGGATCCCCTGTACTGTAGTTGCAGGTTTAGGATGATTTCATATATACAATTTGGGTTGCGCGATGTAGTACTAGGAGACTAGGTTGTCACCATTCATCAACCTTGGACTGTTTATGTGATAATGTGGCGTTATATTCGGATGGAAGTCAGACATGCCCTCAAGGTTAGCCCTCTTGTATCCAATAACAACTCTACTTGAGGAATGATGTAATTACTGAGGGCAGATGCATTGAGAAATACATTCCTGGACATACTATATCATATATCACAGGGTTTGTTTATTACAGTGTCTATCACATGTCTATCTTCCTTTGCACCGAATCCTATAGCCTAACCCTAACAACAAATACTCACAGACAAGTGTATGTCCACTGGCATTTCTTCAAGACGCAGTTACATACCCTTCCTCATCATCATCATGCCAGTTTGCATTATTAGCCTACCCACGATGTCTTGCTGCTGGACGGACACTTCTTTGAGGGCATGATTGATCATTTGCTCTCAGCAGCCAATCAAAACAACCACCTGGCTCAGAGATAGCTTTTGGGGTTCTTTTCTCCAGACCGTCGTTAAAAGATGGGAAATGAGACTCAATGCAGCTGTCTTTGAAGACCTTTTCCCCAGGAGTCTTTGTAAGTAACCTCCCAAAATGAGCCTTTGATGTCAAGTCACTTTCAAAGGAAGCAGTAGGGGTCTCTATTAAAATGATTTGGACCCCCTGTGAGCTCCCAGAGGAACTCTGCTCTTGGTCATGATGCTAGTAGGACCAAGACTGACTGATTGAATTTAACAGTGAACTGAAAATACATAGCATATATTTCCCAGACACAGATTAATCCAATTCCTGGACTAAATCTCACTTTCAATAGAGACTCTCCATTGAGGATTCTTTTTAGTCAATGATTGTGTTCAGGAAACCGACTCATAAACCTGCTCTGAGTCTGAGACTACATACAGTAAAAGGTAATGGGGAAGACACAATAACGTCCAAAGACTCTTCATTGTGGTCAATGGAGATGGGCAACAAGACCTGACTTGACAGTCAAGGCAATTGATAGACTCACAGGCACAGATCGTCAGTACTGTAATTGAGACTGCATTACACAGGGCAGGTTCACAAGTGAAATTAATTGAATCCTGCTTAAATTGAATGAATTAGTAACACACACATCTGATAGTCTTGGTCATAAGAAATAACAAACGCTTCCAAAAAATTATGTTTTATTGTGAACTGGGTGGACATGTGAGTTACTTATTAGATATGATATCCTTGACCTTTGCATGAAGACATGTCCCCAACGCACACACGAAGGCAAATGCCACAAATCTGTAGGAATCAAACTCTGGAATCGACTGTGTGGGATAAGGAGAAGCACAGAGTGGTTGTGGGGGGTCTTCTCCTGTTTCCTTGAATCAGTGTTTAGTGTGACTATAGAGACCCGGGATTCACATGCTCTGGTAGTGGATTGGATTCAGGCCTGGTGCCAGGGGGAACATTATATTTAATTTAAAAGAAGAAGAAAAAACTATTTGAGTATAACACAGGTTGGATAATTGATCATACAACAACAACTGTCTTGCCAGCAGAGATACTGTGCTACTGTGCCACTTTACAAAGAGTGAGCGCATTTCAACGACTTTGCAAATAAACAATTCAAACTATTATACTCAAACATATCCTAACATATATAAGTTATAGTTAGCTAGCTAGTTCTTTTGGTAGGGAGGTAGATCGGTGACGATCTGATAATACCTTCAGCCCAGGCACCTGGCTTTCATTCAGTCAGTGGCTGGCTCACCTCACACTCATCAGACTGACCGACAAGCGAAGCAGAAACTTCAGAGGAGCGTCAAATTAGCGTCGTTTTTGGAAGCGGGTGGAGCAATGAGGGGTTCTTGAGACAATTAACCCACAGTATTCCACAGTAAACCTTGAGCTCTACAAATGAAGAAAGATAAGGAGCAGGAGAGGAGCATGCCAATTTGCATCAGAAGGAACAAAAGGACACGTGCAGTGCCCTTGGGCTTCATTGAATGCCACACTTAAGGGATAGGTTATATGTTAGACCTCATTCAGAAGGCTCATTCAGACACTTTTTTGGTCATACTTTCTTAAGCTGTCTTTGGCTTGCTCCAGGGCTACAAAGCAGGGCAGACAAAGTTCCAAACCAAGGGCAAAACATGAACTATTCTAAGTTCGAATAATATAAGTTTAGGCTTGTAATAGTGGAAATGACGTTGTTTTCATATTGACATGCGTGTATAGCCCACAAAGACATGAGGTGGTTGTAAAATTTATTATGGAGTTGTACACTGGTATGGCTAAATGCTGGCCTTGGAACCAGCCAACAAAAGCTCAAGAATGGAAATATGATGAAAGAATTGGAAAATTAAAAATGGAAAAATAGGTCTAACATCGAAAAACCCGAACTATCCATATAATCTGCACTGTGAAGTGTGTTTTTAGAGATTAATTAACGGTTGGAGGTGCACCTCCGATGCAAACAAATGTCATGTCATGCTTCAGTAGCAGCAATGGTGAAGTTTCTCCTGGAAAGATTGTATCTGAAGCTCTTTTCACTTTACCTGATCATACACTTGCATAATGGGTAACACTTTACTTGAAATACACTCTTATGAATCATCAGATAGCTTTAAAGGTACAATCTGGGATTCAAACAACAACAAGCAGTCACCCCGCCACTTTTTTTGGTAAACAGCTGAGGAATGGGGCTGGAGAAATGTAACCACTCTCAAATTCATAGACAGAATGAATGCAAGGACTGACCATCCATGAGATAAGAATTCTAGTTTTGACAATGTTTGGATACTATACAATGTTTGTTTATAATTGCACTTTGTATCTTCTCTGGTGATGCATTGCAGCCATCTTCAGTTGAGGTTTGTTTTGAGGTGTTTTTGTCTAAAATCTTATCATCAGGAAATTAAATTCATGTTCAATTGGATTTAAATCCAAAGACTGATTTGGCCAGTCCATCACGTTTTTGTTGTTCTCTAAATTTGGTTACACTTTATTTTAGTAAACACATATTAGGCACACATTTGTAGCTTATAAATGTTTGCTTTCTACCTAGCCACTCTTAATTATGGTGAGCATTCTTCCACTGAAGAAGTCTTCCTTGGCCTACCAGGCCGTTTGCGATTGCTGAGCTCACCAGCTTTTTTCTCTTTTTAACCCTCTAGCCCCCAATATAATTATAGAATGCTGCTGTAGATTATTGAGAATTCCAAGTTAAATGCTCATTTTATCACATATTCTAAACAAATGGGTATAGCTATAAAATAAAGGAAAATGGACCATTACGAGTTTAGTTTTAAAGACCACAATCTCCTCTTTAATATGACACATCCATGGCAGAATGATTTATATATATATATTATATTTATATTTATATTCATGTTGACTCACTCTGCTTTAATTCAATGACACTTCTTATTTCATGCTCTTTATTAAAATTTGATAAATGTTTACAGATTGAAGGCATCAGACAAAAATAATGAGAGCGGCCACAGTTAGCTAGCTATCTACCTATATTTTAGCATTACAGTATGGTTATGGTGAGAGACACAGAGGGGAGGAGTCGAGTAGTGACACTTACAGAGTTGCTGTTCTTATTTTCTATGACGACAAGCTCTTCTGGACATATTTTTACTTACCATAACTTTGACCTACTGCACACGGATCACTCATCATGTAATGTAATGAACACAACATTACTCGCTGACTGCAGGGCCTTTGTTTACTTGGCGGGCACTGGTGAAAAAGACGCCACAGAGGATGGAGGGCTGGTGTCATGGTCAGAGTGAGATGCTGCAAGAACTGTCCACCTCTCCCGACTATTCTCCTTGCCAATGTCCAGTCGCTGGACAACAAGCTAGATTAACTCTATCTCCATCGATGCCAGACGCAGCCATTAAACTAGCCGGCTATTCATTACACCGACATTATCGACTCCAGAACTGGAATATGTTCAAGGACAATAACAATAACTCAGTGATTACACAGACGCTGTTTCTGGCTTCATTAGCAAATGCGTCGGGGACTGCGTTCCCACTGTCACTGTGCAGACATACCCTAACCAGAAGCCTTGGGTTAATGGTGACATCCGTGCTCTTTTAAAAGCACGGACCAATGCATTTAACTCTGGCGATCTCAACAAGCACAAGAAATCCACAGGCGAACTGCGTGAGGCCATCAAAACCGCATAAAGGAATTACAGAGGCAAGATTGGAACACTATAACAGGGCGATGTGAGAGGTATGTGGCACAGACTACAGACGATTACAGACGACAAACAGAAAGCTGACAGCTTGGGTATCGATGCTGCACTACCTGAAGAGCTCAATAACTTCAATGCTCAGTTTGAGAGGTAACAACACTGAGCCCCCCATCAAGGCTCTCGCTGCTCATGAGAACAATGTGCGAGCAATCAAAGTGGCCGACGTGAGGAAGGCTTGTAAGCACAACCCGCAAAGCTGCCGGACGAGATGGCATCCCTGGCCGTGTCCTCAGAGTATCCCCCGACCAGCTTTCAGATGTCTTCACGGACATATTCAATCTATCCCTGTCCCAGTCTGTAATCCCCACCAGTTTCAAAGCAACCACTATCATCCCAGTCCCCAGAACAACAAGGTAACCTGCCTCAATGACTACCACTCCATTGCACTCACCCAAATCATCACGAAGTGCTTCAAGGAGCTGGTTACCTACCACTGTGGACCCTCTTCAGTTTGCATACCGCCCCAATATATCCACAGATGATGCCATCACCTACACCCTGCACACCACCCTATCCCACCTGGACAAGAGAGACACCTACATGAGAATGCTGTTCATCAACTACAGCTCAGCATTCAACACCAATGTCCCCTCCAAGCTTGTCACTAAGCTCATGGACCTGGGTCTCAACACTTCCCTGTGCAATTGGTTCCTGGACTTCCTGAGGGGTAGACCCCAGGTGGTGAGGGTATGCAGCATCAACACAGGGGCCCCCCAGGTGTACTCAGCCCTCTACTGTACTCCTTGTTCACCCACGACTATGTGGCCATGCACAGCTTCAACTCCATCATCAAGTTCGCTGACACCATTGTTGGCTTGAATACCAAAAACAGCCTACAGGAATGAGGTAAGAGTCCTGGCGAACTGGTGCCAGGACAATAACCTCTCCCTGAACATCAGTAAAACTAAGGAGCTAATAGTGGACTTCAGGAGGAAGAAGGGGTGACCACGCCCCTATCCACATCGGCGGGGCTGCAGTGGAGAGAGTCAGCAGCTTCAAGTTCCTTGGTGTCCACATCACAGAGGACTTAACATGGTCACACCACACCCACGCTGTGATCAAGACGGCGCGCCAGCGCCTGTTTTACCTTAGGCGGCTGAGGAAATTTGGTATGGACCCTCAGATCCTTACGAATGTGCACCACAGAGAGTATCCTGACCTAGTAATGCAGCTGAACCACCCTTGACCGTAAGGCTCTTCAGAGGGTGGTGACACCATGGGCCGCAAGCTACCAGCCATTCAGGACCTTTACTCTGAGAGGTACAAGAGGAAGGCTGGGAAGATCATCAGGGACCCCAGTCACCCCAACCAAGCCCTGTTCTCTCTAGTACCTTCTGGCAAAAGGTACCGGAGCATCCAGACCTGGTCCCACAGGCTCCGGAACAGTTTCTACCCACAGGCCATAAGACTGCTCAACTGATCACCCCCCCCCCCCCCCATATAGCTCTATACTACACCCACCCCTCCCCTTGACATCTGAAAAACATATTTCAAATCACAGATAGAAATATAATTTGAGTGAACCTCTCAGTCAAACTATATAGAGAGAATCACACCAACTCAAGATTATGGCTCTCATACAGTATGCAAGCCTGACTGCGGTGCTCTCTGCTCCCCAAAACAGAGCTCCCTTTTCGGCTATGATGACGAGACAGGTCTTGCTATTGATAGCAAAGTTGAAAGTCATCTGTCCCAAAACATTTCAAATCACACAGTCACAAACACAAGTTGAGGTAACTTCCTCGTCAAAACTATATGGTGAGAAATCGCTGTAACTCGAGAGCTTACAGCATTCATATAACCACTACAGTGCTTGGTGATCTCTGCCCCCTAAAACAACGATCCCTCTTCAGGTGTGATGAAGAGACAGGTCCTGCTAGATAGCAATCTTTCCCTAAGCGATCAAACGTATCAGAACTGAGGCTTAGGCTATTTATCCACAAACTTTCACTCACAATGTCATCATCACTTTCCATGGGAAAAGAGACAGAATCAGTCTCACTCTCATCACTCGTGTAGCACTGTCGGGTGCCTCATCCAAGCTGAACAAACAAGGACGCTTCGGTGCATTCATACATTTTCGTGACTGGTGTTACAACTGAGAAAAATGTCTAATGACAACATGAACATTTTCCGGTTCCGAATTTACAGTGACAACCTTACCTGTACAATGTACTATTGCTAGCGAGTTAATTTTCAGTTCATGATACATTTAATAGGGTTAGAAAATCAAGGCTGTCCACGGGCGCTGTAGTAAAATGTAGAACGGGCGTCAATGGCCGCTATGGGGGCTAGAGAGTTAATGATCCAAACTGTTGATTTTTCAGCTTAATAATGGCTTCCTTGACTTTTAATGACACCTCTTTGGTCCTCATGTTGACAGACACCAATAGCAGACTCCAAAGGCAAATCCAAAGCCTAGAATAAATACTAGACATTGACAGCTCTCTTATGCCTGCACAAATGATGTGACGGAACACACCTGACTTACCAGAAACACCTGTCAAGCCAATTGTCCCATTACTTTTGGGTACCGTAAAATAGGGGGAATATGTATAAAAAATGTTGTAATTTCTGAATAGTGAAACCAATATATACACAAATAAAAGCTGAGATTCTCTCATTTAACCTCATGGTATTTTTTTTAATTTCAATTCCAAACTTTTGGAGTGTAGTACCAAAAGAAGAAAAAATGCTTTACTGTCCCATTACTTACGCATATGTGCCTTTTGTAGTATTGTTTCCCACTCGCATGGCCACACTCCAGCACATTTAAATGATGCCCTGCAAGATGTTTAATTTGTATTGATCACATTTTATAATGAACACAACTATTATGAATGGTTAGTCTATTAGAATGGTTCATCATTGCAGTTACTGATTCAACCCAAATAAGCAACAGCATAGTTGTTTATCATATATTTTTGCCTCAGTTCCTCAGTAACTTTGGGAGAATAATGTATATCCTTGCCTTGTTGGGTTACTCTGTACAAACTGGGCACATTTGCTTTGATGATCGTAATTTAAATCAGGAAACATGAGCTTATAGTACAATTTAGACCTTTACTCCCTTGTGCTCTTGCTGAATGTGAAATTACCTTTCTGTTTTCAAAATACACACCAACTGTAAAAAAAAAAAAAAAAAAAAAAAAAAAAAAACACAGTTACGAGATCAAGGTAAGATCTTTCAAATAACTATTGTTTGACAGTCATATAATCTTGGTTCTTTTTTGTCACTGTTTTAAATGCAACAAATAAAAGGACACAAATGTATTGTTAAAATGTCTGATTACTGCCCATTATAATACAGTATATGTGTTTAACACCAACCTTGATAGGTGATAGCTGCTTGTGTATCACTTTGTGCTGTGGTATGATATCTTACATGGGGCATATTTTATGACCCCACAAAAAGAAAGGACGTCAAGGGCATTGTTTTATGTTACCTTGAGCTGCGAATATTGTCTATCTTACTCATTTCAGTGGGAACATTAAATGTCACTGTAATGGGTACAGTAGCACCATACAGGTACAGGCCCTAGTTATTACTTTTTTAACACTTACTGAGATGGACGATTTTTATAGCCCTGTGATGCTATGAATGTAAAATTCTTAGTTTTATGAATTTGCACTACAGTATACCATGTATAAGGCAAAGTGTAGGGTGCCTCCACTTTACAAACACTGGTAAAAATGTTTTTAATGTCTTCATGTGATGTAAGGCAGTAATATGAAGGGCTTCAACAATAGTGCTGTAACAGGATACAAAGTTTGCTCTTGCATTGGATTGGGAATACATACATACATACATACATACATACATACATACATACATACATACATATACACATACATACATACATACATACATACATACATACATACATACATACATACACACACACATACATACATACATACATACATACATACATACATACACACATACACATACATACATACATACATACACACACACACACACATACATACATACATACATACATACATACATACATACATACATACATACATACACACATACATACATACAATCTAAAAAATGCTTAGGACACTGTGATACATGAGCTTATAATGCTTGCACTAGGAAAAATGTCTTTGTATTACTGACACAAGGAGGGGGGGAAGGAAGGAATGGACTGTAGCATGATAAACTGATATTGTCAATGATCAATGACCTCATGCGGCTTTACTACATTGACACAGTAGCTAGCGGTTAGTGTTCCCAGCTAATACTGTATCTGTTGAGGCTGTAAACAAATATCTAACCAACCTCTGTACCTGTACAAGTATACTGTAGATAATGAAGAGTCAACTAGGTCACGGGTTAAGTAGAGGTGATAGGTGGAGTGATACTCTCCAGAGGGAGAAAGATAGATGGACAGACACACACACACACACATATTTGCTGTGACATTAAGTTGAACCCTCGTATTCAGAGAAAGATCCTCTCATTTGGAAGGTCACCATAGCACTCCTTATTCATTTTGTTTTGTATTTGCCTCTAAGACTGAGACCCTCTCAGCTTAATACTATTTGCATGATGGAATCATGTTTGTGTTTGTGTGTGTGTGTGTATGCGCATAAGGGTAGTATATCTTGTCGCATGATGTAGAATGGACTATTACCCCCTTCACATTCTGTCCACACAAGGTATTTTTCCTTTTATTGGTGTCAACTTTTTAAATTGGTTAGGAACATGGACAACAGTCAACTTTTGAAACACAACAAAAAAACAGAATGGAACATTTGTTTACAGAAAAACTGTCACTCCATAGTTTTAGATAAGAAAAATACTGTGGCCACATATATGTGTGCATATCAAAATTGTTACAGGGTGCTTGTCTGGTTTGACTGTAACCCTATCCCTAACCTTAATTCTAACCTTAACCCTTACCCTAACCTGAACCCTAACCTTAATCAATCATAGACCTCTACCTAACCCTAACCTTTACTCTAAACTTAAAACCAAGAGAAAAATGCAAAATGCACTACTGTACCTGTTGCACCCCTATGAGTCACACAGTCATTAGTCATTAATGAAGGTTGGTAGAATAAGGAAGTAGTAACATAGTAACTACAGAATAGTGGTGAATATGAAAATGTAGTCCACCCTACTCAGTTCCAGCACCAAGGACTGTATGCGCCAAAGAAGGTGCAGTGACATCCAGGCGGTAGAATCTCATGAAAGTGAGAGCGGGAGCCCAACTGGCTGCAGCACAAATCTCAGAAACAGAGATGCCCTTGAACAGAGCCCAAGACGTAGCAATTCCTAGCGGAATGCACCCTGACTCCCAAAGGGGGATGCAGGCTTTTAGAACTGTATGCCTCCACTAGAGAAGGTGCTGTTTGGATAGTGCCCTACCCCGTACAAGGTTGGCGACATACACAAAAAGTAGATCACACAACCTGAACGCCTCAGATCTGTCCTGTTAATGCGTGGTACGCACCCCAGGCAGAGAGTGTTCCTGTGGAGAAGAAGCGGTGTAGGATGGAAGGAAAACAGTTCAGTAGCACGACTACTGTACGTCATAGAAATAGGTAGCCTAATTTGCAGCACGAGGTTGGTTGCTCTGTAGTTTTCCTTTCCCAACATCAATGCATCAGCAATGTAGGCCTATGGCTTTCACTTCAGCAGGCGAAAATTAGCAGCGAACAGTTTTGCAATAGCGGAGATTCTAAACTTAACATGCAACAATTTGTGCTCATGCTGTTCTGTCTGTCTGGGCTATCATTTGTTGGGGAAGATGCCAAGATTGGATAGGAGTTTTGCATTGTATACTATAATCATTGTTTCATATAATAATAATAATAATAATCCTAAGAAGAAGAAGAAGAATAGGCTATATAGGATAGACCCAAAGATGCTTAGAAAGAAGTGAATGGTAGAATTAAGTTGTTCTATAAGATACCTTATCAAGGGTGGAAGCATGATTTGTGAAATAGACATCAATTACCTTGAGACACTGCAATAACACACTTTCATTTTACACCTGATCTGGAACTGTTCCGGCATTGTTCCTGGCAACACGGCTACAGTATACATTTGATCGTTATGGCTATAATAAGGAACAAACATTTGATTAGGGCTTTTCTCCCCAGACACAGATTTGACTAATGTAGGTACATGATAGCCCATTACAGAACAATGCAGAATGTTTTTCATATGCATCAATTCAGTATTTGGGCAAAGTCAAGGAATGGAAGCGTTGTCATAGGTAGGCTACTCAATTATTAAGTCAAGAATAGCAACCTGCACTCTGGTAGATATCATACTGATTAGTCTAAAGCCTGCATTTCTTTGGCTGTCACTCATTCCACTACACTACAGCAATACCATAACTCCAGATGTCATTAGCAAAAGTTTACATACAGATAAAAAACTAGACAAGGAGACTTGTATTGGGTTGCATTTCATCTTTGCTCTGAACGTTTTTTATCCCGGCCATACTAAGCTACCCTATCGATGGTGATTAGGCCTATTGACATTCAAATGCAACAAGAGGTGTGTGTACGCAATGCTTGACACTTGAAAATCTAGTGAATAAACTGATGTCTACAACCCCATATCGTATCGCTGCCCAGTGCCCAAAATACACCAGCTTTATCAAAAAAGAGAAACATAGAAATTAGCATTATCCAACATTTCTTTTAGTATTGTGGATGAGGGGGATGAAAATGTAGAGGGTGGGCTCAAGGGGTGGGGGTTATGGGTTAATTAATGAAACTCACCAGCCCGTAGCTATCGATGCAGGAGGTTCAGACACACCAGCCCAAGTGACAGAGAAGGGGACAAATACGGTGACCAGAGTATAGGTGTGTCGAAAGCAGTAAGAGTGTTGACAGAAATGGGAGTTACATGTTTGGTAAAAGCCATACTTGGCAAAGCAACGATGTGAGGTCTCCAGCCTATCTTGGATATTAAAGAATATTGGGAGCCATGAAGAAGTCACCCAAGTAGGCCTAATCATCATGAAGTTGGTCATGTATGATAATGAAACCAAAGAGAAATGATTACATTATGTATATATGCCATTTAACTGACGCTTTTATCCAAAGCAACTTACATTGCAGTGAGTGCATACATTTCAGTATATATGGTCCCAGCGGGAATCAAACCCACAACCTAAGCATTGTTAGTGCCATGCTCTACCAACTGAGTCACATTATGACCATTATGTCTTGGTCCCAAATGTACTTTTTATTGTTTGTGTTTGCATTTTGTCCTGCTGCCTGGATTATGTAGATTCTAATGGTGAGAGTAATGTATTTGTGGCATGTATGCTGTTAATGCATGTTTCTAGCAAAGATGCATAATGTGTTTCTGTGTTGATGATAGTGCCCTGCGTAAGTAATGCAAAATTTTTTCTTCTTTTGGCTCTATTCTCCAAACGTTTGGATTTGAAATCAAACAATTACTATGAGGTTAAAGTAGAGATTATTAGTTTTTATTTGAGGGTATTTGTGTACATATTGTTTTCACCATTTAGAAATGACAACATGTTTTCATACCTAGTGCCCCTATTTCAGTGGGGCCATCTTGCTCAAGGGGCCCCCTTGCTTGGGGGCCATGTGGCCATGAGCCCCCCATACCTGACCCTGAGACCTGCTGCCAGTGCTCCACTGGACCAACCCACCACCCAACACCATCACAACATCGCACCGCAGTGTGTGTGTGTGTGTGTATATGTGTCTGGGGCAGGGTGAGTCCAGCGGTGCTGGGGGGTCCCCACGGTGCTGGGGGCTCCAGCAGTGACAAGGGGGTGCAGTGCTGTGGTGGTGCTGGGGGGTCCAGCGGAGCACTGGCAGCAGACCAGTACCTTAATTACCATTTTGCTAAGGAAGAGGATTTAGATGGGTTTAGTGTTCAGTATAATCCAAAACATTATTTTATTCTCTCACTCACTCTTTTCACTAATTATTCAATGTAACTCTGTTTGTGTCTCTCTTACAATAAAACTACATATGTAAAAGGTGTGTGTGTGTGTGTGTGTGCGCGCTATATTTAGTCATCAGCTGCACTCCATGCACAGTACATTAATTACTCTCTTATAATAAAACTCCATCACTGCAACACTTTATTAGGAACACTATACTAATACTGGGTAGGGCCTCCCTTTATTAGGAACACTATACTAATACTGGGTAGGGCCTTCCTTTATTAGAACACTATACTAATACTGGGTAGGGCCTCCCTTTATTAGGAACACTATACTAATACTGGGTAGGGCCTCCCTTTGCTCTGTATTAGGAACACTATACTAATACTGGGTAGGGCCTCCCTTTATTAGGAACACTATACTAATACTGGGTAGGGTCTCCCTTTATTAGGAACACTATACTAATACTGGATAGGGCCTCCCTTTGCTCTTTTGCTATATACAGTGGGGGAAATAATTATTTGATCCCCTGCTGATTTTGTTAGTTTGACCGATTACAAAGAAATGAGCGGTCTATAATTTTTATGGTACTTTTATTTTAACAAATAGAGACAGAATATCAACAAAGAAGTCCAGAAAAAACACATTATATAAAGTTATAAATTCATTTGCATTTGATCGAAGGAAATAAGTATTTGATCCCCAAGCAAAACATGACTTAGTACTTGGTGGAGAAACCCTTGTTGGCAAGCACAGAAGTCAGACGTTTCTTGTAGTTGGTCACCAGGTTTGCACACATCTCAGGAGGGATTTTGGTCCACTCCTCTTTACAGATCCTCTCCAAATCCTGAAGGTTTCAAGGCTTTTGCTTGGCAACTCGAAGCTTCAGCTCCCTCCACAAATTTTCTATAGGATTATGGTCTGGAGACTAGCTAGGCCACTCCATGACCTTAGTGTGCTTCTTCTTGAGCCACTCCTTTGTTGCCTTGGCCGTATGTTTTGGGTCATTGTCATGCTGGAAGACCCATCCACGACCCATCCTCAGTGCTCTGCCTGAGGGAAGGAGGTTCCCGTCCAAGATCTTACGGTACATGGCCCCGTCCATTGGCCCCTCAATGCAGTGAAGTTGTCCTGTACCCTTAGCAGAGAAACAACCCCAAAGCATAATGTTTCCACCTCCATGTTTGACGGTGGGGATGGTGTTCTTGGGATTGTAGCATTCAGCATTTCTCTCCCTCCAAACACGAAGAGTCGAATTTATGCCAAAGAGTTCAATTTTGGTCTCATCTGACCACATCACCTTCTCCCAAGCCTTCTCTGAATCATTTAAGTGTTCATTGGCAAACTTCAGATGGGCCTGTACATGTGCCTTCTTGAGCAGGGGGACCTTGCGGGCACTGCAGTTTTTCAATCCGTTACGGTGTAGTGTGTTACCAATGGTTTTCTTGGTGACTGTGATCCCAGCTGCCTTGAGATCATTACCAAGCTCTTCCCGTGTAGTTCTGGGCTGATCCCTCACCCTTCTCATGATCATCCTTACCCCACGAGGCGAGATCTTGCATGGAGCTCCAGGCCGAGGGTGATTGATGGTTATTTTGTATTTCTTCCATTTTCTAATAATTGCACCAACAGTTGTCTCCTTCTCACCAAGCTTCTTGCTGATGGTCTTGTAGCCCATTCCAGCCTTGTGCAGGTCTACAACTCTTACTCTGATGTCCTTTGAATGTTCTTTGGTCTTGCCCATGGTGGTGGAGAGGTTGGAATGGAAGAGATTGATTCTATTGACAGGTGTCTTTTATACCCATAACAAGCAGAGCTTAGGAGTACTTTCTTAAAGTGACAGGAGTAATCTGTGTGCCTCATGGGCATATAACCGGTCTGTATGAGCCAGAATTCTTGCTGGTTTGTAGGGGATCAAATACTTATTTCCTTCGATCAAATGCAAATGAATTTATAACTTTATATAATGTGTTTTTTCTGGACTTCTTTGTTGATATTCTGTCTCTATTTGTTGAAATAAAAGTACCATACAAATTATAGACCGCTCATTTCTTTGTAATCGGGCAAACTAACAAAATCAGCAGGGGATCAAATAATTATTTCCCCCACTGTATGTAACCAGCCGAACTACAGACGCATCACTGCAAGGTGCAAACCATTAGTTATCCTCATGGATGGTCACTTACAGTTTGTGAAAAAATACCTAAAAAGCCTGCAGAGGTCTGGAAAAAAGTATTGTAGACAGATAAGATTAATATACTGTCATACTGTATACCAGAGTGATTGCAAGTGGAAAGCTTGGAGAAAAAAAGGACCTGCCCAAGATTTACAGCATACCACCTCATCTGTGAAACATGGTGGAGGGGGTATTAATGTTAGGGCATGTATATCTGCCACTAGAACTGACTAACTTGTCTTAATTGATGATATAACTGCTGACAGAAGCAGCAGAACGTATTCTGAAATGTACAGAAAGATTGTGTCTGCCCAAGTACAAGCAAATGCCTCCAAATTCATTGGATGGCATACTGCAAAGCAACTACGAGTTTTACGTGTAAAACTGAGTTTTTCAGGCAAAAAAGTGTAAGTCAATCTTAAGATTTAAATCCAATTTAACATGCATTTCATGTCCTGATGATAACATTCTAGGCAGAAATACCTCAAAACAAACAACAACTGAAGATGGCTGCAGTACAGGCCTGGCAGAGCATCACCAGAGAAGACACCCAGCGTCTGGTGGGGTCAATGGATCACAGACTTCAGGCAGTTATTGCATGCAAAGGATTGTCCACCAAATACTAAACATGAGTGCTTAATTTGGACATTTGATAAATCTGTCCCATTACTTTTGGGTACCCTGAAACAGGGGGACAATGCATAAAAAGTGGTGTAATTTCTGAATGGTGAAACCAATACAGTATGTACACATATACTATCAAATAAAAGCGAGTCTCTACTTTAACCTCATAGTAATTGTTTGATTTCAAATCCATCCATCCATTTCAAATTGGGATGTAGAGCCAAAAGAAGAACAAATGCTTCACTGTCCCGTTATTTATGCAGGGCACTGAATATGAAAGTGATTCATTTGAAACCAATAATGAGACATGATACGCTGGTCAGGGCCGAGAAATAACGATCAATTTACTGTTGCCTATAGTACAGTGAAAATAGAATTTGTTTAGAGATTAACATTTGTGAGTTTATAGCCCACAGAAAAATATTAATAACTTTCACTGATCCATATAATGGTGTGCAAGAGGCAACCAACAAATGCAAGGAAAACCTTGCGCTTGGACAAATAATTAAATCTACAGTACAATATTAAGTAAGTAACTCAAGGGTGTGCCACTTCTGTGACA
This sequence comes from Argentina silus, assembly GCF_951799395.1. NCBI lineage: Eukaryota > Metazoa > Chordata > Actinopteri > Argentiniformes > Argentinidae > Argentina > Argentina silus. The sequence continues at coordinate 35,530,578 of NC_139655.1, read as the reverse complement.
TGGGTTATCCCGAGAATAAAAAAAGCCGGAAGCCGATTCGAACAGGAATTGTTTGGTCAGTGCACCTCAGAAATAGCACTCACTGAATATCTACTCTACATCATGACAAACAAGTGGATGTTTCTCACTTGCATTCTTCCGAAGGCTTTGTTTAATGAATCGACAATTAGAGATATTGTTATGACATGCCCTTTAATTGTACAAATAAATCGCAGAAATAATACCAATTTCACACTTGATGTGTTTGTTTTTGTTTGTGGTGCAATTGTCCCACAGGGACCTTCATCCAAAGAAAATACAAGACTTTTTAATTTTCTGTTTTATTAACCACAGCGAGTTCTACCTTAAGGATAATTTCATAAGGATGTAAACAAGGTTAATCAGAGATAAAAGTTGATTAAACACTTTATTTGAGGTGTCCCTACAAAATCTCATCACTTTAAATATTGGCTTCATACCATGAAATCGCATGCTTACAATAGTATTTAGCCCAAATGGATGTGCATCATTATGTCACTAGGTCGGATAAATGGATTGAGCTTTGTTCAGGCAGGACACTCTAAGTCAGTGCTAGCTGTCTGTCAGGTGACTGATCAGCTGTTTACATCTGACACAATCACATGTTACACATTGATATATAGCGGCCTACTTAAGTGGTCAGTCTGCACACTTCTCTGTACCCTACAATATTATTGCTGGTACTGTTGGTCGTTACTGTGCTATGAGAGTGTTACTATTGTTTTTGTTCCACCACCGCCCCAGTCCCATTAGTCGTTTATACTGTAACTCCAAGGCAGGGACCTCTCAAAAGAGCAGAGCCATCCAAATACACCAAGCCTAATTGTATAACCATTTAATATTAAATAAGACGTGAGTGTTCCTGACTGAACCAAATGAAAGCTGGAAGCTTTGCAATCTGGTGCAGCGGCACCAACACCACTTTAAGCAACAGATCATAATAACCCAGTACACCTGATCCCTACATGCTTTGCACCAAAACACAAACAAAAATGGAAATAAAAAGCAAAATGATTGAGATCCTGCAGATTGGATGTCTTCTTATGAAGAACAACCCTTGAGAAAAAAACATTTAATTACATATGGTGGTGAGACAGTGGTTTTCTAATCCAGATCAGCTTCATTGACCCTTGGATGACAAAATGGCCCTTATTCACACTTTCCATTACAGTGCTCATTATTACTTTTGTAATAAGTATTGTTTTTATATATAGTTGCACTGTACTTAGAGCTATGATTGGACAAAAGGGTGCCTTTGGCAAAGTACAGCCAGCGATGCTTTAGGTTAATAAAAGACAGAGAAGCCTATCACCTTTTTTAATTGTCCCATACAAATAATACGCTGGTACTGGGAAGTAGAACATCACTCGCTGTTTTGGAGAAACACACACAAGAAAATGACATGAAAATTGTAATAGTTGGATGCCAAACTTGCGTCCACAGTAATCAAATTGAAATTAAATTTAGTTCATTATTTCCCCATCACCTCAGAAACAGACATAGTGGAAAAAATTGCACAGCTTAGAAGATTTGTTTTCAGCTTTATTTGGAATTGGTCATGTTAACTGTTTCTCCTATGGGAATTCCAATACAAGCTTGCTATGTTTGTCTCCAGACAGCTTGTTGATGTTTTCATTTTTATGGTATTCTTTGGTTATGATGTATTCACTTCACAAGCGTATTGACAGAAACTATCTTTCTAAACTGTATCTTCCAGTCAGGTTTTAGAGCACTTCATAGCACAGAGACTGCAGTCTTGATTTTACCAGTTGAGTCATTCATGCATTGATTTATTTCCAGTTAGATTACTGCAATTCACTGTACACCTGTCTTAGTAAAAATCCCTCTCTAGATTACAACTAGTCCAGAATGCAAGACTTTAAACAAGAACAAGGAGAACAGAGCACATTAGCCCAATGCTAGCTTCCCTTCACTGGTTACCTGTTAGTTTTAGAATTGGTTTTAAGATTATACTGGTTACTTTTAAGGCACGACTGGGTTTGGGTATGAGCTGGAGTGCAGCCTGAGATCCTCAGACAGGGCCCTTCTGACCATTCCAAAGTCTAGACTGAAGACAAAAGGCCTTTTCCATAGACTTTGGAATGACCTGCCTGAGGATGGCTAGCAAAATCAGTATCTTCTTTTAAGTCACTTCTTAAAACTTTTATAGACTTGCTTTTACCCCTTGAAACTGTTTTTGTCAATCCCTTGTTGTTTTAAGCTTAATTTTATCATTGCTTTTACTGCTTTTACCTGTGCGTGTAAAGCGCTTTGTAATTTTGTTTTAAAAATGTGCTACACAAATTAATCTTTATTATTATTATTAAGCCACATACCAAAATCCTATGGGTATATGTTCACTTTATTACCAAAATGTCAAATGATCCTCTAGTGGATATTGATATAATTGCTAGCAAGCTGTATTTTACAATATGTTATGGTGAAGTTATCTTATTTGTCTGAACTTAAGACAAAATTAAAGATTCTAAAAGTATAGCACCAGTTAAATTAAGGAATTTCTACAGTCTGTCAACACACAGCTTAGGTGATTTAATTTCAGCTGCTGCAAAGATTTCCACCCTGATAATTCAATTATTTCTTGTTCAATCACACATCATTTGATGATGATCGCTCCCAGCATACCTCGTTACTGCAGGTAATGAGTTTGTGTGTGAATGTGCCAGGAGGGGTGGGGATAGATGCTTGATACATCAGCATATCAACTGCAGTGGATTACCAGGGCAGTGAACCCCTTTGATAGTCAAGTTTTCCCATTTTCGACACCGTCATTGAACCGTGGCAAAAGGGCAGCAGTCATATCCACTAATGTTCCTATTGCTAGCAGACATTTAGTTTTGAGGACTTCACTTGTTTCTAGGACTATACTGTATGGCTAGCTGGCTAGCCAGGCAAACTGACATGCTGACAACTTTGCACCATGCCTAACAATCCCTTAGCTGTGGTATATTTATGTGGTATATTTTTTTCTTTTCTGCCAGATCAAACAATTACTATGAGGTTAAAGTATATTGTCAGCTTTTATTTGAGGGTATTTGTGTACACATTGGTTTCACCATTTAGAAACAACAACAACTTTTTATACATAGTCCCCCTATTTCATGGCACCAAAAGTACTCAGACAATTGGCTTTACAAGTGTTTCTGTTCATCAAGTGTGTTCCGTCACATCATCATAAGAGAGCTGTCAATGTCTAGTCTTGATTCTAGGCTTTTCGTTTGCCTTCAGAGTTTTCTATTGGTGTCTGTCAAAATGTTAAAGAGGCAGCCATTATGAGGCTGACAAATCAATCAGAAACATAGCCAAAATCTTAGCCTTACCAAAAACACCAGTTTGGAACATCATTCAAAAGAAAGCCCTGGTGAGCTCAGCAATTGCAAACGGCCTGGTAGGCCAAGGGAGACCTCTACAGTGGATAAGTGAAGAAGGCTCACCATAATTAAGAAAAAAACTAAAACAACTGTCCCACAGATCTGGAACACTCTCCAGGAGGTAGGCGTGAATGTGTCAAAGACTACCATCCACAGAAGACTTCACCACAGAACTACAGAGACTACACTCCAAGGTGCAAACCACTAGTTAGACAAAAGGATGGCCTGGTTATAGTTTTCTAAAAAGTACCTAAAAGAGCCTGTAGAGTTCTGGAAATATCTTGTGGACAGATGGGACCAAGATGAATATGTACCAGAGTGATGGCAAGAGAAAAGTGTGGAGAAAAAAAGGAACTGTTCAATATCCACTGTATACTGCACCACCTCATCTGTGAAATATGGTGGAGGGGTGTTATGACTTGGGCAAGCATAGCTGCCACTGGAACTGCCTCACTTATCTTCATTGATGATGTAACTGTTGATGGCAGCAGCAGAATGAATTCTGAAGTGCACAGAAACATCATGTCTGCTCAAACAAATGCCTCCAAACTCATTGGACAGCGCTTCATCATACAAGACAATGACATAAAACATACTGCCATAGCAACTAGGGAGTTTTTCAGGGCCAAAAAGTGGAAAGTTCTTGACTGGTCAAGTCAATCTCCAAATGAATTTCATTTGGCAAAGAGGAGACTTCTAATCTATAATTTGGGTTTAAAACAACAACAAAGCGGTCTCCCTGCTACTTTTTTTTGGTAAACAGCTGAGGGGTTGGGTTGATGAAATGTCTCTCAAATTCATAGATGGAGTTATAGATGCCAGGACAGACCATCCATGAGATCAACATATAGTTTTATCCATGTTTTGAAGCGATACATTGTTTATTTACAATTTACAAACAATGGAGTAAAACGACCTTATTTTAGGGTTCTGATGGGGTAAGGCAGTTGAACTAAGCTCATAATGTATTATTAAGTTATATTCTTCAATGGCTATAAATAATTCATTTAAAGGTAAAAAAAAAAAAAAAAAAAAAAAGATTCCAGATTACTTACTTTAAAGCAAAGAGACATCAAAACAAACAACAACTGAAGGTGGCTGCAGAAGATTTGTGACCAAATACTAAACAAGAGTGCTTAATTTGTAAATTATATTAATCTGTTCTGATACTTTTGGTGCCCTGAAATAGAGGGACTTTGGTGAAACCAATATGTACACAAACACCCTCAAATAAATCTGAGAATCTACACTTAAACATAGTAATTGTTGGATTTAAAATCCAAACTTTTGGAGTATAGAGTCAAAAGAAGAAAGAATGCTTCACTGTCCCAATAATTACGTAGGGAACAGTATGTCTCAGTAGTCTCCCTGGCTATTGCAGTCTCATTTGTAGGAATTGAGCTCAAGTGAGCCATAATAATCACAGGACTTTCCAAATGAATGCTCATCATGGAATTACAGTGAGTTGCAAAACCTCTCCTTGCCTCTATGGCTTTGAGCTAGGCAGCGGTCATTCTTGAGCTCATTATTTACATAAATATATGTACCTTCACATATGTCGTCCAAAACCTCTGAAAGTTGCATGTTTAATAGATATTCATATTTTTTTCAATTGGTCAACTGACCACATTTTCCTTAGCAACGCGCTATGTTGCTATGTTATCATTTGACTTCTTTAGGCTTGAGTGTAACATAGCCATAGAAGTGCATTTCTATAGCCTTTAGGAACTGGTGGCCTTTGGACTAGTATTACAAGCCATTTATTAGGTCTTTATTCAGTGTTTCTTATTCTCATGTTATTAGTCATAGAGTAGCTGGCCAGTTAGATGTGATTTCAGCAACCCTCCTATCACTGGCTCACATCCTTGAACCAGAGATCTTCTGGTTACTGGCTAGCCTCCCTAACCTCAAGGCCACAATACCATTGTTGTCTGGGTGTCTTGTGGGACGAGGTAGAAAGCAAACAACCTATAAGCTACAAATTAGTGCCTAATAAGTCTTCGCTATTATTACTATTCCTATTATTTCTGGGAAAAATGGTCATTTACTAAAACAATGTGTGCATGAATAGATTGTGGTTGCATTGAAAAATAAAAGCTTTTCTCTCTCTAAATGTTGTGACAAAGAAAAGGAGTTTTATTGAACTTTGAAGGGAAAGGGGAGGGCGGAGAGATCAATGGTAGCTTTTAGGTAGTCCGTAATCCGGGAGAACTGTTGTGGGTCAAGAGCTGGGGTCGGTACATGGGCAGATTCTCTTACAGTCAGACGGTCGAGGTTCGGTACACAGGTGGGTTCTCCTATTCAAACAAAGGTCAAAACGATGAATGGCACACAGCACGTGATACGCCTCTCGTAGCTCGGCCACTCAGCCCGGTGATTCCTCTCAGGTGTACTGTGATTCTCTCTCGGTACAGCTTGTTGAGCAGGAAACCCTAATATGGGCATGGGTTGGAGGCAGCGGGCTGCCACATATCTGCCCTCTATGACCATACCCCTCCTTACTCCCAGCCGGCTGCCACAATGTATTCCTCATCCATTAACGACCTTGTACTTTTGAAAGGCATTTCAAATGTCTCCAAGCACACAGTGCAATTCTTAAATTGAAAAAGTTAAAGTATGTCATAACACAGTAAAAAGACTTGAAAAAAAACATAAAAAGACTTTAAATGCACAATCTGGGATTTGTTCTGATATTAAATGGTAATTTCAATGTATGTACACTCACCAAACACTTTATTAGGAACACTATACTAATACTGGGTAGGGACTCCCGTCGCTCTCAAAACAGCCTCAATTCTTCGTGGCATTGATTCCACAAGATGTTGGAAACATTCCTTTGAGATTCTGGTCCATGATGACATGATTGCATCACGCAATTCCTGCAGATTTTTCAGGTGCACTTTCAAGCTGTGAATCTCCCGTTCTACCACATCTCAAAGGTGTTCTATTGGATTCAGATCCGGTGACTGGGAAGGCCACTGAAGAACACTGAACTCATTGTCATGTTAATGAAACCAGTTTGAAATGACTTTTGCTATGTGACATGGTGCATTATCATGCTGGAAGTAGCCATTAAAAGATGGATAAATTGTGGCCATGAAAGGATGCACATGGTCAGCAACAATACTCAGATAGGCTGTGGCATTCAAGCGATGATTGATTGGTATTAACAGGCCCAAAGTGTGCCCAGAAAACATTCCCCACACCATTACATCACCTCCACCATGAGAAGGTGTACAGGTGTTCCTAATATAGTGTTCAGTGAGTGTATATTATGTAATAATACACCCATTGCTTCTCTAAGAATATTACTTATAAATGCCTAATGACACCTGTTTTATTAACCCCAAATATATGGTTATTTTACTTCATTGTTTGTAGACATTATCTTTGTAAACAAACAATGTATAACTTTGGAATACAGTATGTGTCAAACCATAATTTCAATATCCATTGCATCCAGAGCTCTGAATTTGATAGTGGCCACATTTTCCCAGCTCAATCTATCCTATTTATGCTAAAAGAAGTGGCTGAAAATTAATGAAGCACCTTTAAGCAACAATTCGATTCCATGTCACATGTAAATCCAACCTTAAATGTGTCCTACAAATTTTAGCATGTTTTACAGGTTAGTCTTATTCATGATATCAGTGGTGGCATGGATGTTTTGACAGGAACTGAAGGAGGATAAAACACACTCTTTCAGTTGACTCCGTTCGAGATCTCACTATGGGATATGCACCCCTGCGTACTCTATTTGCTGAAATAGGAGAATGAAACCCTATTCAATCACTCCTGGAAAAGGCCGGGAGCGCCGCCCCAGCCCAGCCTATACAGTCATGAGAAAAAGTTAGGACACCCCCCAAAATATTAAGTTATTCTCTTAAAAATATGGACATATCAATATGTTATCTTCTTTCTAACAATGTCTATAGATAAAGGGGATGTAATTGAACAAAAAACTATGAAAATGTAACTTTGTAATCATTTATTTAACGAAAAATTAACAATAATGCCAATTCCTACTGAGGAAAAAGTTAGGACACCCTATGCCCTAATAGCTAGTATTGCCCCCCTTGGCTGAAATAACCTCAATTAGACGTTTCTTATAACTGTCTACAGGTCTCTGACATCAATTGGGAGAAAGTTTTTCCCACTCCTCCTTGCAGAATTCTTTCAGCTGTGTGATGTTCGAGGGGTGTCTTGCATGCACAGCCAGTTTCAAATCAATCCACAGCATCTCAATAAGATTAAGATCCGGGCTTTGACTTGACCATTCCAGAACTCTCAATTTATTTTTCTTGAGTCATTCCTTGGTAGATTTACTGGAATGTTTTGGGTCATTGTCATGTTGCATGGTCCACATCTGCTTCAGCTTCAACTTTCGAACAGATGGTCTCACATTTTCCTCAAGCACCCTCTGATACAATACAAAATTCATAGTGGATTCTATGATGGTGAGCTGACCAGGCCCTGCTGCAGAAAAGCAGCCCCAAACTATGACATTTCCACCCCCATGCTTCACAGTTGGTATGAGGTTCTTGTTCTCAAATGCTGTCTTGGTTTTGCGCCAAACATGTCTACTCTTGCTGTGCCCAAATAGTTCAACTTTGGATTCATCTGTCCAAAGCACATTGTTCCAGAAGTTCTGGTCTTTCTCTAGGTGTTCTCTGGCAAACTTTCGTCTTGCCCTGATGTTTTTTTTTGACAGCAGGGGTTTCCTCCTTGCACACCTCCCATGTAATGCAAACTTGTTCAGTCTCTTTCTTATGGTGGATGCATGTACTTTGACATCAATTGTGGCAAGAGATACCTGTAGGTCTCGTGATGACATTCTGGGATTGTTGGAGACTTCTTTAAGCATCTTTCGGTCAGCTCTTAGGCTGAACTTGCTTGGGCGGCCTGACCTGGCCATGTTGGTGGTGGTTTTAAATGTTCTCCACTTGTAAATTATTTTCCGGACAGTGGAATGGCCAATTTCGAATAGTTTGGAGATCTTTTTATATCCCTTCCCAGACTCATATGCATCTACAATTTTTCTTCTGAAGGCCTCAGAGAGCTCTTTTGATCTCGCCATGGTGATGCAACTCACTTCAACAATCAAGAGCAAACCAAACTAAATATCTGAGGTTTAAATAGGACAGGCTCCTCCAAAATCCTCTGTAACGATGTTCTAATCATTTGCACCTGATGTGGTGCTCTTTATTATAATTTTAGGCATTTTAAGTGGAACTAACTTTTTCCTCACAAGAAGATTGCATTTCTATTAATTACATTTTACCAATAATTTTTTAAATAATTTGTTTCAGTTGTATTTGTTTAGTTATATTACCTCAATTTTTCAATATTGTTCAAATGAATATCAAATGTCCATATGTTTGAATATGTTGAAGAAGACAAAGGTTTTCATAGGGTGTCCTAATTTTTTCTCATGACTGTATATAGTGGGGGAAATAATTATTTGATCCCCTGCTGATTTTGTTAGTTTGCCCGATTACAAAGAAATGAGCGGTCTATAATTTTTATGGTACTTTTAGTTGAACAAATAGAGACAGAATATCAACAAAGAAGTCCAGAAAAAACACATTATATAAAGTTATAAATTAATTTGCATTTGATCGAAGGAAATAAGTATTTGATCCCCTACAAATCAGCAAGAATTCTGGCTCATACAGACCGGTTATATGCCCATGAGGCACACAGATTAGTCCTGTCACTTTAGGAAAAGTACTCCTAATCTCTGCTTGTTATGGGTATAAAAGACACCTGTCAATAGAATCAATCTCTTCCATTCCAACCTCTCCACCACCATGGGCAAGACCAAAGAACATTCAAAGGACATCAGGGTAAGAGTTGTAGACCTGCACAAGGCTGGAATGGGCTACAAGACCATCAGCAAGAAGCTTGGTGAGAAGGAGACAACTGTTGGTAAAATTATTAGAAAATGGAAGAAATACAAAATAACCATCAATCGCCCTTGGCCTGGAGCTCCATGCAAGATCTTGCCTCGTGGGGTAAGGATGATCATGAGAAGGGTGAGGGATCAGCCCAGAACTACACGGGAGGAGCTTGGTAATGATCTCAAGGCAGCTGGGACCACAGTCACCAAGAAAACCATTGGTAACACAACACCGTAACGGATTGAAATCCTGCAGTGCCCGCAAGGTCCCCCTACTCAAGAAGGCACATGTACAGGCCCATCTGAAGTTTGCCAATGAACACCTAAATGATTCAGAGAAGGCTTGGGAGAAGGTGATGTGGTCAGATGAGACCAAAATTGAACTCTTTGGCATAAATTCGACTCTTCGTGTTTGGAGGGAGAGAAATGCTGAATGCTACAATCCCAAGAACACCATCCCCACCGTCAAACACGGAGGTGGAAACATTATGCTTTGGGGTTGTTTCTCTGCTAAGGGTACAGGACGACTTCACTGCATTGAGGGGCCAATGGACGGGGCCATGTACCATAAGATCTTGGACGAGAACCTCCTTCCCTCAGCCAGAGCACTGAGGATGGGTCGTGGATGGGTCTTCCAGAATGACAATGACCAAAACATACAGCCAAGGCAACAAAGGAGTGGCTCAAATAGAAGCACACTAAGGTCATGGAGTGGCCTAGCTAGTCTCCAGACCTTAATCCTATAGAACATTTGTGGAGGGAGCTGAAGCTTCGAGTTGCCAAGCAAAAGCCTTGAAACCTTCAGGATTTGGAGAGGATCTGTAAAGAGGAGTGGACCAAAATCCCTCCTGAGACGTGTGCAAACCTGGTGACCAACTATAAGAAACGTCTGACTTCTGTGCTTGCCAGCAAGGGTTTCTCCGCCAAGTACTAAGTCATGTTTTGCTTGGGGATCAAATACTTATTTCCTTCGATCAAATGCAAATGAATTTATAACTTTATATAATGTGTTTTTTCTGGACTTCTTTGTTGATATTCTGTCTCTATTCGTTAAAATAAAAGTACCATAAAAATTATAGACCGCTCATTTCTTTGTAATCGGGCAAACTAACAAAATCAGCAGGGGATCAAATAATTATTTCCCCCACTGTATGCTACTGCAATACACTGCCATTTAATTCTTTACTCTTCCCTCGCAAGCCTGTCTGCAGTGTTCCAAACCTAGCTTAACTCTTCCACTGGAAGGTTCACAGATTCCTTGGGGCATTAGGTTGCTTATTCTTCCTCACAGGAATCCTGCTGATTTAGGCTTCACTCTTACCGAGCGAAGTTCTCTCTAGTTTGGTTCACCAACAAGAGATTTAATTAGTCACTAGCCTAGCTTCTTTCTCTTGTGCCCCTTGTATCTCTTGTGCCACACAACTTTTGTTGCTAGCTGGTGGGTGAGCACTCTTAGTGTACATGACTGTCAAGGTGCTCCCCTCTTTTACTACATTAAGTGAAAGACCACTTTTACTACAAAAGTAAAAGAAAGAGTCTAGTTTGCCCCCTTGTGTTTTCCGCATGAGTGAACACAGCATTTAAAAACTTGACTAGCTAGCCAACAGTACACGACCGTTAGCTTGCTTCCCCTACTTCACTGTTATTATCCTGGCTCGCTAGCATTCGCTACGCATTTGCTATTCATTTGCTACAACAGAGTGCTTGGATAGTAATAAACCCACACAAGATACTTACGATGAACCACTACCTGGCTACTTTCTCACATAGTTCCTTTCAGGTTCAACTTCAGTTTGTGTGTCAGTGTGTGCGTTGGCACGTTATATGTGTTGCTACTGGCTCGTTTGCATGCATTCGAACTAGCTAGCATATGAGTCACTGTGGGCCTAGCCATAGGGTAACTTTGCTATTCCCCTGTGCGTGGTCCGATTGGTCGGTTACGAAACAGTGAGGGGGTGGTTGTTGATAGGTCTACCTACATACCAGTTAGTTTCTCTTTATTCTCGCCGTCCTGGTCATTAGAATTCGATCAGTGGCAGAGAAAGAGATTGAAGAAGGCTCCTGTGTGACTCCCTGGTCCTTGGGCCAGGCCATATGGTCGTAGGCCATAGCTGTCTTTTGGGTTTGCGGGTCCTCACTTACATCAACGATTGGTTGATATGTGTGGTCACCAAATCAGAGACCCAATAAAAACAAAGATATTAATTCCAATATTACATGAACTATTATCCTTGCATTAAGCTGGACTCAATTCAACTTATTGAGTGTCATAGCAAAGGGTCTGAATACGTATGTACATGAGGTATTTCTGTGTTTCAATTTTAATACATTTACATTTCTAAAAACCAGCTTTCGCTTTGTCATTCTGGGGTATTGTGTGTGGATTGATGGCAAATTCTTTTAATTTAATCCATTTTAAATTTAGTCTATAACACAACAAAATGTGGAGAAAGTGAAGGGGACTGAATACTTTCCGAAGGCACTGTACGTCAACCGCCAAGAAGGGACGTGCTCCTAGCAGCTCCTGGCCATAGCATGGGAACTGCTGCTTTGGATCAGCGACCATCTGTTGTCTCTCAGAGTAACACATGTCCCAGGCAGACTAAATTCGGTAGCAGATTTACTGCTGCGTGGAGGCCCCCGAGAAGGGGAATGACAACTCCACCCGTTTGTTGTCCAGGAGATGTCACGGCAGGGCCACCGTAGATCTTTATGCCTCACAGGACAACGTGCATTGCCGCCTGTCTTTAGCAATAAAGGATTGAAACGTAACTCTGGCCATGTACAGGCTGGCTCAATGTATAGTGGAGGCCTACAGTTCTAAAAGCCTGCAGCCCCCTTTGGGAGTGCAGGCGCATTCCACTTGAGGAATCTTGCCTTGGACTCTGTTTAAAGGCATCTCTGTTCAGAGATTTGTGCTGCAGACAGTTGGGCTCCCCCTTTCACTTTTATGAGATTCTACCGCCTGGATGTCACTGCACCTTTTTTGGCGCATATGGTCCTGGGTGCTGGAGCTGAGTAGCGTTGGCCTGGTAGATTTCCATATCAGGTTTTCTGCATGGCCTTTGACAATCGGGCCGTTGTACAAATGTCCCATAGTGATATGTCGAACCGAATCAACTGAAAGAGAACTTTAGGTTACGGTATGCTTGTGAAGAGGTGGTTTGCAGAATGAAATGGCAGTGCATTGCAGTAGCCTATATAGACTGGCCTGGGGCGGGGTCAGCCATGTGCTCCCGGCCTGTTCCAGGCATAATTTAATAGGGTTTCAGCGAATAGGGTAAACAGAGGTGCATATTCCAGAGTGAGATGTCTGCCTCATCACATACATAACCTAAAGCTGTTTTTAACCCCAACATTGTGATGGGGCCATTCTCAGCTGCATGTGTTATGGAAAATACATTGATAGAACTGTTTGAAGGATATACACTTTCATATGACTGATACAACTTGTGTAAATACTGTGATTAAATTTTCTCTTGCCACACCTCTAAACTTCTATAGCCATTGTTCTGAGAAACGCTGTATAATTATCTCATGGATAGCTGTGGTTTCTGAGGGAGTAATGGGGGAGAGCGAGAACAAAGGAACAGACCCATCTTGCCGACAGGAAGGTGGATAAGTGTGAAATGTTGAACACCGATTGATCAGTAAGAAAGCGCCGATTAATCAGTAAGAAAGTCTCCCCATTGTTCTTGTCTCCCGCCCCCTCTCACGTGAGCACAAGCTAGCCGGTGATAGCCTTGGCGGTGCCTACCATTATGTTTCATCTGTATAAAAGACAACCCTGATAATCGCCTCTTCAGACTTGCGCTAGACAGAACCCCGAATTTACGCTGGGCTGCTGTTAGGCTCCTGTCTCTTGTTTGCAAGCAATAAATACCGGACTCAGATTTTGTGGCTACTCAGGACTTTGTTTCTTGAATCTCACCTCCGAAGAGCTGAAGTACAGAGAGGTAAATCCTAGACATCCACCACACATGCCAGTGGAACTATGGCTTACATCAATGAGTTGGACACAGACGCGTTTCCAGGATTTGTACACATTCGAGGCTCAGCCTCAGGGGAGTAATACTTGGCAACATTGGCAACATAATACAATTCGTAATTATAAATGATTTTGAACTCTTTCTCGTGGGCACAATCATGCTTTTTTTATTTCCAAGATGTTAGCTGTCTGTTTAGCTATATCCACTTTTGCCAGTCTAATTAACAAAAAACAGGTTCTCAATCCAATCCTGCCATATCTCTTTTCATCATGGCCTTTTCTTCTGCACTCCTTCTTAATGGGGATCTTTTATGCTTGCATTAGGTGTGGCACAGTAATCTCTGTAACACTTCAATCCACTGCCTAGGTGGGTCACTTGGTATGGGTCATGTTATTGTATCCATTTATTTAGTCCCCAGCACCCTCCCCCGATGTGGTATAAGAACATGTCTTCATGTAGACTGTGTCAAATCCAATCCCACGGTGCATTGTGGTGGTGTCCCCCTAATGCTTGTTAGATGTGTCTGAGGAGCCCTCCCTACTTCTTTTTTGAAATAAGGAGATCAGACCACGTTTCACATTCTTTATGTGGGGACCCCCAATTCATCTCTGTGGGACACAGAAATCCATATGCAGACGTTAAAGAGGGGTAAGGAGGGAGAGAAAGTGTGTGAGTGTGTGTGTGTGTGTGTGTGCATTGGAGCGAGGGGTAAGATAGAGGTGGGGGTTCCTGCAGGGATGGGTTTGTTGATGGCCAGGCGAGCATGATGACCGTGGTCTCATCCACCGTGTGAATGAGCACAACAGGGAGGCCTCCCATCATTGAGAGTGTTCGCTGAGGCGTGTGAGCACACACATATCTCTCCCCGCAGGAGATGAAACTGCTGTGATTTAAAAAGCACCCAGTCTACCAAGACACCTCTCTCTTTCTTTTTCCGGGGAGATCAATAAGGAGTAAAACTATGGGGTTAAGAGCGGGAGGGAGGGTGTGTATGGCTGAGCAGGGGGAGGGGTCAAAGGCGGCAGGCTTGACTGCACCAGTGTTGGCGACATCTGCTACCTATCAGTAAGAGACTTGATGGATTGAAGACCCCAGCACCCCTCTCTAAAATGAGAGACAGAAAACAGAGGAGAGGCCTACAGTAATGAAAAAGAGCAGTGAAAGGGAGTCACCCTCTCTCTAAGCCTCCCACCAATATTGATGTTATTTTTGCTGACTTCTCAAGACAGCCAAGCTTTTGGTTCTTTAGTACTTTGCCTGTCACTCCATGGTCTTCTCAGAAGTAGTGATGGGTCATGAGTTGCTGTTCGTTTTTTGTTTTTTTTGTGTCATTTTTTTTAATCTGCAAATCTGCAAACCCTCAGACAGAAGGCCTGTTACTTTCAATGCATGTGTGTAATAGTGTATTGCGTTTTTGCAGGACATCAGCCGAGTCCAATTTAATTTTTAAAAAATCGAATTTTACAGTTGTTATAATACATGTATCGCTGAATAATGTTATTTTAATAGTTTGAAGAAGATGCATTTGGATTCCACTGAACAATAAAAGTGATATATTTTAATAAAGAGCCATTTGGGAGCAGAATGAACGGCTCTTTTAGATGAAATGAACTGAGTCATCCGGCTCACTGAAAAGACTTGAAATGCCCATCACTACTCAGAAGCTGATGAGAGCAGAATCCTGCCCGCATGCACGCACGCATGGACACACACACACACACACACACACCTCACAACACCCCAGCTTGAGGAAATGAAGGAGAAAGAAATCTTCATCTAATTATGAAGCTTAATAAACTCACTCCGAGGGGAATGGTTATTTTTGTGTCCTTTGGGCACATATTCTTTTCACATGACAGCCTCGCTGGCATAAATAAACATCTTTTAAATAGTTTCACACTTATTACTTTGTGTCACCTTGGGTGTTTGGGTGCTTTTGTCTCAGTAAGTGGAGAGGCAGTCTTTTTCTACTTTCACAGCTTTTGTAGTGCCTCCACTCATGGTAAGTAATATTCCAATGCGCATTTTGTGTCTTGATAAATGTGATTCAAATTAAACAAACAAACACATTAATTTAACATATATTTTGACTTTGTCACTGACTCAACCAATGGAATACGTTCTGGGGGATTGTTTCTGCAGACCAAAGAATACGTTCTGTGTGAACGTATTATCTAGCTATACCAGCGTTGACCACATGTGGTGCTGTAAGATACGTCAAAAACTAAAGTTAGGTGAATTGTAAGATACGTTACTGAGAGTCACAAGAATTAAAACTTACTTGGTGGTTAGGCAGTATTAGGCATTAACTTCGAGTGGTTAAGGTTAGGGTAAGTTGTCAGAAGGCATGAGCAAACATTAGCATAAGCAACAAGAATTAGCACAAAAATAAAAGTGTCTCAAGCACGATTCGAACCAGCAACGTTCAGGTTGCAAGCTGGGCGGTTCATGACGCATTTTTAAACATTTAAACATTAGATTACACCCTGTCAAAGGACAGACATGTAAGGCTCCCTTCATGATTATATTATACACTGATGACTGACTACTGATGTATTGTATTTTACTTATTCTGTAATCTGCATTTCATAAAAGAAAACAATGATCCATTCCCTAGCTTGCATGATGTTTCCCTATACAGTACAATATGTTGTATTTTGAATATTTTGCAATTTGAATCACCGTAGGAACCCTTGTCAGAGAGCACTATGAATGTCACAACAGGAGATGCCCTCTATGGCTTTGTGAACTGTAGTCACAAGAGGAACATAATCTGACTTCAGCACTCAACTACCATAGTGTTCCCATGGTACTTATTAACAGTATAGTGCATCATCAAAAAGACTCTCACAGGTTATATGTTACGTCTAAGGTGACACAATAAGACAGTGTAGGTTGTTAATTTTTTGAGAGCCATGCTTTCTTGTTCACCAATGAAACCAGTGATGTATTTTATTTTAAATCTAATAAACGTGACATGCACTTCATCATCAGTGTTTAATGCAGTCTTGTTAAACATCAATTGCACTTTCTATTCATGAGGAGTGTGTCATTGATTTTGAATAGTGCATTTGCTTTCGGCACAGTAAAGGATTATTAATACAGCATTATGTGTTCTGCTTGCAATTCAGAGTAGAGAGATTTTCCTGTATCTTAAGAAATACTTGAAATATCCAGTGGGATTGTTAATCAAAGTAAATTAAATCAACTAATTTGCGTCACTGAATCAAGCAATATTTATAGAACACAATTGAGCATGTGTGAGCATGTGTCAATGAACATGCATTTAGCATTCCAAATACTCCATATGCAATTAGCCAGTAGATTATCTTCAAATCAAGATTAGATATACTTCACGAGTTAACAGACCACACCTACAACTGAATGCGTTTAGTGATATTTAATGAGAAGAGTTGAACGGGAAGGTTATTGTAGTAGATAGGATTTAGGAGTATGCTGGATGAGGTTTGTTGTCTGGACATTGGCAAGGGAGCTCTGGAGGTATCTGCTGTGTGGAATCTGCTGTGTATGCAGCGTCTGCTTTGTGTGCCTCAGAACCCCAAAAGATTGACAAGTCTCCCTTTGATGTCTTAAGAGGATGATGGTGGAGGTTGGTGGGAGCCCTGTAGGTATCGAGCTGATCGATGTGGTCTAGTTTGTTAAAGGGGAATGATGCTTGAAAGGATGGGGTGTCCAGCTGGATGCCAAAGAACTGCAGCAGGGACTCTAGGCCCTCTGTTTTACCCGCAGAAAGGAGGACGCCGGAGCTGAGGATGGAAGTGAGCGTGACAGTGGCTGGAGGTGATGAGAGATAGTTGATGGTGAGCAAGTCATCGAGTGGTGTGAGAGAAAAGGAGTTGTGTTTAGTTGTGTCCAGTGTAAGAGCATGTGGAACAATGTGGCTGCTCTTGTATCTGTAGGCGTTGGGGCCATTGATGGTAGAGCAGCTACTGTGTCCGCCGGCATCCGGGCTGGAACGGTAGGAGTAGACACCCCGGCACTGGTGCCTGGCCGTCGTGGCAGCCCGAGGTGGAGTGGCCAGCAACGTCAGTGTCGGGGCGCCATGGGAGAGAAATCGTAGGGAAGGGGAGAGTGCTACCTGCAGTGAGAGAGAGTGCGGAGAGGGGAGAGGTAGGCAGGGGAAGCAGGGGCAGGCAGTGAAATTGTAGGGAGCAAAACTGTAGGCATCGAAACCATAGGGAGTGAAATCGTATGGAGGGGGAGAGCGCTACCTGTAGGGAGAGAGGGCGGGGGGCAACGAAAGGTGAGCAGACTTCGGGCGCACCAACCGGCCATGGAAACAGCAAGTCGAGCAGTAAGGACGTGTATGGATCAGGAGGTGCCAGCATTCTAAGGCTGAGGGCGGGAACACTTTTTGAGGATAACTAGTGGTTTGCACCTTGCAGTGAAGCCTCTGTATTTCAGTTGGTGACGTATTCTGTGGATGGTAGTGTCTGACACGCCTACCTCCTAGAGAGTGTTCCTGATCTGTGGGACCAGTTGTTTTGGTGTTTTTCCTAATCAAGGTGAGCATTCTTCATCCACTGTAGAAGTCTTCCTTGGCCTACCAAGCCATATGTGATTTCTGAGCTCACCAGTGCTTTCATTCCTTTTGATGATGTTCCAAACTGGTTTTCAAAAGGTTTTGGCTATGTTTCTGATTGTTTCTTTATTCTGATTTGTTTGCCCAATAATGGCTTACTTGATTTTCATTTACATTTCTTTGGTCCTCATGTTGACAGCCACCAATAATAGACTCCAAAGGCAAAACCTAGAATCAATACTAGACATTGACAGCTCTCTTATGCCTGCACAAATGATGTAACGGAACACACCTGACACACCTGGCTTATCAAGCCAATTGTCCCATTACTTTTGGTGTCCTGAAATAGGGGGACTATGTATAAAACAAGTTGCCATTTCTAAATGGTAAAACCAATATGTACACAAATACCCTCAAATAAAAGCTGATAATCTATACTTTAACCTCATAGTAATTGTTTGATTTCAAAACTGTTGGAGTATAGAGCCAAAAGAAGAACGATGATTCACTGTCCCATTACTTATGCAGGGCACTGTATGTTATTTGTGCATTTACACTGGTGAGAGCGCAAGTTACATATCCAATGTGACTTGGCTAACTTATTTAGCACCTAAAAAAGGCTTAATTTGAAAAGAAGAAGGTTTCAGACTTCTTACATTTGTGCTGTATATATCATATGGTATCAAAGCTACAATACCTCAGGTGTGGCCCAATCCATTTTCACATGGGACCATTTTTAATTACCTAGTACTTCTGATGAAAAAGTATTCCATTGAATCATCCTTTGAATAATACAAAAAATACAATCATTTAGTGAGCCACAATGAGAACATTGTTGAACATTGTTGTAAGAACCTGCCCCTGTCTCCCCAACTCCATACAGTGTGAAGTCCTCTTGGGATGATAGCTGTGAGTACTGCTGAATTCCAAATCAACCCTTAGCCCGTACCCAGTCCTATTTGAAAGGATTAAATAGGTTCACAATGTGTCAGGAAAAAGTAGAGCCTTGAATATATTGCTTATGCTCATCCAATTCTTTCAGATCTACAGGAGTGGCTAAAGGGTAGGGCCAATGCAATTGGAATTCAGAGTAAGTGCCTCCGAGGTCTTTGCAAGAGGCCAAACAGCTAAAAGAGGCTATACAGTAGTATAGTAGAATGCATAGGAAGCCTTGTAAAGGCACTTCTAGAGACTCTTAATCCTCTTCTCTCCCCTGCAACCTAGGTTCACTGCTGCAAATTAATATGTTCTCAGTGAACGTGCCTGGTTAAATAAGGGTTAAATCAGAACAATTGTTAGACATTTTGAAAATCAGAGGGTTTGCTTCCTAGAGCAGTTGTGTTCATTCATGTTCCCATTTTAGCCGATGCTCTTATCTCGTGTGACTTTCAGTAAGTTCATTAAACTATGGCAGAGGTGACATCCACAAATCACAATCATTGTGATAAAAAATAAGTGCTACTGTAGTAGCAGCCACTATGATAGAATCAAAGACAAAAATAATATAAGGTAACACTTTAGTATGGGGAACACTTATTAGGCACAACTTTGTAGCTTATAAGTGCTTAATAAGTTGCTAACTAGGCTTTTGGTTTTACTAGCCATTGATTTGGTATTTATTTAGTATTTTCTTATACTCATGTTATTCATCATATAGTAGCTGGACAGTTAGATGTGATTCCAGCAACCCTCCAATCACCAGCTCACATCGAGGGATTGAACCAGCGACCTTGTAGTTACTTGCTATCCTCCCTAATCTCAAGGCCAACCTTGCTCCCAATAACATTGTTGTGTGTGTGTGTGTGTGTGTGTGTGTGTGTGTGTGTGTGTGTGTGTGTGTGTGTGTGTGTGTGTATGTGTGTGTGTGGGTGTGTGTGTGTGTGTGTGTGTGTCTTGAGGGGATGGGTTGAAAGCAAACACTTATAAGCTACAAATAAAGTTTTACCAAATATAATAATAATAATTAGTTGAGTCAGGTATGCACACCCAGTAGCTCTCCAGGACCAGGGTTGGCAACCACTAAAGCAGGAACCTACTGAATGATTGATTTTCTTCACACCATCTACTGTCTATGATAGTCTTCATTGTTATACTATTGTATTTTCAAAGATGTCCTTCTGATTCTTTCATTGTTTGCAAGTACAGTACTTTCCATTTCAGTGGATTGGACTGTGTAGGTGGACCACATACAGTGTGAAGCAAATAAACCTTCCTCTTTGAACTGCTTGAGCTTTCCTTACTGCAGAGGGCTAATGTGTGTTGCTTTATTTAATCAAAGTTACCTGGTTTCCATATGATGGGTCTAAAAGAAAATTGCTTATATAGGGGAGGTGGTTCGTTGAACGATGCTCAAGTGCAAAGTAACCTTGTGTGAGAGATGAAGACTCCTGTTAGCTTCCACAGCTAATACCTAGGTTTTAGATCTGTGGGCTGACACAGTTATAAGGCAGACAGATAACACTAAGACTTGCAACTCGAACATTGCAGGTTCGAGTCAGCTTTAGGGTGATTTTGACAAAAGTGCTTTAAGTTTGCTAATGACAACTTACCCTTACCCTGAACACTGAAAGTAAATGACTAACACTGCCTAACTGCCACATATAGTGCTGTGCTTTTTTTTTGCTTCATAGAAGTGTTCATGCTATAGTAACCTGTACACACTATGGCAACCCCGCACATTTCTTCTTCTTCCATCATATTATTTACTGCACTATTTTGGTGTGTGGGCAAGTGCTTTTTCTCTTGGGAGATTTGACTCATTTCAGTTGTTGCCCCCACTACGGCATAGTGTGTGTCAACTTCCCTAATTACCATCATGTTTCCTGTTTTCTCCCACAGAAAACATGGCTCCGGTTTCTACCAGATTCGAGAGACACTATCCTAAGTAGAGGCAACTCCCCAAGTAGCCTGCCAGAATGGATGTGGTCGTGCCTTGTGGAAGTCGGATTTACAGAAAAACTGCCCACAGTGCCTTTGTTTAATCCACGTGGGGCCTGCCATTCTCGACCCCTCGCGCTGTGTGATATGCACTCTGCTGGATACTGAGGTTCTCAAACGCAGAGTCAGGAACATGGAGGGAGCCTTTGCTCCGGAACACCTCCAAGAGGAAGAGGCGCTGCAGCCCTCATCTGGAGACAGCCTCATCTGGCTGAATCTCCAATACAGAACACAGAGTTCTCCAATGGGAACGGAGATGATGCCTCTGAACTGGACTTCCTTCCTTCTGCCCAGCCCCTTATAGGGACATAGGAGGTGAAGGATGAGCACCCACTAGGTCAGACATATCCTTCCTGGAAGCTGTCCACAGAGTCTCTAACCCAGCTCGACCTCGAGCTCCCCAGGGCCATGCCACTGCCCAAGAGGATTAGGTTGGACATTTACCTAACCTTGTTGAGACACTAGTTCGGACAGTCTAGTAATATCCTTTGCAGAAAGTAGTTACAAAGGGGTGGAAACGAATGAGTGACAACTGAGTGATGCCTCGCCACATGTCAAACCAATAAAATACCTAATGCCTTCATCAGTGAGATTTTGTGTATAGAGCACACTTCTGAATTAAGTTTTTCCATCAGGTATTCTTCCATTTTCTTCAATGTTGCAAGCTAGTATCGAGCAACAACTATCTGAAATCATCTGCGGGCATATGGGGGAGGATTCTTAGAATGTTACATCCAATGAAATTGCAAGCACATTCTCCCATTGCTCCGTCCAGGTTCAATCCACGCCACGATCAATCTTAAATTCTCCAGACCTCCTCAGGAGGCGTGAGAACAATGCAATTTTGAGGTATGGCTATGCGAGACTAGCGCTTCCCTATCCTCAGCGAATGCCTTGAGACTATTCTGTCTACTTGGAAGCAGCCTTCTCAGCCATTTGGTCTGTCCCTGGCCCCAAGGACATTCACAAATTGTGTAGAATCTGCCCCCCTTCTGGGGGGAAGTGACAGATCACACAGATGCTGTCACATCTCCTCAACCCAGGCTTCCAGATGAATTGTGTCAAAGCTCTAGTTGTGACAGTAGATGGGTCACTTCAGGGATGGGGTGCGTTAAACAACGGACACTCAGCAAGCAATGTTTGGTCGCATCTGTTACACACAGACCAGATAAACGTGCTCGAGTTCTACACAGTGTTTCAAGCCCTCAACCACTTTTCTCCTGTTCCTGCAGGGACATCACGGATGAAACACACCTCCAACTCCTGTCTGTGGCACGGAGATTGTAGACATGGAGCAGCGAACATTTGTTGTCCATCAGGGCCTCTCATGTCCCTAGAAAAGCTGAAAACAGGAGCTGACTTACTGTCATGGGGAGGACCCCTTCCAGGGGAATGGTGACTACACCCCCAGGTCATCCAAGAGGTTTGGAGATGCTACAGTGTGGCAACCATAGATCTGTTCGCATCACAGGACAATGCGCAATGCCCATTAGAAGAATGTGATCACAGATCACCGCGGTCCGCTTGGCACAGACGGACTGGTCCACCAGTGGCTACGTGCGCTTCTGTATGCCTTCCCTCCAGTACTCGACAAAGTGAGAGTGAACAGTGTTTCCCTGTTCTGAGAGGCCGCAGATAGCTCGGCCACTCCAGGTGCCTCCTGTTAGGCAGGGACCTATTGTCCCAAGTGCAAGGCCGATTGTTCTACCTGGGTTTGGTTCGTGTGGATCCAACCTCGTCTCGGAAGGCCTTCCTACAAGCGTGGTTGCCACAATTCAGAGTGCTAGGGCACCATCCACCAGGGGTCTTATGACCTGAAATGGAGGCTCTTTGAGGTGTGATGTGAGAGGCACAAGATCTTTCCTTTTCAAATCCTTCTCTCTGGGATCTTCTCCTTTATACAATATCTGCTAGATAAGGGCAAAGCCTTCTCCACAGTAATGATTTACCTGGCTGCCATTTCGGTATGCCTCATTGGCTTCGGTCGGGCGACCGCTGGAGCACACCCCCTCGCCAGTTGTTTTAGTCGTCAGACCAGAGTGTTCCCTTGTAGGACCCCTTTGGTTTTTGAGGTGCTCACCACTTCAAACCTCTTCAGCCAGTTAATGTAAAGATGCAGTCTTATGAGATATATTATATATATATTATATTGTTACTCGCACTGGCCACAGCCAAGCGTGTGAGTGTCTCCCTCTCCATTTCCCTCCTTCTTCCTCTCCGGAGCAGGAGTGTATGAAAACCCTCTGTCCTGTACGTGCTCTGCGTGTTTACAGAACGGCATTGTTTAGATTTTGGTTGTTTGGGTAGGGCTGTGTCCACACAGCTCCTCTCCCATTGGATTGTGGGGGCCTTTGTTGAGGCTTACAATTGTCGGATTTGCAGCCACCTTTGGGTGTCCGGGTTGGGCCCTGTTCAAGCGTGCTCTAGATGTGCCATATCCAGCTGGGCTTTTCTACATACCTTCAAAGGTTTAACAGCCTGGACGTGATCGCACCCTTTGTGGCACAAACTGTCCTGAGTGGTTTGGAGACTGTGATGTAGAAGAGGTACATCCTTGTATCCATATGGGTTTTTGTTCATTTTTGTTCACATATTTTATTTGAGGTATTTCACCTCTGCAAAACAACCACCAGGGGGCATCTTTGAGCAATTCTAATGGATGGGCTTGTTGTGAAACAGTAGCTCATATCTGCGTCTTCAGTTGCCCAATTTGTGAGCTGATATTAATTGTATATTTTAATTTAATTTGTATGATTGTAATTTTTGTTTTCACTCTCAATTAACAATAATGGCAGCCTGGATGAATTACAGTGCCTTTGTGTGCTTTGTGATTACAGTGATCACTTTTGGGTACCCTGAAATAGGGGGATGATACATGAAAAGTGTTGTAATTGAAATGTAATTGTACAAATGCTTCACTGTCCCATTACTTACGCAGGGCACTGTATGTGGCAGTGTTTCCCCTACCATTGAATCGGCGGGAAAATCTGAAATGAAATGAATAGTGCGAAACATGCTTTAATATTGCAACCTATGCATTACAGAATGAAAGGTGATGGTGATTTTCATGGAGACAGTAGTCAGGGTTTTGAATTTCAGAGGGATTTTATAGGACAATTGCCTAGGCTCTATGACAGGAGAAGAGAATTTCTACTCTAATATGGTGTGACAGAGACAGGTATAGGCCTATGTAGTGCATTGTGCATACAGTAAGCCTATCAAATATGTGAAATATGTGATATGTGATATTTCTTTAGATTGCATGTTATTCAAACAAAGCAAATAACCCCTCCCAAAACGTGACTATCGTCCACTGAGGAAGCAGAGGTGTATGGGTGGGCATTCCACATAGTTTGTATGAAAGTGACAGACCACATCAGTCAAATATGGTTAGGTCACACACACTGCATGCAAATTCAATATGTATTATATTTTGCTCCCAAACGGGCGGACAGAGTGGAAGAGACAGAGTGGAATGGTTCAGTAACAATAGGCTAAATATACTACAGCCTACCTAACAAATAAAAAACGTTAATGTACGCACCTAGAGCTAGGGAGTGATGGAGTGTACTACCATCCTCTCTCAGCCACATACACCGTATCTATATAAAACAAAGTTGGATAATAATGTCAAGAGGGAATTAAATGTCGTGCGCCAAATGCGTGCTTTATGTAAAGTGTTTGTTATTGCATCAGTGCAAAAGTCAGCGCATATTTCACGACGAACAGTCAGATTTTTCTTTAACACTTCCTACAGTATTGGAGCCGTCCTACTGCGTCTGGCTGCAGCTGCGACTTCTCAATGGAACTCATTGTAGCGACAACACGTAGTTGATTGGAGCTAGGGAGCTGAGCAGCGCAGTTATTGCAAGCACGTTGAGCGCGGCGCTGTCTGTGGCATAGTCCGACTGAGGAAGACATCAAACGACCGTGGTGGTAAGGGAAGATTTATAACATGTAACAGCGGGGCTTTAGCAAAACTTCAACTGTAAGGGTGGCTTGACAGTGTGTTGGATTCCTATATTGAACGTGTGCTATTTGACTGCGAGGTTCCATTTGAGTGCGTAACAGGACGCGAGGACAAGGTACTGTATGAACTGTATCGCACTGAGTGTTTTTGTCAGCCTATGGATGCTTTTTAAGGCATTTGCTAGTGATGTTAAGAGTCCTTCTGAATTTCTTTGACACGCTAAGCAGTGGACACGTTTGTTTTATCACAACTCGAAACAGAAATTGTTTTAAAGTCGACTAAACTGTAAGATAACAACTTAGAAATGCAACTAAAAAGCCTTGGCGTTTTATCAGTTTATCCGGTAGGTTACAGAAAGGCATGATTGTGGTCCTGTGATGATTTTCAACAAATATTGCATTGCTGATTCATTAATTTGTATTCCACTGATTCTCTGCGATATAATTTGGGATATGCAATGGTCCATGCAGTCCTATTATTCAATCTATAATTAGTTTCAACTTTGATGTACTCACTGCCATGGTTTAAATCATAACATCGAGTAAGTCTATAGGCTACTATTATATATGAAAATGTGACAAACACGAACATGAATTGGTTCAATGATCAATTCAATGAGAGGACATTTAGTTTATAGGATATCTTTAATTCAGTTAAACGATCAAAATAACGTAATCAAATTACATTCAAAATTGTTCGCTTTAAAGCAAGGTTATTTTTCAGTTTTAAGAATGTATTTAAGAATATTATGTTGTCCCGTGATTTTTGAGTGGTAGGTCTGCTTTGGGATTCATAATAGATACACGCATATGGCATATCAAGGGGCTGGTTAACCCTTTTCAATGTGAAATGCCATGATATATTTCTTTATCTGAGATCTCTGCATCACTCACTCATTAATTGAGCCAACGATTGTGCGGTCTGAATAACGGTGCCTGGACCAGCGCAGTGTTTTGTCCACCGGGGGGCGTGGATGTTGGTGTGTAAAAACGTCTTCCTTCTGGCAACAACGTAGAGTATGACCAAAGAAAGAATGTATTGCTCTGATTAATAAAATACATTTTGCTATATGAGATCGTTACGTTCTGAGGGGAACATAATGCTACTGCATTAATGTAGGCTTGTCCTGAAATGCTGAAATTCATTCAGTATAGATTGTCTAACCCTAACCCTAACTTTAAGAAGTTGAATAGGCTATCTGATATGTTTCATGCAAAATAGAATACAAATAAATCGATAGAGATAATTATAATACCTATTCTAAAACAGTATCAGTTAATATGAAGCATATGGTGTCTTTGACATTATTATGCAGAACTGTTTGTTATTCGGGTTGAGTTTGAACAAGACATGATTGAGAATGATTATGCAGCCTTCGTACGTTTTGCCCTCACGCTGTATGGAGGGCATGACGAGCCATCTAGGCGCATGCTCTGCTGCTTCACATGTTGATAATGTCTTTGGAAACGTAATGTCCTAGAAATGTGTAAGGTGTGTCACACACCTCCACCCGGCTTGGAGAGAACAGTATAATAGGCCTAACGGTATCAGCAAGTATGATCACGTTCCTCCAGAATAAATTAAGACGAAGACTTGCAACAGACTATGTACAGGAGGCCTGCAACATCCCGCACGTATTTACATTTTAGCTGGGCGCATCTTTGCAAACGCCTACGTCTTTTCTTGTTAATAGTTAATCTCTGATCGTGCCATACATTCTATTTCAGATTTGTTGAATAATCAACGTGTAATTTAAGCACAATAAAGACCTTTGGGGCGGTGCCACACAGAGTGCAACATACTGTTCCAATACACTCATTATATATGAACGCCCAATGGATTGTTGTGCGAATGGGTTTGGGTAGGTTCTGCGATTTAGCATGCCTTTGCCTTTCCACATGTCTTTCTCCATCGGAACCACATGTTACATTTTGCAACAGCCTCTTTCCCACAACAGAGAGAGCTGAACATTGAGTAGGCCCGCGATAATAACGAGCCCATATGTTACAAGTCCTGCCCGTTTTTTTATGTCCAGATGCCAGGAGCAACGAGCGCTCTCATCCCCAGCGGAGCATGCGGCCGCTCACACAGTGGGGCTCGTGCTCTAGATGCCTCATGCCTGTGTGCGCAACGCTTCGATTGAGAGCTCTGTCTTTATAGCGGAGGAGAAGGGAAATGAGGAATAGGAGGGAGCGAATGGAAATGCGTTGCAGCACCTGAATACCGAACCGTTTTCGCGCGCTCTCCTGGACTTTCCAGTTGATTGTCTCTGTAGTCAGCGTGCGTCTGGCGCATGTGTACTGCTCGTCAGATGGCACATGAGGCTAATGAGACTTCATCATACTGTCCAAGACAGTCCATTTGGGCGAGACGCACAGAACACTGCGTCCGCAAAGCAATGCCAAGATCAACAGCAGGCACATTTCGGAGCCGGACGAAAAGGGGAGAGGGAAACGAGAGGATAGAGAGAACGTTGTGCGCACCCCCGTCCTGGTAAAAGCATATGAGGAGCTATCAAAACAACAACTTTGTATGTCATTGATTTTATCGATTTATTTTCCCAACACTGCAGCTAGCATCCAATTGGGGATATTTCAGTAACAGAGGGGTACAACATCTCTCTCTATCTATCTATCTCTCTCTCTCTCTCTCTCTCTCTCTCTCTCTCTCTCTCTCTCTCTCTATTTACCACATCAGAATCCAAAATATAAGCTTGTTTTATTCCATTGTTTGTAAACAATGTAACTGTATAGCTTCAAATCATGGTTAAAACTATAATGAGCAAATTACCTCCCTCTGAATACACACACACACACACACACACAGTTAAATTTGTAATATACAGTCATACAAGCAAATCTGTTACGTGTGTGTACGTGTGTGTACGTGTGTGTGTGTGTGTGTGTGTGTGTGTGTGTGTATGCACGTGTGTGTGTATTCAGAGTTAAAATTAATACTTAAGTCCCAATCTAGCCATGGCAACATGCACTTCAAAGGTCCCCCATTAAGGCTAAATACACACAAGTATAACAAAAGTGGTTCGTAGACCATGGTTGTGTGATGAGTAACCTTTCCTGAGACCTGAACTAATGCCTAGTGAATCGAGCTAAAGTGATGTTGAGGCACACATGAGACCTATGTTCAAACCCCATCAGTCACACTGGCACAGTTACACATGTGAGGTACCTTGTGTTACATTGTTACATTGTTACATAGTGTTACATTACATAGTGTTATTACATAGTGTTATTGTTACATAGTGTTACATTGTGTTTGTAAAAAAATACGCAATAATCTAGCTCTGGGCATTAGCATCTGATACACTGACAAACAAATGACAATGAACTACTACACTGGCCTCCAGTGCCTGGCATAGGCTTTCCTACTGTAACCCCAATCTCAAACCAACCCATAGCCCCTATATAGCCCCTAGATATATGTGATCTGAGAGGATCTAATATGGAGATTTAATGGATTTAATATGTGTTAGCGATATGTGTTAGGTGGTAGCTTCGTCTTGCCCTCTGATATACTAGATAGAATATTCGCCATGGTGCCTACACCTATACCAATCCTGAAAATTGCATTGTCGAGGGACTAGGGATTTAGGGCTACAGTAGTGTCATTAGATACATGGCTGTTAATAGAAACCAGGTACAGATTACAATAACACATTTATTGTACCTTTTCAGCATTGCAACTATGGCTGTTTATGCACTATTGGCAAACGTAAAAGCCACTGAGTTCAATTCTGTGGTAACAGCCCCCAAGAAGACAAGGGGACATCGAAACATAACATTGAACATGTGAAAGAGTGACCACCAGTTAAAGGGGCAATCTGGGATCTCTTCAATCTCTTCATACAACAACAAAATGGTCACCCAGCCACTTTTATTGGTAAACAGCTGACGGACGGGGTGGGAGAAATGTAACCAATCTCAAATTTATACACATAGCTATGGATGCAAGGACAGACCATCCATGACATAACAATTATAGTTTTAATCATGTTTTGAAGCTATACAGTGTTTGTTTACAGTTACATTGTTTGCAAACAATGGAGTAAAACAAGCTTATATTTTGGATTCTGATGTGGTAAGACAGTTTTATTTAAGTCCACATAGTAAGTTGGGTTAACTCCATCTAAAGTCTATTCAACTTTATAAAGTAAGTTGTGCTGACTCGATTTGAATCAGATAACACACTGAATCAACTCAAAACTCAAGTCAAATCAACTGCTCAGTAAATGGTTCTACCAAGAACCCTCTGCTATTTTCTCATGTATTTCATATGAACTTTGGCTGTCTTCTTTGCTTTTCTGTTATTAATTAATAATGTTTATATATGTTGAACCCTTTTAGGTTCCATGTTAAACCCTTTCCAAAGAGGGTTCTAATTGGAACACAGAAGGGTTCTTCAAAGGGTTACCCCACCAGAGCAAAGCAACTTTTTTTTCTGAGAGTATACACAAAATTCCCCAAAAGTTGAAGAGCCTTGATTGGCAATTGTGATTGTAAGGTGGAGGGCCAGTGTGAGTGGAAGGTGGAGGGCCAGTGTGATTGTAAGGTGGAGGGCCAGTGTGATTGTAAGGTGGAGGGCCAGTGTGAGTGGAAGGTGGAGGGCCAGTGTGATTGTAAGGTGGAGGGCCAGTGTGATTGTAAGGTGGAGGGCCAGTGTGATTGTAAGGTGTGAGTGGAAATCCGACTTGGTGTGAATATCTACTCAGGTAGCGTCTATTTCCAGGTCATGTTGCAATAATCAGAAGTATGAGTGCATGTGTATTTACTGGAGGTTTTCGGGTGCAATTTAGCTAATATGCGTTAATATTCATAGATTGTAAATTAGGTGTAATGTAGCTAATCTGTGTTTGTATCGAGCTAGCTTTATGGATCGTTTTTTAGGTGTAATTTAGCTAATATGTGTCTCTATCAAGCTAGGTTTATGTAATGTAGAGAATCACTAATTGTGTAATTGTGAATTTCTGTTTATTGTGGTGCATTATCTAACTGACCGATGTACCAGTGATGTTGGTTCTTATTTAATTCTCCAGGGATGACAGACATGTGTCAAAGATGTACAAATTGTACGTACACCACATAAAGGTACTTTGGGGGATAATTTGACAAGATTCCCATTCTTGTTGAGTCAATACAATTGTTAAATTCAATGGGCAAAATTAGTCATTCTGTCAATTTCTCAACATTTACTGAGCAGTTGACTCAACGAAAACTCAAAAAGCATGTTAACTCAGCAATTTCATTGTTTTTTTGTTGAGTTGAACATGATTTGAGATTTTAGAATTCTTTTTTACAGTGATAAGCTCATGAGGCATTTATAAGTCATATTCTTTAAGAATCACTTAATATATATCATTAATTTAAAAGTCCAAATTGTATGTACAAATCCCAGCTTGCCCCTTTAAAGTGTAGGAAGAACTCGGAATCTTGTAATCTAACATTCAAGGCAGTATTATTGTAGAACATGGCATGTATTGAGGAATGCTATCAAATGTGTGTTTGACACCATTCCTCATTCCATTCCATGCAATAAAATCAATAATACAATAAAATCCCCTTCGATTTCTGCCTCCACCAGCCTCCCCTGTACTTCTGATACCTGTGTTTGCCTTTGCTGTGCTCTTCACCTCGATAACTACACAGTGTTTAAAGAGAAGATAACTCATCAGTTACTAAGCACTTGTAATTCCTTGTAAAGTTAAAGGCTTATGAAAGAGATTAGAGGGTTTAGATTCACTAGTGACACCTCAGCTCTGGAGAGTGTGAACGTGAGTGGGAAGAGAGAAAGGGAGACACTGCTAGAAAGAAGGACCTCATATAAAGTGGCAGAAGGGCTTAATTGCCCTAAGATGTGTGTAAAAGGTGCGGAGCACAAGGACATGAGAATAGACCCTAAGGACCCTAAGAACAAGGCTAACATGTAAAAAACAATCATTGAGGAAAAGTCAGAGAAGGAGGGAATTTTTTCTGCATCTTCAGTTCCAGAGAGGAGAAAGAGAGGAACAGTCTGTGAAGTCGAACTCAGTACATGACTGTTGATTCTCCTCTGCAGTTGTTATTGTGATGTATAATGCAACTTCTCTCTGAAGCAAACATGCAGAAACTCCACTGCCATTGCCTGTCAGCTCAGTGTGCTCTTTTCTTTTCACTTACATGCACGCACATGCACGCATACACACACACACACACACACTGCGCCATGCTGCACTGTCAATCATCCAGTCAGGGGCAGATTCATGTTTTTTTGGCACACCTGCAGCAGTTTTGATCCCTGCTATCTCCCTGTCTGCTTTCGGCAACACACTGGAGGAGGTGCCGGTCTCTTTCTATAATAGATTGAACATTCCATTACAAAAAATGACATGGTAGATTAAACAGGCTTGACTGGTGCCTCTTCACCTCCACCAAAGCTAGATCTTTAGAATATCTAATCCAGATCAAAATGGCCCTTTTGTTGCCTTGAATTCTATTACCCAATTTGAGTTAAAGTAAAAGACAATATTTCAACCAAATGTCATGGGCACTATTGAATTAGTTGTGGCATATGATATGATATCATTGTAAGACATTTTGTTCCAATTCATCTTTAAAGTTTAATTCAAAGGTCAGAAGGGACTCACCCTGGGGACAGAATTCAGGATTGTGTCACAGTAATTTATACTACCATATGTAGTTGACATATTGTATAACAAACTTCGAAAATAGTTTTGATGAATGAAAATGGAAATGGATTGTTCTAACTGGGACAGGTAGATTCCAGTGTGGCTGAGTGTTCATATTGCCACAGGCACTGTGCTCTTAAGAGCAAACAAAGACTTCCTAGCGAGTGGACAGCTGATGCCATTTCAACTAGAGCTCAAACATTCTCTATTACTGGCCAAGTCAAATGAGAGGTGCTTTCTCCACATACGATATCAGCAAATAAACCTCTCATGGGGAATATTCATTGCCTAGACACAAAGGTACTGTGTAGTTTTAGTGCTCCCTTTCAGCCCAAGTATTGTTTCAACAACTGCAAACAGAGTGATATATTAGAAGAGTGGGGCCAATGAAGGGGTCAATGGAGACTCACATAGTTCCTTCATGCAAACTTAAGGAGCAAGTTGCCAGGCAACAGTTTGCTTGTCTAGCCAGTCTGACAAATATTGCTATCTTAGATTTTACTTTTCTAACTGAATAGATACTGCAAAAACTTAAATCGTGGAACTTCTTAGTTATACTTAATTAACTTCTAACTTCTTAGTTATACTGAAAATTGTGTGGTTAACCAATTCAAGAGAGAGATTTTCCAAATGTGTGTTAGTTTTATTTTTTTATCTGAGTAGCCATGATGTTTTGGGGCTGAAACTCCCTATTTTAGTCCGCAATTCTTTCTCAGTCTGAAGTCCTATTAGCCCCATCCATTTACAAACTTAGTCCAATAAAAAAATCTATATTGGGGAAATGAGGAAGGATTTTTTTTTAACTATTTGAAGTCTCCATTAATTTCATTGGCACCACTCTTCTAATATACCCCTCTGACTGTAAAGACTCAATGCAGAACAAGATTCTCTAATCATCTAATCTACCATGCCAAATCACTGGTACTTTAACAAGCTCTGTGGTCAGGTGATCACACTGACTGGTGTCATGGTGTAATTTTTTGTGTGATATACTATAATTTGTTATACTGTACAATTTGTTACCATACACATTATTGTAGGCATACGTCCATCTCTCTTATTTCTCTCACCCACTCTCTTTCTCTCTCTCTCGTAGGCTTCTGTTATCTCCCCTTGCTCAGGTGTGAAGGAGTCCAACCCTCAACCATCATCTTGTTCTCATGCAGTGGCATTCCACTACCACTCTCCTTGTCTCTGCTGAGCGAAACACTCTCTTCAGATCGACTTTTAAAACAACAGATACCAGATAAGAGAGTAACTTGAGTTTCTCCCCTGGATTATGGACAGTATTTCTATGTGAGACTTTCACTGTTAATGTTCTTGTTTTTTTGTGGTTCCTTTCTGAGGATTTTTATTTGTTCAAGATGAGACTGAACTGTACCCCCATGTGCAGCATGGCAAGCGTCTTGACTATTTTGCTCCTACCCCTTTTGGAGATGGGCTGCTCCGGAATGACCTTTAACTCAGTGCCCCTGCCTCGCGCCCAGACCTACAGGACCGGCGAAGCGGGGTTGCTCTACAGGCAGAGGCGGAGTTGGGTGTGGAACCAGTTTTTCGTGCTGGAGGAGTACACTGGAGATGACCCACTCTATGTGGGCAAGGTAAGGGTGCTTCTCTCATTTGGGTTGTATATTTATGGGGAGAGGAGGGTAGAACTGCTGGAGTACCCCAACCTACACAATGACAGAGTGGGCTATTTAGAGGCATTTTGGAGTTGTAAGTATTAACAAGGACGGTTATGAATTACAAGGTTGGGTTGAAAAGTCCATCCCCTTAAGCAAGCATGACACAAGCTAAACTCACTAACTGCCAAAGAATTCTAGAACACTCACCACCTAAAGTGCCAAGTTTTTTATGTGGTATTTACCTAGCAACAATAATTTGATTGGCTACAAAATAAAGCATCATCATTTATGCATTTTTGGTGAATAAAGTCACCCATGGCACTCTAGAATGTTAACAGTTTGGGCGACTTTACTCACCCTCGTCACTAAATGAGTTAAGCGGTGACATTTCAAGAGCCTCACCATTTTTCTCGTTTATGATCTGAGGGAAAAGCAGTAGCTCCAGTATCAAAGAGGCTCATCTAACATGAGCGTGTAGATATCCTAGTTTTTGATACTATGACTATATGACAATATACATGTTTCTGAACCTCGAGTTCAAAGCTTCCCTTAATCTCTCAAGTGTAATCAGTATTCACACAGATCTCTCATGTAGATAGTACTGTAAGGCATACAGATGAACATTTGACTTTCATTTGGGAATCAAAGAGGTTGTTTGAGCATCAGTCTCTTATTCACTGGGTGGATTTAACAAAGATGGCCTCGTGAAAGTGAAACTGAGAACACACTGGGTTTAGTTTTGTCAGAGATGGTACTAAATTAAATTGAAATATTTCTACAAGGAGTTTTGCGAGAGAAATGGAAGATAGGTGCTATACAGAATCCGTGCCTGTATAGAATATTTAATTGGATGGAAATAAGTTTAACCGGTTTTTATTGCAAAGGTCTCCAGGCTTCTGAACAAAGAGGTGAGAGGTAGCCTGGAGATCAAGAGCAGCATATGTCTGACCTCATTACACAAACGACTGGACAAACGAGAGGAATGGTTGCTGAGTTGAAAGAAAAGCATCAAACTACCCCTCAAAATATTATACACCCTCATGCCAATCCACAGTCGTCATAACAATATTGTAATATATCATTACATCATTATTATATTGATATACAAAATTGGGTGGTGCACGTCCTTTTATTCAAATTTCAAGGGAAAATCTAAAATGGCCCTGTCTGGGGTAGTGGCTAGGGGTCGATATACAGTTAGGCCCTCCTGCCTCACCAACCTACAGTCACATTTGTCTCTGTGTACTTGTGTCGCCACTCTGTTTACTCATCTGCTTCATCATAGTTCCCCCATTGACCTCAACAATTCCCCAGTCTGCCTTCACAAATCAGAGGACACAGAGCCTCCCTCAAGTCTCCCAGGCATAGGAATGCTATTCTCTCTCCAAGAGAAAGGCTCAGCAGACCAATCAACCCAATGCCTCCAGTTGTTCCCCACTGGGGTATATTTAGAGTTGTATCCAAAAGTGTATACGCTAAGACATGTGTAATCAGCCAATTAAGGAATAGAGGCACTGCATGTTGCTGTTTGTTGAGATTGAGCATTCATGTCATGCTTGTCAACTTTTTATTTGGTCAGAGTTGACGTTTGTGCTTTGCAAAGCAAAAATACTTTTTAACAAAGCTGCAATAGCATTGTGTCTGGCATCGGGGAGGGAGATTCAACACAGAGAGGCCTTTGGAGCAGCAGTGTGCTCTTAATACAGTGCCCTGCGTAAGTAATGGGGTAGTGAAGCATTTTTTTCGTCTTTTGAACTGCAAGTTGCAAACCACTACTGTAGGTAGCCACAAAAAGGTACCCACAATTGCTGACAAATTACTCACCTTCCTCCACTCCAGCCCTATATTGTAATTCGCTGCCCATCACAGACCAGAGTTTGGTCTGTCTGTATAAATGACTGAACCCTCATCATCCTGATCGCCTGTATGTATTACAGCAGAGATCTTGTCATGGTTCTGTGATCTGTCTAATGAGGCTAGGGGGTCTATAACGGCATGCACTTGTTAATATAGCCTCACTAAGCTATGTTACGTATGTTGCCATGTTACACTATAGTTGTCATAGAAAACATAAGTACCAATTTATTTAAGTCCCTCTATCTTAGTTCACTCCTTAATATATCGATAGCAACTTGCACTCTGGTGGATACCACACTGGTAAGGTTAGCCCAAAAGCCCGCACTTCCAAGCTGCGTAGCCTAAACAATTATTTGAAATGCATAAATTAGCACAACCATTTTATTATGTTCGTGATGTAAAATGGAATTTATTCGAATTCTCTCAAATATGCAACATTTTGGCTACAGTAAAATCACTATTTGCAAGTCAATCTTTTATGCAGGAACTAACAAAATGTGTTAAATTAAGAATTTTACTGTTCTAGGGGAGGATTCGGTTTGCTTTGTACTCAGCATTCAAATTTCATCTATTGCCATAGGGCAAGACTGTCGGCTAGACAGATCGTGACGCTTTAATTTGTTAATTGGAAACTATTTGAGCTTGTTGTAAGGAGAGCTCAAGCAAGCACACACAAGAGCTGCAGCAAAATGTGTAGCCTACAGATCATGAATGTCACACATATCAAGAATGTGACTCGTTGGATATGAGCAGTAAAACAATGAAAATATAATTTGTTTACAGATTAACAGTTGTGAGTTTCATATATTAAGCTATAGCCTAAAGAATCTTATTAATAATAGCATAACAACATGACAGTTTACTTTCACTGATCACAGTATATGAGAAGGGCTAATCTGCTATACTCTCCCTCACTGTCCCTCATTCTAGCCCCACCTGCTTGCTTCCATTATCCCTTGACACCCTTCTCAGATGTATTCTTGTCATTGCACATGGCAAGTAAACTTTTTTGGGATTGGTACATGAAAACTCTCATTTCAGTCATGTGAATCAGTCACCCTTAGCGTTGCCACTGCCAATGCTCTACCAATTGGACCGCTCTTCTATGTCTCAATTGTTGGAAACTACATTAGGAGGAAATTGAAAATTTGTGACACAGTGTGACACAACAAAAGAGGCTTTCATAGCTAGAAGCCCAAACCTATCAAACAAAAGTACCCACAGCTCAAACTGTTGAATTTCCATTGTATTACTTTTCTAGCAAGTGTCTAAAGTAAGGACCAAAAGTGAAGTTTCATCAAAATAATGATTAATCTTTTGTGGATATGTCCTTTGTCACATGTAGGATAATAGCAACACATTAAAAAGGCCTTGATTAATATAGTAGAATAGGTAAAAAATTACAGCCCTCCACATCACAAAGATGGGAGAAATTATTTTACTTGTGGACTGGGTGTGGACTGGGTGTTTTGTGTTACTTGGCAACAAAGGTCTTGACTAATGTAGAGTAGTAGAATAGTTAACTGATTACAGCCCCTCATACTGCAAAGATGGGAGTTTTTTGTGTTACTTAGCAACAAGTTTGGCTACAAATATTGTGTTGACTTAATAACCAGACTAACATAATAACCACATCAGAGCAGTTTTCATATGATGTTACTCTTTATGTATTAATTAATTTGAATGAGGCTATATATTGCGGTGGTGTTAAAATAGTTTTATGCCAGTAATACTAAATGGCTGGTATATCCCAAGTTGAATTATTACTGTTCCTATTTTACGACTAAAGATAGCCTCTATGCTTGTAGTGTCATTATTGTCTTGTCTTATTGGCCACATGTGGCTCGATGAATTATTCCCAATGCTCTATACATTCCTATAAACATCCAAGACCAGCAGAAGGGTCTGTGAACTACCCATCTGATTATTCCAATGCATGTGACTCAAATTAGTGTCCGTGGCGACTACTTACATGAGAGGTTGATTAATATGTGTATGATAGGCTGAGCCTTAATAAGACTGTCAGGGTTTAATAACGTGGCACAATGAATAAAATATGGATTGCCCTTGTCTCCAGAGGTCGCTAAGCAATATCGCCAATTATTATGGATGAGTACAGTATAAGAATATGCAAGACATTGAGGAAGTGTTATTATTACAACATTACTGTATACTTACAAATGTTGTGGCTCTGTTCAGCATAGAATAGCATGGAGCAAGGTCCATTGCTACTTAATTGGTCCTCTGTGTTTATAGTATCACCCTGGGACTTTCCAGCAGCATTCACAATCAAACTTGTTTGTTTAAGTGTTGGATGTGTATACAGTCATGGCATGCCCTTTTCCCCCCAGTGCAATGGACCTAAAACAAAAAGCTTTTTTCCCAGAGGGAATTCCCGTAGCAGAATTCTACATGATCCCTCTTTCTGTTGCAGTCCCTAAAGTGTACTGAGGAGTGGCTTGTACACATCGCAGTTTTTCCTCCCTTGTTTGGCGGGTCGCTCTAGAGGAGAGAAGCGCCTTTGAATCTGGTCTAATTGGAATGGATCCTTTGATGGTGAAAGCCTTTGCTGGCAGCATTGGGGAATCCGCAGGGCCGCCACACCACCGCTGTTGCTGCAGCCTATTAGCATTTCCTGTGCCGCACTGCCAAACCACCCTCCGACTTGCACTTCACCTCCTAAAAGTGTGCCTAATGAGGGCCAGATTGGGAAAAGCCTCTTTGTCCCACCCTGCCACCCTAACAACCCCCACCCCTCCCATCCCACCATACCACAGCACCAGCTCCAACCTCCCTCTTTTACCCCTCAATCACAGAGTTTGCCCCTCAGTCCGCCTCAATACCACTGAAAAAAAGCATGTCTGTCAGTACCGTGAGTGAAAGCAGATTAAATATGCGGTTAGTGAGTTCTCTTCTCTTTTTTCCACACCATGTTAATGATTTGCAGGAACTGAGATATCAAACAAAATTGTGGTGAGCTAAAAAAAAAAGAATAAAAAAAAGATTGCATGCTCTCCCTCCATTTCATGTTCTGGATCAACAAGCTCTCTCCACCAAATCGTCTTTGGAGTGATTCCTAACATGTGTTTGTTAATGAAATGCAACGCAAGGTCTTTTAATCTAGCTCCCAGTCTCCGCCATGGCCATTTATCAGCCGAACAGATGAAAGTCATCAGGTTGGCAATCACTAGCACTTTCTCCTGGCGTGTCTTGTGCTGCAAAACGGGACCGTTCTGTGTCTTACAGAGAACACACACATTATCACACAACCTCTGCATGTGTCGCACATGCACGCACACGCACACGCACACACACACACACATGCACACACACACACACACACACACACACACGCACGCACACACACACACACCTAATATATGGAATATGAAGTCTTCCTTTCATGTAATTAGGGAGTTAGGATGGAGGCAGTAGCATGAACAAGCTCCTTTGATTTAAGCCAGCAGACTTCCTTATATGCAGATAATATGAGCTGACATCAAAGATTCTAATTGACAATGATAAAGAAAAAAGCTTTACAGCAATCCGTTTGCATTTATATAGCACTCTTCAGATGCCAAAATATTACAAAAGGGTGTGAAAAGAGTTTTTAGGTAATGAGTCTGGAGCCGACAGACCCAAGTCCAGCAAATCAATCCAAAGCTATTAAATTCAAATAAAAGCCTTTTTTTCACGATACGACCCAGGGTTGGATGTTTGGTTCTTTACCTGATTCTTAATTACCCATGGCATTCTGTTGCTGTCTATTTAGGGATGAGGGCTCTCATACAGACAAAGCTTTCTCCACACAAGCTCTGTACGCGAGGCAGCAGGAGCCAAGGTTGATCCTGACTGTTCACTGTTTGGTGTTATAAACAAAGACTTAAAAGTGAGGCCCTGAATGTGAATCTTTTCTTTCTCTCCCTCTCTCTTTCAGCATATCTGCCTCTTTTTCTCTCTCTCTCCTAGAATGTGAATCTTCTCTCTCTTTCACTCCTATCTCTTTCTCCATTATTTGGTCATGGCATTGGTGGTCTGTTTGTACATGACTAATCCCGCTGGTTAGACACACTGACGTGAGTCTGGGTTAGGGGACACAACTGGATGTTTGTACTTGCTATTTGATAGTTTTCCCCACAAGTGCGACATACTTCGACCACAGATTTTGAGGGGGTTTTCTTCTCAGTGAAGCCATCTTTAGCTAGATTGCTATGTCTTTTGTGAACTAGTATTGTTTTTCTTCCTTTGACCCTCATACAGGGGGAATGTTTCTGGTAGCACACCTCAAGTTTCTGCCCCGGTTGTTCCTCCATTTGGAGCCACATTTCGCAGTCGTGAGATTTGCTAAAATGAAATGATGACAAATACTTTACTCAGTAAGGTCACTACCATAGAATTCTATGGCCACTCCCACTAAGGCCAATTTTGAGCGGTTGATATTCCAGGCTTATCTGCATTGTGTGCTATAGCCTGGGGATAATATCTAATAATATATGCCATTTAGCTGACGCTTTTATCCAAAGTGACTTACATTGCAGTGAGTGCATACATTTTTTCAGTATATATGGGGAGGAGGTTACCAGTCGATTAAACGTGATTGTCCCCCACAATAAAATCGGGGAGGGGACTATGGATCATTCTCTGTCCGTTCTCATGTCACAAGCTTCTGTCCATTCATATGTCACACACTTTATCTCGGACACCACTGGGACCATTTTGACGAAACTTGAATGTGAATGATACCTCTTGCGATTGAGATTACTCAGCAGTTTTGATTAATCTTGTGATGGTGCGGCTAAAGTGATAAGTTGTTATCATTAAAAATGTCATTAATAGGGTGCAAAGAGGCCAATTGACTGTTTCAAATAATACTGTCAAATCCTTGGAAATGAATCAAATAAGAACTACAAGATCTAGTAACTTTTCAGCCTACCTCAAATCAGTGGACTGTCTTCAAATAAACTCAAAGCTGTAAGAAGCAAGACTAATAATGAATCAAATAAGCACTACACGTTCTGGTAACTTTTCAGTTTGAAAAAAAATGCAAAATTACTTTTGAGGTTATGTTCAAAGGAATGTAAAGTTTCTGAAAAGATGCATGTGAAATAACTTGAACTTGACAAAAACTCAAGCCTGCTAATTTTTGATAATCCTGAATATGTATAGCTTGCTTCGTAGTATACCCCTCTGCTGCAAGTATGATATCATTCCCTGAGTATACTCTACAAGAGTCCAGGGTTCACATATTATGCATCATAATATGACTATATATTATACTATATACAATATATTATTACATGTTATTTCGGGTGGTATCCCCAAGGTTTGGAAGGCATGTGCCCCATGTGCTCTCTCTCCATAAAGGTAGTGACCTCTCCAACCTAGATAACTACAGCCCAATATCCAAGCTATCTTGCCTTTCCAAAGTATTAGAGTCCCTGGTCAACTCCCAGCTAAGAACCTTTTTATCTTCTCATTCTATTCTAAATGTGAACCAATCTGACTTTAGACCCGGACATAGCACAGTCTCAGCTGCTACGCTGGTCTTAGATGATGTGTTAAATTGCCTAGATCAGAAAAAAAACATTGTGCTGCTTTATTTATAGATCTCTCCAAGGCATTCGATACGGTTGACCATTACCTTCTGTACTCTTTCAGAGGTGGTCTGAAATAGGCCTGGATCAGGCTTCATGTAGCTGGTTTAAAAATTATTTAATGGACAGAATGTAGAGTGTATTACCTGATAATAACAGTTAACAAAGGGCATAACAAAGGGATGTTCCACAAGGATCCATTCTTGGTCCAGTTCGATATATTATTTACATTCACAATATTGGATTATCTATAAATAATTGTAACCTGCATTTATATGCCAATGACACTATTGTATATGCTATTTCCCCCATGATTGACCAGGCTCATTCTGAGCTACAGTCTGCATTTACTTTCCTACAGAAAACATTTGTTGAACTGAAAAACGAAGTATATGTTATTTTCCAAATCACAGAAAAAATTATCAGATTTATGCATATGTACTTTGGGTGGTGCCCCCATTGAGAGTGTCCCCGCTTATACACTCACAGGCCACTTTATTAGGCACACCTGTTCAACTGGTCGTTAACGCAAATATCTTATCAGCCAATCACATGGCAGCAACTCAATGCATTTCGGCATGTAGACATGGTCAAGACAACCTGCTGAAGTTCAAACCGAGCATCAGAATGGGGAAGAAAGGTGATTTAAGTGACTTTGAATGGCCAGACCGGTTCGAGATGATAGAAAGGCAACAGTAACTCAAATAACCACTTGTTACAACCAAGGTATGCAGAAGACCACCTCTGAACGCACAACACGTCGAACCTTAAAGCAGATGGGCTACAGCAGCAGAAGACCACACCGGGTGGCACTCCTGTCAGCTAAGAACAGGAAACTGACGCTACAATTCGCACAAGCTCACCAAAATTAGAAGATTGGAAAAACTTTGCCTGGTCTGATGAGTAGCAGCTCGCATCAGATTCAAGACCCTGGTGAACAGCCCCTCCCTATCTGCAAACGATGGTCAGTCCCCAAACCTCAGCCCGATCACCTTGTTCTTCTACCTCTGCTGCCACTTGGCACCGCCATTTCTATGAGGACGTAGTGGTAATTCTGCTCAGTCACGGCTCTTCTCTGTCTTGGTGCCCCAGTGGTGGAATGAGCTTCCCACCACTTTCAGGACATCAGTCACTACCTATCTTCCGCCATAGACTAAAGACTCATCTCTTTAGGGTACACCTGGACTCCTCCACCTCCTCCTCAATCCTCTCCACCTCCCTACAATACCATACAAATTGAATAAAAAAATAAAACAACCCCCCCCCCCGATGGTTATACAGTATGATTCAGATTCAGTGACCTTCATACAACAAAGACGGGAAACAGTTTGCCTATGTTGTTTGTGAAGTTATCTAAAAAATGTGAAAAGAGTCCAGCAGTTGTTAAGAGATAATAAGTAAGACTACTAATTGAGCTTTATTCAGGCATTTTTTAGACCTCATATGTAACATGCATCAATCCCTACAGCTACAGTACACGCTATACCTTTCCCCCACTTGTTGCACTAGAGAGTATCAAAGAATAACAGAAATGTGACTTTATTGGACAGAGTATACCTAACTAATTGAAATGTATTGGTCCATGTGCTATGACAGTTGTCAAGTTTGTTATGTCATGGTTGTGTTATGTTATGACAGATATGACTGTTTTTCGGCAACATACTGTTTGAAGGTATTTATGACCTTTTTAAACACTGTGTTGTCTTTTACAACTAGAACCCCCAGAGAAAGAAAATAATATACTTAGAAGTGTTTTTCACAACATCCTCTCTTTAAATAAAGGGGATGATTGAGTTGAAAGTATTCAATTAAAGGGACCATCTGTACAACGGCACCCGCCAGTTTCAGTTTCAGTCACAGTAATTGAATTTGCCCAAACAAATCCCTCTGCCTAGGAGGGCGCCGCGCCAATCCGACGACAGGCCCATCATTCAAAATATGACACGCATCTCAACACCATGATTTGATAGGAGGTTTACATGCTCACCAGGGGAGAAAATGCTGGTTGAGGGAGAGAAAGTCTGAAATAGTAATTGATGTGTGCTGGCAGGCAAGACAGCACCATATTCCTAATCAGGAGACATTTGCGGTGAGAACGGTTGATGATGTTATGTTAACTACGCTCCTCTGCAATAGAGGAAAAGAGACAGATGAACACTAAATTAGCTGTGTGTAAAAATGAGCGCGGTTTGTAATCTTGGCGTGTAATTGGTGTCCATTGTGTGCCAGGGACAAATGAGGGCCGTTGTAATCGCCCTCCTCATTTGTCTGTTTTTATCACCAGTCAATATGCTGCATTTCATAGTCTGGCTGCTGTCTCCCTATGCACAAGGATATTATGGGATGGTCATTGAGTCACTACCAGGGTTTTTGCCTTCATTTATTTGAGGGCAAGGTGTGTGTGCATACTGCAGGGTTGGGTTGTCAACTTCACCTTTGTTTTCATTTCATGTATTCATTTTTTTCAGAATTCTTCTGAGTAGTTTTATTTTTTGTGGGATGTAAATGTTGATTCCAGGGGAGACCCCAGACCAAACTAGAATGGTAGATTCCAGGGGAGACCCCAGACCAAACTAGAATGGTAGATTCCAGGGGAGACCCCAGACCAAACTAGAATGGTAGATTCCAGGTCCAGCAAGCAGAGTGGACCCTGTCCTCTCATAGAATACAATAGCTACAGTGCTGTGTTGGCTAATATCAAAAGATACACAAAGGCAATTGTTATTTGTTTATGTAATATTTGTTTATGGATCCTTTATTTATTCTATATTACAGAAGAGCCCTGTAGATAAAAGAAATATCCAAACAGACAAAATCACACAATATTTCAACAAAATAAAGCAGAGGGGGGGAAATTTTAATCTACAAAGGAATGAATGGAAAAAAGGAAAATAATAAAAACAATGATATAAACCTAAGACATAAGCAATCTATATTAAAACAGTTAAAAAAGGTAAATAAGGTGTCCAATGACTCTAGCTTTAGTTCCTCCTTAAGGCCATTCCAAGAGCATGGGGTATGAATGCTTAAAGTCATTATCCCAGAAACTGTGGAAGCATAGGGAACCTCCAAAATGTTTCTGGAGAAGTGCTTTATAAACAAAAGTAAGCCAATGGCATGATTTTTGTTTAGCCAGGGAAACCCAACCCACATTCTGGTATAGAATACAATCATGAGTGGTATATCTGTTGCTGGTTATAAACCAGAGTGTGCTGTGATTTATACAGTGCCCTGCGTAAGTAATGGGACAGTGAAGCATTTTTTCTTCTTTTGGCTCTACCCTCCAAAAGTTTGGACTTGAATTCAAACAATTATTATGAGGTTAAAGTAGTGTTTATCAGCTTTTACTTGATGGTATTAGTATACATATTGGTTTCACCATTCAGAAATTACAACACTTTTTATACATAGTACATTTCA
Organism: Argentina silus; assembly: GCF_951799395.1. Taxonomy (NCBI): domain Eukaryota; kingdom Metazoa; phylum Chordata; class Actinopteri; order Argentiniformes; family Argentinidae; genus Argentina; species Argentina silus. The sequence continues at coordinate 35,486,658 of NC_139655.1, read as the reverse complement.
CATTACCTAAAAGTGAGGGACTATTGGCTTGACAGGTGTTTCTGGTTCATCAGGTGTGTTCCGTCACATAATTTGTGCAGTCATAAGAGTATTGGATTTAGGCTTTTTCGTTTGCCTTTGGTGTCTGCTATTGGTATCTGTCAACATGAGGACGAAAGAAACGGCAATGAAAGTCAGGGAAGCCATTATGAGGCTGAAATATCTGAAAAAAATCGATCAGAACCATAGCTGAAACCATAAACCTACCAAAATCAACAGTTTGGAACATCATTAGAAGGGAAGAAAGCACTGGTGAGCTCAGAAATCATAGATGGCCTGGTAGGCCAAGGAAGACTTCTGCAGTGGATGACCGAAGAATTCTCACCGTGATTAAGAAAACCCAGAAAACAACTGTCCCACAGATCAGGAACCCTCTCCAAGAGGTAGGCATGAATGTGTCAGAGTCTACCATCCACAGAAGACTTCCCCAGCAGAACTACAGAGGCTACACTGCAAGGCGCCTTCACCCCTGCTACCCCCCTGTACAAGTTCTCTCCTGCTAATGAAATAAATAAATAAAAAATAGCCTACTGGCATTATGACTGCCAATGGACCCTGCTGTGAGCATTGATTACTTTGTCTTATGATGACTGTTGGATAGATGATTCACTTACTTAAACAAATGTATTGTTGTAAGTCGCTTTGGATAAAGGCATCTGCTAAATGCCATATATGTAAATGTAAAGGTGCAAACCACTAGTTAGCCACAAAAACAGTACCCAAAGTAGATATGCATAAAACATCAGATGCATTTTTCTGTGATGTGGAAAATGCCATATACTAGAACAATTTCAATTTAACAAGGGCTTTCTGACGAGCAGTGAATGCAGCCTGAAGCTCAGAAAAAGCCTGTTCAACTGTAGGGGCAACATAATATACAACAGCATCATTGGCACACAAATTGAGGTTATAGAACAGAAAACCCAATATTGTTTATATAAATAGTAAAAAGTACCGGACCAAGATTCAAGCCTTGTGGGACACCCTTTGCTATATCCAGAAAATCTAGAAAAACGCCATCAGAAGATATACATTGCGTTATATCCATTACATCGTTTTCAAACCATCTTCATGAAGCCTGGTTGAGACCTATTTCAGACTACTTCTGAATAATTAGGTAATGGTCGACCATATCAAATGCCTTGGAGAGGTGTATGAATAAGGCAGCCCAATGATTTTTTTGGTCTAGGCAATTTAACACATCATCTAAAGCAGTAGCAGTTGATATTGTACTATGTCCGGGTCTAAAGCCAGATTGGTGTACATTTAAAATAAAATGGGAAGTTACAAATGTTCTTAACTGTGAGTTGACCAAAGACTCTAGTCCTTTAGAAAGGCAGGATAGCTTAGATATTGGATGATAGTTATCTAGGTCAGAGGGGTCACCACCCTTATGGAGAGGGAGCACATGGGCTGCCTTCCAAACCTTGGGGATAACACCTGAGATAATTGTCAGATAAAAAATATGAGTTAATGACTCCGTAATCAGGGGAGCAGAAAGCTGTAACAGGAAAGAATCAAGTATATCAGCCCCAGTGGATTTCCTAACATTAATCTTAAGCAAGGCATCAAGCACATCACAAATAGAAAATTGTTGAAACGAAAACAATGGTTCGCTAGTAGTTGACTGAACTGCCAACAAGCCAGCAGAGGTCTGTGAGAGGGAAGTACAGTCAACCGACCAAACATCGCCAGCTGAACAACCATCGCCAGCTGAACAACCATCTCTCAACAAACAACAAACATGCAGAGATAAAATGCTGATTAAAGGCATCACTTATCGTATTTCTCAGTAACAAGGCCAGAGTCTGTCATAACTTGCTTTGGCAGGGAAGGAGAGGAATTGCCACACTTCAAAGTATTAACTATTTTCCAGAATTTAGTAGGATCCCCAGGAGAATCTAGATATTATTTAAAAAGTAGCTTGATTTAGCTTTTCTTTTCTTTTTTTATAGAGGTTGTGCATCTATTCCTCATTTGTCTGAAAACTGCCAATCAACTACTGAGTCTGTCTTTCTAGCTTTTGCCCAGGCCAGTTTTTTTTAATTGTCAAGAGATAGTTCAGTAGAATACCAAGTGTTAGACCTATCCTTAACTCTAAGGTGTTTAAAGGGGGCATATTTGTCTGCAAACATAGAAGAGTACAATTCTAGAGCCACTTCAGGGTCAGGTATGCAGTCAATACTGAAAATATCAGAGTAATATAAATCATGGAGAAATTATGTGTCAGTGTGTGTGTGTGTGTGTGTCGGGGGGGGGGGGGGGGGGGTGGGTGTGTGGGGGTGGCTATTGCGTTTGGTGTGGAACCTGTGTGCTAGGTTGTAATGGCCCATACATTGACACAGGAGGCAGGTGGATGGACAGTCGAGGTGCAACCCTGGTGCAATCACAGGACCATGTCATGAATGTCACTGAACTCTTGGTTGTCCCAAATACTTGAACTTCAACGGCAGATTAGAAGCACACTGTTTAGCTCCTTTTCTCTTCATCAACTCACATAACGGTTTTGGGTAATGTTAAAATGTATTACTACTAGTTACGTAGACTGCTTACACATAATGTACTGTAGATAATTATCATTTAAGAGGTGTGTGTGTAAGCAGTAGTTTATAAGGAACTGGGAACTGCATTAACATTTTATTTTTTATTTGGAAGACACTTGAGGTAAATTATCTTTTTCGTGGCCTGGCCAAGAAATCAGCTCATAGGAAGTTACGCATAATAAAAGCCCTGGGAACTTTAAAGAGCAACCACTTGGAAGAGCGTAGCTGGTAACTACTGGTATTAAAAAAGAGAAGGTACGAGGGGAGTTAACCCAGGATTGCTTTATAAATGAACATATACCAAGGTTGCTATCTGCGAGAAGATAAATATGTCCAGCCTATCATTTGATAAAGGGTACAGTGATGGATGAGGAACTTTGCATTGGTAATAAACCTACAGTGCTAGTAAGATTGCTTACCCATAATGTGCTGTACTGTACATAACTCTATTGCTATGTCACATTCTGTTTGAGTAATGGCCATTGTCTTTCACTACTGTATTTGGTTTTCTTTTCACGTTTTATTCTGTTTTACTTAAAAAAATAACATAATTGACTTGATTCGAATAGCGTGGCTGATTTGCTTACATAAAAATAGTCTGTCAACCTTTATCCCCAGTGGCCCTGTTATCCCCTGTTTGCCTCGATGCCGTAAATACCCTTACCCATTGCTGTCCTTGTTTTGAGCTACTGGGTGCTTGCATAGGAGTTCAGTATTTCTGGAGGCTCTTTTTTAAGAAGATAGAGGTATTAGAGATAGTAGAGATATTGTCCTCAGATGTGACATTCTGATCAGTTGTGTGAGTTTCAGTTCTGAGTTTGTGATTGGCTGTCCTATGGAGTAATAAGAGATGAAGAGAGGATGTAGCCCTCTCTATCCTCTTCAGAATGACAAATACCTGCCACGTGTCCTTGGTCGCTTTGACTGTTTCATCACCTCTTTTCTCTTAGCATCTGATGCTGATAAACTTGCTATCGTAAGAACCAGATCCTTGACCGAGATACTAGTGGAACTCACAAATCTGAGACAACCCTATATAGTTCTTCATAGAATATAATAGTGAACGCTCAGGTTGTGCACTGGATGTTTACTGGTTGTGCATGTTTATTTTATGTCTGAAGCATTATGGTGAAATGAGAGACGCGAGAGAGAGAAACAAGTCAAAACACTGTGTTTGCCCCTGAAACAGAGGCAGATTGTATTATCATATGCAGAAGTTCTTATTCAATGTCTATGTGGGTGTTATGCTATGTTGTTTGCTCATTATTATTTGACAGTTTCACCTTGTGGTAAACCCAGATAATTCAGACTAAGGGATTGATAAATCAACAAGCTAGTCTGTATTTGTTTACCAGCTGTTTTTCCAGCACCTAAACCACCCAAACCATTCTTTGATGTTGAAATGTTATTGTGTAACCCAGGGTGTGTTGGCTTTTCTTCTAGCCCTGTACTAGCACACCTGATTCAGTTGGTCATGATCTTGACCAGCACTGGATCTTGGCTGCCCACCCCTGGCATAAACACTGTTGAACTGAGTCGTTATTGAGGAGTCATTTCTAGACCAGCTTTGAACAAATTAACCAATGGCTGGAAACGAAGCAGCGAGTGCCCATGTTGCATTCAGTTCTTTTTAAACATTCCATTTTGGCTCAAAGTGTGGCACTCTTTGTATGGGGAAGTTATTCCATTTTGCACTGTGAAAGCAAGGAGGAAGTCACTCAAAAAGAGCATAGAGCTGTGCCGTGGAGACCACGTCTTGTTATTGGGGTTGCAAGCCTTTGCTTACGAGTGAAGGTGGATGTGGGCTTATGTGTTTTCTTCCTGGCTCAATTACAGATGGCTGAGCAGAACCCCCCACCCACACGCTCTCTTTCTCTCCTGAGACTGGAGAGGGTGATATTGGGGACCTAATACATATAAGATGGTTTCAATATCAAGGGAAAAAGCCAAGAGCTTGGTTTGTGGCCCAGGCGCCTTAAGAGACTATTAGCCCTTAGCTATTAAACAAAGCTTTTCAGCCAGAGAAAATTCTTCTTTATGAAAGAGAAAGAGGGAGAGAAATAGAGGGGTGTGTGTATGAGAGCTAGAGAGAGAGATGCAAAGCAAAAGAAATGTAGAAACTTAAGTTTTTCTCTGAGAAAGCATAATTCTTACTCTCCAAACACATATTATTGTCATGGATGGATTCCATGGGTGGATTGTGTGCATAATAATTTTCCATTGAGAAGTGCAAACGACCCCAGTAAGCCTAAAAACTTGAAAAACTATGTTTTTACATAAAGCATTTTGATTAATGACCTCTAACATTAAACGTGTAAAGAGATAAATAAAAATAAATGTTCAATGTTATAAAAAGAAAAAAGAAAAAGTGATGCTTTCTAATGAGTCCTCCAGGAAGAGATACTAGAAACAGACTGTTAGTTCGAACACAGAGGCAAAATATTGCGGTATGGTAAACCATCTTTACTAAATAGAAATGGCACAAAACACATTTTCTTGAAAACATATCTGGCAAACTGGGACACCTGGAATGGTACCTGAAAAATGTACTGTTTGTTCTACGCTGATATATTGTGTTTAACAAGAGATCCTCTACCAGGAATACCAATTGCTATTCATGTATTCAGAAAATGATCTGATTCTGCAAAGACAGAGGGTGTGAAGAAGAATAACATACTGTAACAACTTCACATAATCTCACAAAAATCCCAGAGGTCTGTTTTCTGTATGGATTTTTTGACCAGAATCAAAATATTTCAACAGTATATGCATAGGCAGCATTCTTTTGTAGTTACTGTTACTGTTACTAAAAGTATTGTAATGTAAGAATAATGTGCATGCATTTTGTGAATCATCATTAGATGTACCTAGTCACCCAATGTATTCATAATTTGTTTATAATGACAGCCAATTGAAACATAACAATTACAACAAACACAAAAATGTAATCAATGACTTGATCTTAGCACTGGTTCTATCTTAGGGAAAAGAGACAAACATTTTAATATGTTCACCAATAATTTTGTTGTATTATGTGCAACATGTGGAGAGAAGTAGAAGTAGTTTATTTTTGAAGGGCAATAAACATCAATCAGGAAGTAATTCAATCAATGATTTTTTCTTTGTGAATGCAATCAGTTATGAGATTTCCCCCCAACCCCCCTTCTTCTCCCGTTGTAGCTACACTCTGATGTGGACAAGGGAGATGGACGGGTGAAGTACGTACTCAACGGCGAGGGCGCCACCTCCATCTTCACTATCGATGAGAACACAGGGGACATCCATGCCACCAAGCGCCTGGACCGTGAAGAACAGCCCTACTATACGCTACGCGCGCAGGCCAGGGACCGAGCCACCAACCTACCTGTGGAGCCTGAGTCAGAGTTCGTTGTCAAGGTCCAGGACATCAATGACAATGAACCCAAGTTCCTTGACGGACCTTACACAGCCAGTGTCCCTGAGATGTCCCCTGTGGGTGAGTGAATGCACGAAAAGTATTGCAAACTATTCTTATTCGACATACATAGAATTACTGGCACAAGAACATGGATGCACAATAGGTTTTACACATTGTACGTAAAGAGATTAATTGAAGATAATATCTACTTACACACATTAAATATGTCACCTCAACATGTATACATATATAATGTGATACAGTCAGGATCTTAAATCACACTTGTAACAATGTTGGCTAATTAGCTTATACAATATGCATCTACGTTACACATGAAATGTGTGCATTCAGGCATTCACCATAACATGACACACACAGTACCATGGGGCAGTGTAAAGCAATGAAAGTGGGCTTGGCTGTTTCATTGCATGTCAGCATCCTGTTTCTTGACACCCTGGTCTAATTATAATGATCAGTTTTCTGCCCATTTGACTCAACATGTTCAGTTCTTAGCTGTGACACAAAATGGTAAGGTTCCCAAACATCTTTATGGAGTTTGAGAACTGAGAACTTTTAACAAAGATTTCTCTCAGTGCCAAAGACTCATAAATACTGGTCAAATTGAATGTTGCTATGACATTTAACCGTAAAAGTAAAATACAGTCCCTTAAGTGTGTTTCTCTTTAAGTGCCACCAAGTACTGTACCAAAGTGATGTGGTGACATTTTCTGTATAAATTTAGAGAAATATGGAGAACGTCAAGAGCAGAATTATTTTACAAAACTGGCCAGCATAGGGCGAACACATAAAAATAAGGGGGGAAATTGTCCCAGAGGACATTTGTCTCCAAAGGCAGCTATTTGTAATCCTGACCATTATGGAGAAGTATTGTTGGAAATGATGAACAGCCTTTTCAGGGGTTATTATGAACATATGGGTTTTCTTTATAGGCACATCTGTGGTGACTGTCCTGGCAACAGATGCAGATGACCCCACGTACGGAAACAGTGCCAGGGTGATCTACAGTATCCTGGAAGGCCAGCCTTACTTCTCAGTGGAGCCCAGGACAGGTGAGAAACCCACACCAAACAGAAGCAGTTCAGTCCATACCTGAAAGTGATGTGTCCGCAATATAATTATCATCTTGTATCTAATGACTAAAGCTGATGCCAAATGACTCAACCACCAGTGTCAGTGGTGTAAAAAAAAGTGAAAAACATGGATGTGTGAATTCATATAAATGATAACTCTCATGCTACATTATTGTGAAAGCAAATTAATGTCAGAGCCAATTCTAACCATTTTAGAATATTTTATGAATGTCAATGTTTGGTTTGTAGATTGATACAGTACATTAAGAAATGTTTTCTCACATAGCCAATGGCATTAGTCATGTCTGGACTGATTGTCTCCTCAATTTCAATAAATTATTGCTTATTCATTTTAATGAAGTTAAGGGGGGTGGAAGGGGTCCACATGATGAGTTGTTATGAAGCTCTCCCTCAATGCAACTTAAATTGGCAACACATTATAGTCTGATTGAGGGAGATCAAAATCTTCAATGCAATCAACTGTCTTCATTCAGATTTCTGTCGAGTCATTTGATGTTCCTCCCATTAAGTATATATCCCATTATATATCCTCATCAGTTAAAACAACTTCTTGATTAAACATTGTTGAAAATGGTGACTTGACTTTTATCTTTGAGAAGTGCATCCATGCATTGGTGCACTCTAGCGGGAGTGGAAAAGGAAGACGCTATGAATTTGAGCTCATAGCTCACAATGTTTTTGATTGATCCCCAAACATTAGGGAAAACCATTATTCCATAGAAAGAGAGGAAGTCAAACAATGGAACTAACATTAACAAAGCTGAAAGAGGCATGAGTACAAAATCATTTTCAAAAACGTTTGTCACAGGAACCATTCAGCCATATCAAGATGTTTCCAGCAACCGGAATACTATGTACTATATATAAAGTTACACCACTGACTGCGTAGTAATAAGCAACATACTGCACCTTTGTGCTTTCTGCATCAAAGATGTGATTCCATTTTATTTTCTTACTCTGACAGATGGTGTTGTATACAAGTGAGGTAAAAATAACCATATTAACCTAATCATAAACATATTTTCAAGTTAGTGCCCACCTCTACAGAAATGCCTTCTCAATATGGTCACTTGAGAGAAAGATATGTTGAAATCTATGACTATGCTTTATTACTGTCTACTGTATCTATGCAAGATTATTTATATCTGCAGATCTGCAGAACCTCCATTTGCAAATATACTTTTCAGCATTTGACTTTACATATTGCATTTATGCACTCCTCTACATATTGCATTTTATAGAGTGATGTACATCTCGATAGAAATGATGATGCGTTTATGGTTTCACACAGCTCTAAGAAATGGGTCTAGGGATGGCAGTGTACTCAAGGGAGTTGAAATTACACCTCCCGCTGCTGGTGTAGTCAGTTCCCAGATTAAAACGCTCACCTCTGCCACCAAGGACAGTGTTTACGATCTAGTATTGACTCTTCTGAATCACCCACTGAAGTGGAGTATAAGCATTAGGCAGGCACACTGACCAAGGGTGCAGGGGGTCAAACTGTAATCATGTTCATGAGCGATGGCTTACAGCATGGAGCGGAGATTCTCTGACGTTTATTCCATTACACCAGCCAGAGATTACAGAATATATATTATCATACCAGGTACAGTAGAAGCTTCTGCCCCCAACAACTCTCTGAGATGACCATAGCTGACTTGAACATTCGCCTGAGTTATTGATTAATGTGTACGGTATAAAAGCAAAAATGAATTTCAGTGGTCTAAATACGTGTATTCTTGAAAGGTAATCAAGCAAGAAATCCAAAAATCAGAGAAAGAAATAACCCTCCCAATACCAGGGAAAATGTTCAAAATCCCAAAGTATTCTGATATTCCAAAAGTAAATGCTCTAAACTATTAAAATATATACTATAGTCAAGCAATCCTAGCATTTCAAACATCATAAAATGTTGAGTCACTTTTGCAGCCCTAGCGCGACCAGAGTTCCATTCATCTGATATTCATTTACCTGAGTGCATCCTCGGCTGATGTCACTCTGATATGTAATGTAGAATGAATGGAACCCTTCTATGCAGGCCTTGTGAGGACAGCTCTGCCCAACATGGACCGGGAGGCACGGGACCAATACCTGCTGGTCATCCAGGCCAAGGACATGGTGGGCCAGATGGGAGGGCTCTCTGGGACCACCTCCGTCACCGTGACGCTCACTGATGTTAACGACAACCCACCACACTTCTCTCGCAGTAAGATCCTTGTCTTCAACAACCCTTTGGTTCAGCATCTATCTATCTATCTATCTATCTAGGAAATGTGTTTTATAAGCAGGGTAACATGATTAAATACGTACACACAAACCATATGCAAGAACATTTTAAAACAGACCACGGAGTAACATACAGTATACTGTACCGTACATCATCATATTGCATCATGCTGAGGTTCTGGGCTTGATTCCAGCATTAAGTACAGTTCTGATACAGTATGTGATAATGATTGCTTAGTATACAGATTTTCCTAAAGTACATGAGTCTCTCGCCAGTCACAAATTAAGTTATCCTACTGGTGAAATGTTTTAGTAAAGTGCTCTATCAGACATACATAGACCCACACAAGGGCTATCTCAATCTGCACCTCCATACAGAAACCCAGAGAGCACAGTGGAACTGGTCTCATCAAAAACATGGTCTGTTTTTCCCCCTTTTATCTTGTAGAAAGCTATCAGTTCAGTGTGCAAGAATCCTTGCCAGTGGCAGCAGTGGTAGCCAAGATAAAGGCGTTGGACTCAGATGTCGGGCCCAACGCAGAGATGGAGTACCGAATTGTTGATGGGGACAGCCTGGGGATGTTCCGAATTGCCCCCGACAGAGACACACAGGAGGGACTCATCACTCTGCAGAAGGTATGATGCAGATCATCGTGGCTCAACGACGTGGTTCCAAAGTCTAGTGAAAGCCAGACCTGGGTCAAAATAGGGTTTGTTTTCTTTCAATTCATTTAGGTAGGCTACTGTACCACTTTATGTTGTTTTTTCAGTTCAATGGTCCAAACAGGATTGTCAAACCCTACCCACCCAGAAAGCTAAAGCAAGCAAGCCAGAATAATCTTTGGTAACACTCTCGGAACCACCTAGGCCAGGCATAGTCATTGCGTGTCTGGTAGAGCCTTAATTGGTGGCTGGCGGTAATATTTCTATATAATATAGCTAGAAAAGAGTCTACGAGCAGCTGGCGCAGTTCCACTCATCAGACTATTTAGTATGTTCGCTCTTTACAGCTACCTATTTCTACATCACTATTTGTTTTATGTGCTGTATTTGGAGTTTATTTCTATTAAAAGTATTGCATGAGCAGACAAAACTACTTAATTGAGGTATGTCATGTGAATTGTTGGCGGCTCTCTGTGATTGAATTCTGACAATGTGGCATCCTGGCAAATAAAAATAGTAACTGCCACTGACCTAGGCTATGCATAATGTATTTGTAGTGTCTTACTGTATATTGCTCCCATAGTGCATTATGAGACTTGCATTTAGCATCCATAACAGCTACCTATAACAGCAATTATGAAGACATAAAGGCATTTGTAGGGCATAATGCAGAAGTGGCTCATACTGTAGATAGTTATGCCAAATCTTTTCTAGTCTAACCCGAGAAACTCAGCAACCTGTTTATTGAATCGGGACTTATAGTTACTGCTTATTGGTTTGTACACACATTGAAGAACATGTGTACATTATCTTCTAAGTATATTTTTGTGACGATCACAGGCAATTCAAAGCATTTGAGTTCAATCAATAGATTTAAAAGTTGAAAAAAGTGAGACCACTTCTCTTTGAACTTGAGATAAAGCCATTGGCTCTTACAAAATGCAATTATCACTAGAAACCACACACAAACAGTCATATTACTTCTCATTGTATAGTCAATATGTTGCTTATCATTTAATAACTGACAGGAGAAATAAATGAGGAGCTGTGAGGGTGCTTCAGAAGATATTTTCAGAGCTGTGTATCTCTGTCTTAAAATCAATATTTTTCCATGGCATGGGTCTGTACTGTAAGTCAATATGAATGTAGAGTTCAGAGATTAATGGAGGTTTATATGGGTTCAGAACACACTTGTATGTGTGGACAAAACAAGGCCAAGCTGTAAAGAGTGCTTTATCTACTGTCTATACATTTGCTTTCTTTCTTTGTTTCCTTTTTTATTGATTCCTTCCTTCTCACTGTCTTCATATCTTTCCATCTATATTTCATTCTTGCTTTCTCTCGATGGGTAGAGTCTGGACTTTGAGACCAAGTCGAGCTACAACTTCAGGGTTGAGGCCTCCAACCGCAACATTGACTCGCGCTTCCTCAGCCTGGGACCGTTTATCGACACAGCGACTGTGCGGCTGACAGTGGAGAATGTGGATGAGCCCCCCGTCTTCTCCTCGCCACACAACAAGATGGTGATCTCTGAGGCCGCGAAGGTGGGCGCCACCATCGGGACTGTCTCCGCACATGACCCAGACTCCACCAATAGTCCCATCAGGTAGGATTTTTAAATGTTTTAGTATGTATTAGGCAGTGGCGGGTCGTGTATTTTACACCTAAGCCTTCAGTGCTATCCTCCCGCAATTAAACCGCCTTAGAATACTCTCACCATGACACAAGGGCTATAGTCATTCGACGTAACCACCCTATATTCACAGTGACAGTAACGTTTATCGAGTGGAATAAATTGATTTAACAGGAGGCTCACCACCTATGAGAGCTACAACATAATGTTCATTCGAAGCTGTAAGCCACGTGTACCTTTCGTAGTTGCTCGATTGAAAGTGCCGCACATATCCTTTCCCTGGCTGGGACAGAGTCCTTGAATGAAATAAGTAAGGATTAATCAGATCCTGTGTGACGTTGCTTCATGATGGGATGGAACAGAAATTGTAATTGTTTGTCATGGAGAGCACTGGAACAACCTGTCACATAAGTCTCACAAGCAGATCTTAAATTAAGAAGTAGGCCTTTTAGAAAACAGTTTGATGCAATTAAATAATAATATTTAATAAGGCTTTTTTTAAATTATATATACATATATAATATGGCTCAAGACATATTAGCAGAATATAACATTTCTTAGCTGTCTGTTTAACTATGACCACCTCTTATGTGACTACTTTTGTCAGTCCAATGTGCACACAGCAGACCCTAGAAAAGCAATAGGAAAGATGCGGCAGACATCGTAATGTACCAACAAGTTCACTTAGTGGTGGCACTACATAAACACCAGGCATTTTGTCTTTCTCTGGAGTCTGACAGTACCTTTTTGAACCACTAGGGACCGTGGGGCCGGTGGAGCTTGGCCCCTTGAGGTTGCCTTTGACTCAACAGAGTCAGTTTTGAGATGTAGGCACTACCATTTTCCCCACTCAGAGCATTTCACTGACAGAGAGGGGCCGGTGTCGTTGCAGCCCCACTACCATAGAAACTGCAAAAAACTGCCAATTTTACGCATTTCAGAGGTCCCATACTCAAGGGAAATAAACTAAAGCACAGCTGTGAATGTTTCATTAACCAAAGATGTATTTAATTGATTTGCTAACGGTATGATGATACAATTATATGACAAGGGTGATGCCTAATTTGCATAACAGCGACAACTGGCCCACTGGCCCTGAATGATGGAACGCCACTGCTCTCTGTGGTGTTCATGGGTCATTTCCCAACATTTCAACTGACTAACTGCATCTGAAGTATAGTGATGCAGGTCTTATCAATGTTATATACAATTGTGGTGATCCAAACTTTTTCCGCAATGTTATATTCCATCTTGTGGGAATCAAGTGATACTTCATCACCTCCGTGTTTCATCTTCACGTTTCTCCCTTTCTCCTTTTCCACTTCTCTTCCTACCTTATTTTCTTTGTATCTAAGAAAATGGAATACAACATTGTATAAAAAGTTCCAATCACCAAATGTTTTTATGTACAAGACCTGCCTGCATCTGCCTTAGTTGTAGTCTTTATCATACAGTGTAACATGTAGCTAACATTTCACAAAATGGAAGCATGATGAAGTTGATATTGTAAAACTTGCTATAAGCATTTGTGAAAGCTCATCGCTCCTTAGAACAGCCTATAGTATATGTGATGCCTTCAAATGCATTAATAAAGTGTTGTTCATAGAAGTGACCAGAATACTTAAAAGTACAGTATAGTAAAGTACAGTATAGGTCCTGAAAAAGTAAAAAAAGACAAAGCAGTCTTCTCTGCATCAATATGCTGGTAAAGTGGAACGTCAACAAATCTTCACTGCTGCAAAACTGACATGAAAATGGAAATATTTGGCTGCGAAATGTACTCCCACCATAATATAATTGAATATTATTAATTGTTTCGCTTTCCCCATCATTCCAGAAACAGAAACAGTATGTAAAGATTATTTTCCAAAATCGTTTTTCAGCTATATTAGCATTGCAGTGCAGAATTACATTTGTTTCTTATATTTACGTGTATGTTGTCTCATTGTTGTTGTTCTCATCACCCATGGGCTCTGGTTACTCTAGAACATCACCCTACCCTCACTGACAACATTGTCAATCAACAGTAACGCAGATTATGTTTGTTGTATTGATTAATACATTTATTCAATGATTAAAAACACATACTGCCCCACACCACCAAAGCCATTGCAGTACTTGCTCCTCTGTACCACCATAATTAGACATTATGAAGAAGATCACAGTGTGAGACTCCCCTAACTGGCACTGTATATGCTTCCAGTTTTCATGATAAAACATGTCTGTACACATGCATTTGTATGTGAACTAAAAAACTGCTGACGCATTGCTATGGCATGTGTGATTGAATTGGGGCATATCGGACTTGATAAGAACATTCTCTAACATGCTCTCCACTCTCCTTTCCTCACGCCAGGTACTCAATAGATCGCAACACTGACCTGGAACGCTATTTCAACATCGATGCCACCACAGGTGTCATCAGCACAGCCAAACCGCTGGACAGAGAAGTCAACGCTGTTCATAACCTTACCATCTTTGCCATGGAGAGTTGTAAGTTATATTTCCCACTCATTAACTACGTTCAACCTACCCTAACCGTAGCAAGTGGTTGCATATCAACAGAGTTGCAGTTGATATTTTGTTAATAGTGGAAACATGGAAACTTGAATTGTGTTTATTGTTGTTAGGTTAGGACTAATGCACCTCCTTATGAGTCTACCTTTGAATGAAGGACAGTTGAATGACATTGCCCATGAATCCCAAATCGACCCATAACCCCTAGTTACAGGTGCCCCAGTATACTGTAGGCACCTGTGTAGATCTGAGAGGATTGGATAGGTTTAAGCCAGATGGTAATATAGTGCCTTCAGTAAGTATTCACCCCTCTGGACTTTTTCCACATTGTGTTGTGTTGCAACCAGACTTATGACTTATGACTATTTGTATTGTTTTGTCACTAATCAACAGTATATAAAATGCCCCATAATGTCAAAGTGATTTTAAAAAAAAAAATATGTTTGCAAATGAATTAAAAATGAAAAGCTGCAATGTCTTGGTCAATAAGTATTCACCCCTTTGCTATGGCACTCCTAAAATTAGCTTAAATGCAAACTTCTTCAACAAGTTACTCAATAAGTTGAATTGAGTCCATCTGAGTGCAATGATAATAGTTCACCTGATTTTGGAATGAAAATTGTTTTTATAGGGTCTCTGATTTGCATAGGAATCAATTACACACTGTATGGATTAGGCTGTCACAAACAACTCAGCAAATTTCATAATTTTCTCTTGATCCTAACAAACTCCCCAGTCCCTGCCGGTGACAAGCATACCCATAACATGATGCAGCTACCACTCTTCTTCACAAGAGGGATGGTGCAGAAACTGCATTGCATGTGCTGGATTTGCACTAAACTAAACACACATCTGCTGAGCTGGTAGTTGTATTCATTTACACACTGTGTAAAGTTGTATTCATTTTCGTACAATTATCTCCCTGTCCAAGTCACACTATTGACAGGCAGGTGGGGAAATGTTGCTCACGTGGGCTAAAGTGTATTTCAACAAGAGGCTTTTCAATGGGAGGAAGGAAAAGTAACACCAGCACATAATCAATGTAACTCCTTGGTTAAACTCACTGCAACGACACAGAGTTGGCAAATAGCTTCACTGCTCATACGATTTTCACAAATTCCAAATTCTATTAAAACGAAGAAAATCCAGTTTGATAAAAGATAAAGACTTAAGCTTCCCACATTATTTCCCAATGAATATCATTAGTCAACGGCTCACACGGATTTCACTGTTAGCCTTCACCGATACAGTGGGAAATGGGGTCTTACGCCCGGAAACCTAGAGGGTAGAGCAGGTACAGCTCTCTGTCTCTCTTTGAGGCATCTCGCAGAGGAATTTTGGAGCAGCTTCTATGCGGTTTAGAGGTGACCACGGTCGACTGCTCAGCTCCAGAACTCGTGGTGTTTGATCGAGCTTCACCTTGATTCCAAACGATCGCCAAAGCTGGTGCCCCCCCCCCACCCCCACACACACACCCTTAACTAATACACACACACACACACACACACACACACACACACACACACACACACACACACACACACACACACCCAACCCCCACCCCTGCTGACTTTGTCCATGACCTTCAGCAAAGTGCACCTGTTCCCCCTAAACAGCCTAGCTGACTGTAGACCACGGTCCTCCGATTTCTACCTCAAAATGTGGTTCAATGGACAATGTCCAAGTGGGTGAATTTGAATTACACTTTTAATCAACTTTATTTCATGAAAAGGGTTTCTTTTTAAAGGGTATTCCACAAAGTAGGGACAGCGCCAATTTAACTGACTAAGAATATGGATATTGATTTGAATCATGGGGAACAAAGAAACTATGATTGTTAGTTTTGCTCCAATATCCAAGTACAAAGACACATAGAGACACAGTCCTCAGATGCAGCCACCTCACTTACAGTCAATAGATCATTGTTAGAGGCATCACAGATCCCTTTAATGCACAGTGGTAAGGGCAGATTGAGGTGTCTTATTGTAGTTATCTACAGTATGGATGAGATGGATGGATCCCTGTTGAGATTTGTGTCCACTGTGTTAGAGCTATAGGATTGAGGTATCATCATTAAAGCAGAACTAAATCTCTCCTAATTCTCTTTTATTCTCCAATTTGAGGGCTGTTACCACAGAATTCATGAATCTCGTTGGCAGTTAATTCAATTAAATTCACAAACATAAATGTTTATTGTTCACAGAGGAGTGCTGTTTTAGGGTGTGCATGACATTTATTTACATTTATGGCATTTAGCAGACGCCTTTATCCAAAGCGACTTACAACAAATACATGAAAGCATGAAAGCATGATTACAGTATCTCCATGAGCTATGAGATAATACAGCAAAGGCTGGACTTTAAATGTGAGATTTTGTATATGTGTGAATCTTAGAACTTTGTGCATCTTGGAACTCTCAGACATTTGTTGACTAGATCAAATTGGAATGCTGTTTGTCTTATTCTGTGCAGGCTACACAAAGTTAGAGACAAGTTAGCCTGTGAGCTGTACCAAAGCAACCATTTACAAAACAAAGGTTGATTCCAAAGACTAAAACACGTTTGTCCCTACCTTGTCCCAGTCTGCACCCTCAAGACTTTGAACAGAGGGCCATCTTTATGTCTCTATGACAAGTTTATTGCCTATGTCAGAGCCGGCAGAGCTCAGCTAAAATATCACCTCTGTTTCTCCCTTTGGGCTGCATCATAAACCACTCATGTTACTGTATTGAGAGTAACTTCTTGGATCTGCTTCCTCTTAGCTGTGGATGAGGGTGGAATGTGCTCGACTGTATTTGATTCCAAATATGTTAATTAAAAGGAAGTTACAAGCCAGGGAGAAATCCCATTCTATAACAACACTAATTTGATGCGTGTTTGTGTGTGTGTGTGTGTGTGTTTGTGTGCGTCTGTGTGGTGTGTACAGTATGTGTAGCTGTAGCTGCCTTTCGTAAATGGAGAAAAAAAGTACCTCTAATTAAGTGTTGTCTCTCTCTCCCTCCCCTTTCACCTCCGTAAATCAACAGCAGGTGTGCGGAACTCACTGACAGATGTGTGCAATCTATTTCCAAGCCAAGCTAGAATCGGTAACAGGGGAGACATGAGCTAGCACCGTACTGTACACAGTCCATTTTTCACATTTCTTCTTTCATCAAGATGTTTTTATCTCATTTGCATTGGGGAAATAAACAACGCACTGGTGTTTTCAAAAGGCAAACAGAGGAAGACATATTGTGATATTGTTTGATTGCAAGTATTGCCAGAAAATGTAAACTAAGCAAAACTGAAAGTATGTTTCTTGTGCATATTTGGATGTGCTGACAAACTGTGCCAAATGACATTTGATGATTTAGTAACCTTGGTAACCATATTATTGAAAATGAGGTTTTGACAAAAACTTAGATATGTTATGTATTTTGCTGAGTGCAAAACGTAAAAGTATCCTGTCTAAATGACATCCAAATGTGACAGAATGAGATCAGAAGTTGTTTAGAACCGGACGGTTTAGCATGCTTTTTTCAGTTTTTTTTTTAAACAGTTTTTACATCCTCTAGCTCTCTGGCTAGATTAATTGATGTATTGCTGCTCCTTTAATCTGGGGAAAAAACCTTTGATCCCCCTCTGAGCTGCTGCATAGATAAGTCCAAATCATGTTTAATTTTCATGTCCTCTTCATCATGCCAAAATGGAGTAGAACTTTGCAGCCCTGACCCATAGGACAGATGAGACACTTGAAATGATACCGGGTTATATGGTCTTGACTGTAGAGGAACAATAGAGAGAGGGTATTTGCAACTCACGCACACACACAGTTTTAGGGTTAGGGTTCAAATTTGGGACTGCCGCTTCCATGGCAACGTAGTGGCAGCTGTGCTTGTGCTACTGCCAGTTATTTGTGCCATTATGTGTGGTTAGTGGCTTCTGTCTTTTGAGTAGGGTGTTGGTGCTCTTTACTCACTATGGGACACACACTCTGTGTACCTATTCGCTGAAGACCCCTACACAACCACGCTGGTAGCAGTTGTGATGCAGGTTGGTCACACATTTTTTTATGCGCCTGTTTGTTTCACTGGGGGATTGATGCTAGTTTTGCTAGGTGAAAATAAACTCAACGCATTTGGGCTTTTCACTGCAAACAAGTCTCCGGTTCCTTTGTTCCCTTCGACTCCTACATTGGTGTCGTTTGGCCGTAAGGTTACGTTACGCCCTAACTGAGCAGTCGTTCCCAAAGTCATCATGGCATACCGCAGCCTAGCTGCCATACTGCTCCCTTTCCATCCCCCGCCCTTCTCCTCTCCGGAGCAGGAGCATCTGAACACCATCAGTCCTGTATGTGTCTGCGTGTTTCCATGGCCAGGGTGGCATCGTTCCGGGTTTGTGATCAGTTGTTCGTCTGCTTTGCGAACCCTACCAAGGGTAGGGCTCTGTCTACAAAGAGCATAACTCATTGGATTGTGTGGGCCATTGTTGAGGCTTACAATTGTTGGGGTTTGCAGCCCCCTTTGAGCATCGGGTTGGCAAAGTCGTAGACCCTGTTCAAGGGTGTCTCTGTTTTGGAGATATGTGTCACAGTCATCTGGGCTTCTCCACATACCTTTCAAAGGTTTTACGGCCTGAACGTGACTGCACCCTCTGTGGTGCATACTGTCCTTTGTACTGGTTTGGAGACAGCCTGATTTAGAAGAGATACATACTTGTATTCGTACAGGTTTACAGTTCGGACCAGGCAGTCAGGGTGTTTTGCAGGGTCCCATAGTGAGGGGTCGACTGACTTGACTGAGTAGAGTTTACGAATGTAACCCAGGTTCTCTGAAGGAGATGAAGGAGACCCCTCACTTCGTAGCCCCTCTTGCGCTGAGCTCGTGAAGAGTGGTTGTGCTGCACTGAAGAGGACGCAGGAGGAACAGGAGCGGATCGTAGCTCTCTCTCCCGGTGCGGACTGTTAGTGAGCTGCTGACAGCAACCGATCCATCTATGCTCCATACCACAGGCGAGCACAGAAGGATGCGTGCAATCACTTAAACATAGACCTGTGTCAGAGTGAGAACTGAGTCACACACACTACCATCCCACGACGGCTCAACTCCAACACCCAATCTCATAACCAAGTCTACTGTCGGTGTGGTAGTGTGAACACTTGTCTGTAGCCCACCACTCCACACAAGAAGTTATCTCATGGGAAATTTTAAATAAGTAAAGTTATTCTAAAGTGAATTGCTATAAACTTGCCTATAACTATGCAACTCCAGATACAAACGACCAATCTGTTGATTTGATGTATGTCCCCATACATGAATTACATCCTGTGTTTGATAGATACACACATCTGTTCTCAGAAGTATATTTTCCTCAGCTCACTCTCTTTTTCACTTACGGTGGATTGAACCGGTAAGATAGCAGAGGGAAAACGAAGCCTGATGCTTATCAAATGGATAGAATATGTCAACGTCAACCAGAGCAACCTCCTGTTTAAAGATAGTGTCTTTCCTTGTTATGGGATGATATTTGATTATGACCACAGTGTGCATGATTGTAATTGTAATTAGGATGTCTCATATATATAATGCATATGAAGCCTTCATAAACCCTTTATAAGGCATACATAGATGCTTCACAAATCATTTATAGAAAATGTCATGCAATGAAAACTGTGGGTACACTAAGAATAACACATAATCATTGTGAGAAGTATTTCTGTGTGTCTAAGTTAATATACTAGAACTGCATTTATGATCACTGAGTCTTGGGTAACACTTTATATTAATGTTCAGTAATGAAGTATTTATTAACTGTTTGTAAATAATTTACTCACCATTTATTAATCATTATCACTTCATTAGTAAATGTCAGTCAGCAATCTATTGACAGCGTTTAATGCATTTACTGTAAACACAATTTTAAATTATTCATTAATAAGAATAAGTATAAAACACAGGAAGGAAGTATAACATTTGTATTATTTATTTTTGCATGGCAAATATTGCAGTTGACTTTTTATTTGAGTAGGTGGTTCTTTAAGTCACTTGATCAGCTTCAAGGTTATTTGGATTTGTAGTTCCTTCTCGTCAAGCATTCAAAACAATTGAGACCACTGAAAGTGAAATCAACTGAAAAACTCCTGTTGTATCCCTTCATGTCACATCATGTTATATCCTATATAAGGTCCATTTCCTTTCATTAGGGGAAACATTTTGTGGGCCAGTGAAAGCAACACGAAAGCAACCACCTGCTGCCAGGCATACTGGGGCAGAGGAGAACACACACAGAGATGTTCTTTTGATCATATATATATATATATATATATACATACATTTATAAAGATAGAGATACATGGTGAGCTAACCATGCCTAATACGTGATTTCGTGAATCAATAATAACTCCTATCAGTTAAAATATTGTTTATAAATATTAAATGGTGAATATTAAATGTACTCACAATTTAAATGCTTTATAACGTAACATTATTATAAAGCGTTGCCGTGTCTTCATATTATTCTTTAGAGATTTGTGCATGCAGAAAATCCTTGGCCTGTCTGTTACCCCTGATTCATGAGAAGACGAGGTACATACGACATAATGAGCTTGTTAAAAAGCTGAGTCATTCAGCAAACAAGAGTGGTTGAGCATGCGACTTTCAACAATTGTCTTTTCCTAAGCAGGATTTTTGGATGGGTTTTGATGGGGTTCAAAAGGCTATTACAATGTCTAGGTTGGAGTTGCTCTCTATATATTATTGATGAAAGCATGTATCATGCTAAAACATTTGCTCTACCTTGGTCTATGACACTTTTGCATTACTGTATGTACTTTTTCATTTTGAAAAATAGATGTATTCCTGATATACACCTAAGTCTGAAAAACGTTTTTGCCAATGGAGGGTTGGGAACAGGTCAGGGTAAGGGAAAGATTTGAGAAGCAATGCACATAAAGGCTGTGGTTCCACCTATATTTAACATGCGACTTTTGTTATCCAAAAATGATGATCAGATCACTATTAGATCGCGATGAAGTGTATTTACTCCTGGTATAAACATTTAAAAAATGTGTCTTTTATCTGTGACCTTTGACGACATTGTGTAGGCATTTATTTTCTAGTGTGCTTTATTTAATAGACTGTATGCGCTTTTGTGGCCTGATTGCGTCCACACAGAGCACCGTGAACACCATCTCCACAAGTGGTCATGAAAATCTGATCACAATCAGTTCAAAGCACTTTTTTTTTTGCACAATCAGTTCAAAGCACATTCTCCTAACCCTTGTTAATACCAAGTATAACCACAGCCTTAGATTGATGTGTTTAATCAAACCAAATGCTGTATGTTTGAAATGGAGCTCAATTGGGCTGTGCATGCTTTCTTGAAGCGCAGGAGAAATGGCCCTGCTTAAATACCCTTAAAACGCACAATTCCTTCCTCCCTTCTATGATTGGTGAAAGTAATGCTATGGAAAGCTAGCTTTGACCAATCCAATTTATGTTAGATCAGTGATTACTTCAAGGAAGGGAGGAAGGAATGCCCTTATTTGCCTTACTCAGGAAACCAGGGTCAATGGAACAGGCCCCTTGTGACACATTGTCTTTTTATGTTTTATTAACAGTGGACCCATCACAAGTGGGGAAGGGTGTGGTTCTAATCACGGTGACTGACGTAAATGATAATGCACCCGTCTTTGCCATCGAGTACGAGACCTTCCTTTGTGAGAGTGCAAGACCTGGACAGGTATGTACAGTACACATCTTCTACGTATGTGGTATCAAAGAGGTTGTAACCAAGAGGTGGAACACTGCTAACAAATATGTTTTCTAACTAACGTCACATATCAAGTTGTTTCAACCTTCCATTGAGGAGAAACTTGATATTGAATAAATAGAGTGCATATGCTAACCAGTAGATAGTGTAGCAGCAAATACAGAATGGTCAAGGAATGTAACAAGAGGGTTGCTAGCCAAGCCAGCCAAATACCAACTTCTGCGAGCAGTTGGTGTTACGCGATGCTCTATGGAAAATGCTAATGGTGCTCTCTCTTTCCTACTTACTCTCTTAACAGAGGTGGTTCTTTAAACTACACTCACGTTATGTTGCTTGCCTGAAGACTTGTGTTAGCTCCCCAAACGAATGTCTTAAAGCTTTAGCTCAGCCAGCTAACACAGTCTCAAGGCCTGCAAGAGACCTGGGTTAGAACCTGGTCGGTCACAGATATACTGTATATTGGCCATAACTGTTAGTAATGCAGGACGGGACTGACTTATGTTTCAGAGACAGACCAATTTTATGCTCAGGTATTTGACCCAGATCTGCATGCTTAAGACATTCAACATGCTCAAGTTCTGCTGATATGAAAGATACCTTATTTTGTAATCCTGGTTTATAAAAAAAGATTTTTACAGTATCTGTAAATATACTGGGTTGCATGGAATGCCCCGATGTCACCTAAAATAACAAATTAACAAGAGGGCATCCAAAGAAAAAAAGCTATTATTATATAAGTGTATAAACAGCAGAGGTCACGTGGAGGAAGAGAGGGTTCAAGCTGATCTCCATAGCATATCACCAATCTGGGGATCAAAACAGTGTGCTGCCATGTAGAAAATTCTTTATGGTGATGCAAAATGGGACTGAGGGGGACTGTGGCATGAAATTGGTTTGTGGAAAATGTGGCGTGGTGTCAAGTGGCTAGTGTAAGCTCACCTAGTGTGTGTGTGTGTGTGTGTGTGTGTGTGTGTGTGTGTGTGTGTCTGTGTGTGTGTGTGTGTGTGTGTTCATACAGTATGTGTGAAAACAGTATGACCCCATTTACACCTTGCATTAAAATGTGTCCTTCATCAAGATACTGTCCGCATGTTGATTGTGTGTCCACATGAAAAGACAGGATGTTTTTGTTTGAAAGTTTGAACTGAATTTCGCCATTGGTGACCAGTGGTGGAAGATTTCCAACAACAGATACCGAAATGATCAGTTCACTAAGACATGACTTGACATCTCCTGCCACGTCTAATGACACAAATAAACTCTGCCTCTCCCACATAAAAAACAGTAGTGGTAAAACAGCAAAATCACATGGACATACCCATGACCGTATTGTGTTACACCAATCAGATGACACTAAGCACCTCCTTAACCAGTCAAGAAATACAATAGCATTACACACCACCGTCTGCCATAATTACAATGGGAGATGTCCATGACATGTGCTGCTGTCCTAATGACTACAATTAAGGCCACTCACATTAACAGGATACATGCCCTGATGGACTTTGGCGTCCTCTCATGACCTTTGACCTTCGAAGATTGTCATTTTATGTAATGGCAGAGTTTAAGCTCCCCATGAGCCTCCAATGAGCCGATTACACACATGAACAGACTTTCATCATGTGCCACTACCATTAGAAACCGGAGGCAGAGGAGATATCCAGTATGCTGTAGACACTGAAGTATTTAGTTCAAATATACAGTAAACATATGACAATTATTCAAAAGTGATGCTTATTTTGACTGAAAGTACTTGAATATAATATTAGATTTTTGAAATGAGAGATTTTTATATGGGCCTTGTGACAATGTGATAACAATGGAGCAATCTACGTACAGTAATTACCCAGTAACAATCCCAATTAGTACATACAAAGTGCCTATCTCTCCTCTCATGTCCAGGGATGTAGTAGTAGAAAAAAAAGGTGGCTAATCAGTGGACACCGGGTAAAATGACAAACATAAACACTAATGTTATAATCAGCGCATTTTTGTAAAAGGTGGGTAAACGCTATTCACCCCCCAAAAAGTGTTTGAGCTGTGTTAACCCTATGTGTTTACCCTATGTACCCTACGTGTTAACCCTACACTACATCACTGCTCACGCTCAGTATTCAGCTAGAAAGAATTCTCAGTGGTACTGTAAGTGATATGTAAAAGCCAGTACTCACCTACAGTACACAGTATTATTAATTCTTCAAACTGTACCTCTAATAATACAGAATACATTACAATGTACTGTAAAGTAAAGTGCTGTCTCTTGCCTCTCTCAGTTTCCTGGCTAGATTGGCTTACTGTAGTAATAAATGAATAGATGGGTCCACAGTTGATTGAATTTGCTGAGAATGTTGTCTGTTTACTCCTCATAAACAACTAATTGAATAGGAGATTCACTATAGTCAAATTTGATAACAACCCCAATCTCCATTGTCAATCATACTTTGTGATCATGACAAATTAAATAGAATATGTTTAATGTAAGTGATAATAACATCACTCAAATGTTCCCTGGCATAGTCACAGTAGTAAATGTAGGAGCTGCATACAGTATATGTTTCCATTCCCTTCATGCAGTATTATGTAGCGTTCAAGACAACTGGGACCTGATATTCAGAGTAGGAAATCTCTTACCTCCGGTTCATAGGCTACATCTGTACAATAATGTTTTTTGCTGACATTGGTGATCTTCAGCTCAGAGAAAGTCGGAGATCTAGAATGATGCCAGAGGTTTCCGACTTGTAATTCCGAGTTGGATGACTGTTCAAATAGATTTTTCCCAGTCAGAGCTTGTTTTTTT
This sequence comes from Argentina silus, assembly GCF_951799395.1. Classification (NCBI taxonomy): domain Eukaryota; kingdom Metazoa; phylum Chordata; class Actinopteri; order Argentiniformes; family Argentinidae; genus Argentina; species Argentina silus. The sequence continues at coordinate 35,461,983 of NC_139655.1, read as the reverse complement.
GTTCCCAGTTGTCTTGACCGCACCGTGACAACCCCTGATGTTGCTGTTAACACTAGTTCACTCAACCCAGATCACATCTACCAACAGCAACGTTATATGATATGCAACAGATGGGAATGTAGTAAACAAATTAAAGGTATGCATTGAGACTACTATCCTACTCTCTCATTTAAATTGACAATTTATGCATCTCAAATTATTAAAAATGGTTTGTCTGGGGGTAACAGGCATCGTGGAAGGGTAGGGTAGTAATCTTTTCACAATAACTAAAATAAATTGCATGTATCGATAGATTGGTTGTTTTTTTATCCATTAGATTTATTATAATACTAGTTTGCTTTTTTGGTTTCAAAGCTTTCTCTGAGAAAGCAAGCACAGTCTAAAAGGTGCAACAGGGGGTTTCCCAGTGTAGTTCAGCATAGCTTAATAAAATCAAACAGCATTTTCAACTACACATTAACCGAAAATAACTGCAATCTCATCAGGAACATATTGGCATGTTTCCAAAACCTTTATTCCTCTTGGGTCTCAATTACTTCATTTTAAATTTTGATAAGGGATAAGGAGCAACCCCTAATGAGAATTGAGGTTTTGGTATAGGTCATGAATACGCTGAATTTCCTGAAAACTTTCGTAGCTCACGTAGTACTTCAATTATTTTGTGAATTCACAAGAGTTGCAGACCACTCGTAGAGCCAAAGTCGTTAGGTGAAATGTGCCCTCCCGCTTCACTTTACACATTGACAACGGACCACAGACATAGAACTAACAAGTGTGAATCTCGCCGATGCCCAGAAATAGGTTTTGGCAAGCAAAACAACAAAATAAACATGGACATCTGTGAGGAATATCTTGATTTATTGTGGGGCATATTATTGACAAAAACTTACAGCTCAGCATACATTCAATATTTTGGGCAAAGTGCTTTATAGGCCTACATTATGAATCGTGAACTGTAACAGGCATTTCTTCATCAACATGATTATAATAGTCCATAATATGGTCACTCTTTGATAGCATTTTAAATTATTGAAACTAACGCATGCATCCCTAAGTGCGCGCCTCAATGTCAACATAGACAAACATTAACCAGTCCAGTCATTCATATTAACCTATTACACTTAGGTCGGAATTTGAGTTGAGAAAGCTCATCTGAGAGCAGCGCTTCTCCAAGTTTGACCCTGAATAGGAAGACCTCGGAAATGCAGAACCACTGCAACAGATAGAGCCCTGCATATATCCCAGTGGTAAGTTGTGGCTAATTAGTGGGCTTGATTCAGCAAGTCCAACTATACATGTAGTTTTCCAAGTAGTTAGCTAACATGCAGACACCAATTTCTGTTCTGATAATCAATTTGCTAGCTAACTACTATGATGTAGATTTACTTTTACTGCACAAATCCTCCCTGTTGCTAAACACACAAGGGCTAACGAAGACTGGTATATTAAAATGTTGTGAAGAATATGGCCAATGACGCATCTTACAGAAACAGCTTGTGGTTTCACAAAATATAAGTTCTGTAAAACAACGCAAAACATAATTTTCACATTTCCACAGTGTTTATTCAATATCCCATTGTGCGCATACCATACAAAAGACAGGAAAAGTAGCATTTACACTGCAAGGGGGGGCCTTTGAATGAACAACACTGGCCTAGGGGAGGAGTGGGCCTGGATTGTCAAAAAAGTACTGCTTTAGCTTCAATGATTTATCCTTATTTGCGTTAATTAAACCATATCATTGTACCTAGCCTTGACTAGATTTATCAAACATTTTTTGATTATATCATTTTTAAAAAGCCAATGTCAACTGAGCCCTCAGACTTCATTGAGATTTGAAGTTCAGAATTGACCTACCTGATTGTAATTGGATGACAAGGCCAATCTTGTAAAACAAATAACATGGTTGTGGGGGTACTGATTGGGTAAGCTGCCGTGAAGCCTATACCAAGAGGGCTTAAAGACAATTTATTTCTCCCATCAGGGACTTCATTTCAAACTGCAGAGAGAGAGAAAAGGGGGGGCAGGCAGGGAGTGTGGGCAATAGAAAGAAAGATAGGGAGTTGAGGGGGATAGGGCAGGAGTGAGAGAGAGAGCGAGAGGGAGAGAGTATGTGTGAATATTGGAGTAGTAAAAAAAAAAAAAAAAGGACAATTCCCTCTGGAAACATCATTGTTTGTATAGTGGCAATTAAACCCCGTCTGTTCCAGTCCCAAAGTCACTCTGAATCATATTTGTTTTTCCTAAGTGTTGAGGTGCTGGCAGGCTCATCTCACAGACACCATCTCATGTCTTTGAAAGCACTGCCTAAATCCCCCATGGAACAAGCTCCGTGCATTTTGGCCCTTGCGGGCTTCTGTCGGTTGTAACTTTCAAAGGCTGACTTTGATATTCCTGGCTAAATTACTTTCCCCATCTCTGTAATACCCATCGGGCTGAGGTGTCTCTCTCGCTGTGCTGCTGTAATATGAAAATCACTGGATGTATAATTATTTCTCATTTATCTCCCTTATGAATGCCGTTTTTGACCAAAGGAGCACTCCAAATTGGCATTTTACCTTTCTGCAAGCACATATTACAAACTACTATTAAACCTGTAGTGTTCAAAAAGGAAAACCTCTCAAAAACTTTTCCTCACCAAACAAATATTTTCTGACCAATATTTGTGTGGGAATTATATGCACCAAGTTCTACTATTATTCTACACTAGTGGCACCCTGTCCTATACGGATAGTAAATCATTGGATCTATTCATAAATTTCACAAAGGCGGACCAGATGCACCGTTTTCAATAGGTCTATGGACACACATTTACGTCTTGAATGACACCTCTGGTTTAGAAGTCGACGCCATGGAACACTGCATAAGTCTAGGTGTCATTTTAGGTTCGGATTTTTAAAGTTTTAAACCCCATATTAGTAAAGTGACCTAGACAGTTTTCTTCCACCTGAGAAACGTTGCCAAAGTACGGCCATTTTTAACACAACAGGATGCTGAGAAACTAATTCATGCTTTTATCACTAGTAGGTTGGACTACTGCAATGCACTTTTTACTGGTCTCCCAAAAAAGTCTATAAAGAAATTGGAATTCATACAGAAGTCTGCCGCTAGACTTTTAACTAAGACCAAGAAGAGAGAGCATATCACTCCTGTTTTAACTGAATTGCACTGGCTCGCAGTTTCTTTTAGAATTGATTTTAATTACCTACAAAGCTCTTAATGGCATAGCACCTTCATACATCTCTGACTTTTTAATATCCTATCAACCACAAAAGCCCTTTAGATCCTCCAATGCTGGTCTTTTAATCGTGCCCAAAGTACTCCACAAACAAAGGAAGCTTCTTTTAGGTATTATGCACCGAAATTGTGGAACGCCCTACCCATGTATATCAAACAGGCAGGCTCTGTGGACATTTGTTTTTTAAAGAGCTTAAGACATACCTTTACTGGAAGGCTTTTAGCTGTGCTTTATCCCCTAAACAGTGTTTTTATTTTCTTTATTTTATTACATTTATTTCTACTCATTTGTTTTCATTTATTTTCATCTATGATATTGTATTTATTTGTTATTGCCATATTTACTTGGTCTTGTTTTAATGTTTCAAAAGTACTTTGAGCTGCATTTTATGTATGAAAGGTGCTATACAAATGAAGTTTATTATTAGGATTATTATTATTATTATTATTATTATAAACCCTGTCCTAAATCATTCATTTGACTAAATGCACATATAACACGTGATATTTAAGTTTTTTATTTTTAAACATTTCTAAAAACCTGTTTTCGCTTTGTCATTATGGTGTGTAGATTGCAGTATTGTGTGTAGGTTGATGAGGAAAAAAATTTATTGAATCCATTTTAGAATAAGGCTGTAACTTAACAAAATGTGGAAAAAGTTAAGGGGTCTGAATACTTTCCGAATGCACTGTATGTGCAGGACCTTTTCAGTGTCATGTAGGGTATACGGCATACCCACAGGAAGTAGGGGTGCTGGAGGTGCTGCATGCGTGGTTTTATGGGTGATGAACAGAGCTTGTATTTCTGTGAATATTTCTCATTGATAGTTTTAAATGGACAACAACAATGTGCACTGGAAAAGGAAGTTCCTGAAGAAATGTTGTGGGCTTGCAAGTTAAAAGATGCTTTGTGTTAATGACTGTATGAATGTGCCCCATGTTTGAAAAGTTTAAATAGTATAAAAAGTATGTATAGAAGTTATTTAAGTAGGGTCAGTCAGTTACACATTTTAAAGTTCTATTGAGTTTAGAGTTTAGCTTAAAATATGAAAGGAGATGCATTTTAAAATGTATCATAGGAACCCAATGGTCCTCATGGCAACCCATGTTAATTCATGCAACTTAATTAAGTTTAAAAATGCATTTAGAAATGTCCCCATTCAGAGCAAATGGCCATAGGAATAAATAGCATTTCAGGCAAATTCAAGTACAGCTCAAAAAGCATAAATGGTTTGAATTTTTTTTTCTTTTCAAGCAAGTCAAATTACACAAGTCTGGGCATTTAGCTTAAAAGATGAAAAAGGAGGTGAGAGAAGGTTCGAAGATCGATAGAAAGTGAGAGTCTTATTATGGTAGCGGATAAAGTTAGAGATGGTTTGGTTGGTTGGTTGGATGGATAGAATGTTAGATAGATAGATAGATAGATAGATAGATAGATAGATAGATAGATAGATAGATAGATAGATAGATAGATAGATAGGAGAAGGTTATATAGATGAAAATATTATCTTTTTCTTCTAATATAAATTTACTCAGAAATCTCTTGACATCTTATAAGCATTTTGTATCTATTGAATTCCAGAAACTAACCCTTTTGAGCACGTACAAGACTATTTAAGTGAAGCAGAACTTGTTGTTTACAGACTTGTGATTTCCGCCATTTTTCTGAGAAAACTTACGCTGGTGTAATTACAACAATCAGCCACAAAAAGGTGGTACGTGTTTATTAGGATCTCTTGTTCAAGACAGTAGTTCCCTTTTGTGGATTGATCGTGTACAGACATTTTACCAGGTGTTTTGTCTATATGCAACAATGGGTTTCTAAATGGTTGTTTTATGAAATTAATGTTTTAATTCAAATCCGCCTTCTGGAATAAAACAATTCTAGCCTTTTTCTTTCACCTAGGTAGATTCTCCTTCAATGTCATTTCAGTAGCCTTTATTCTCTCTAAAAATGGACTGTATCAATAATAATGTGCTATGAATATGTTTACAAGGCAATATAACATTGCTCTGGATAAGAACATCTACTAAATGGCTCAAATGTAAATTGTAAGATCCTTCAAATTAATTGTCACCATCATTATTTCAATATTTGATCAAGTGGCATTACAAAGTGTCAGTTACATGTTGTCACTGTCATGTCTTTTGTATTGAATGTTCATCAATCTGCAATGAGTGGTGATTGGTTAAAGAAACATTTTACAAAAACATCCCAAAAACAAATTCCCCTTTAACTCTTCAGGGACATATCCATTGTTATACTTCTCATCAGTCCAACTTGGACCTGGTCCCAAATATTGTTACTTACTATGATTTCTCGTCATAAAGGTTGCCAACCCCTGTCCTAGCCCCCTCTCTCGAGTTCTGCCTGCAAAAGCAGAACCGTAATGAAAAAAACAAATGTTTTAGTTGCTAAACCTCCAAAAGGGTTGCCGCCTCAGCCGTAGCAAAAACAGATGGTGGGTTGTAAGCCTGAGTCCCCGCATCCCCTTGCAGCCCACACCTGCAATGGAGGTTATTCATGTAGCTTGTCTCTACCGTCTGTTTTCAATCTCAGGGTGTCTGCTCTATTGTATAGGTGCCCTTGGTTCTTCTTTTTTTCTCTCTCATTATTTGTTATGTTGTGATCTCCAAGGGATGTTTTGCCTGGGATGTATTCACAAACACCTGTATTGTTATGACAGAAAGAGTACCGCTTTATTTGTTGGCCTAGTAGTTCTTTGAATGATTAAAATGTATGTGTTTTTATAAGCCTACTGACCCCGTAAATGGCTATAAGGCATTGTGTAGTTGTTGTCTGACTGGCAATGTGGCCCACCCTCCTTGACATGTATGAGCTGTAGTAGTTTCCATTTGTATGTTTAGCATGTCTGCCTGACCACACAGTTTGTAGGATAGGGTTTATCAGGGGGCATACAGAGTGTACAGGCTTTTGTTGCAGTCCAGCACTTACACTCCTTAGTCAGCTAATCAGACCTTTAGAGCATTGATTTTGCCTTTGTGGTGGAAAGTGTATGAATTTTAATATATTTGAAGTGTCTCCTTCGACCTATAAATGGTTGTTATAGGTTATAACACTGTTTTACACTATTAACAGTTCTTGTTTCTCATTGTACATGGTTTTTGGGCACAGGCAAAGACTGCATATTTCACTCAAATACACCAAACAAAACATAAATATTATTGAATTAAGATAATCTGTTATCTAGGATTTATTTGATGCCCCTAAAAGCCGTTTAATCTCTCAAGTCCCACTGCCATCACTCACAGTACAGTAACTGTGAGAGATCAAATTCTCCCCTGACAGAATTCCTAAAACACTAAGTACGTCCTGTTAATCACATGTTGTTGTTTTTTTTACCATGTAAGAGAGCATTTTTTGGGCTGTGAGTCAACTTATCCCAAAATGTTGTATTGTTGTTGCTGGACTCCCTCCCCGCTGGCAGGGTTGTCTGTTTTCAGGAGATTTTTCTGGCAGATTGAGTTTGTGCTGACTGCAGCTCTTGGAGAGGGCAGGCTCTGCACACCCAGTGTTTAACCTAGCCAAAGCCAAGGGATTAGGCCACCGCAGAGTCAAGGGAATCTTCTTATAACACCACCTGATGGGCTGGTACTGATAATAATCTTTTAAACAGCACTTTTATGGGGGGGTTTCTGTGTGTAATAAATTGTAAACCGAGGATGGCTTTCCACTTTAAGTCTCAGTAAACTGGCCGAGTGACGTTGTTATTAAATTCATTGCTGCCCCATGTCCATTTGGTTTTGGACTGATGTTGGACCACAACAATGTTTTGGGGAGATGATTCCAAGTTCATATTGTTTGATTAGTAGAATGTTTAGGACTAGAATTCCATCGCAGTTCTGTGTTGTATTAATTTTGTTGCAAGACATAGTGGTTAATGTAAAATATATAAACGTATCTGTGTGTATTGCAGTTGTATATGTTATACAATATACATAGAATATACAGTAGCATATGTAGTTGAGATACACCAATGAAACTGAATTATTGAGGCCAATGATGGTCATATGAAAAGGGTTCAGGTGCTATTTAGGAGATTGTGGAAAAGTCTTCTGGATTAACATGCAGTACATGTACAGTATATCAACCTTCACTGTACACAGTCTCTAAGGAAATGGAACTGTATTATGTCTCAAATGAACCCTTGTCCATCCGGTCTTCAGGTCATTGAGACCATCAGCGCTGTGGACAGAGATGAGCCTCAGAGTGGACATCGCTTCTTCTTCTCCCTGACTGCCGAGGCCGCTGGGAGACAAAACTTCACCCTGAGAGACAACAAAGGTAAGGGTTGATGGCTCATAAAGTTAACTGAATTCCAGTTCAGCCACTAGCCCCCACTCCCAAAGCATGGCTAGCCCCACCTTGTGCACAGCAGGCAGAAAGTTGACAATAGAGACATAATACATCCATATATTAATGTGCTTTCCTCTCCATATAGATAACACTGCTTCTGTCCTGACCAAGCGAGGTGGTTTCCAGCGACGAGACCAATTCCTGTACTACCTCCCTGTCCTGATCATGGACAGTGGTAGCCCTGCCCTCAGCAGCACCAACACCCTCTCCATCCGAGTGTGTGACTGTGACTCAGATGGGAACCCCCAGTCCTGCAGCACCGAGGCCTCCTTGCTCTCTGCAGGCCTCAGTACCGGAGCCCTCATCGCTATCCTGGCCTGCATCCTCACCCTGCTGGGTAAGACGCGCCATATTTTGTTACTTTAGTTGCTCTTGACTTTTCTTGCTTCGTCCATCGGGTTGGCTTGCACTTTTGGGACTATTCCAATGGCTCTATTACACCAGGCAACCCAAATCAAGTGCATGACTAACATTTTTTAAAACTATTTAGACTTTGGTCTGCTGTTGGATTAGACCCTGCTTTAGGGAAGCACACTACTTACATTACTGGGAAAGAGGTGGCCATCATGGTTGAGCCTGTACCCTGTTGGATTAGAACATGTTTTAGGAAAGCCTATTATTACACCACTGAGTAAGAGGCTAGAGACTATCTAAGCAGAACTAACAGCACTGTATACCTAATGGATATCTGACTTCAGGCTGATCTTTGCTTATATGCCTTTAGATTTCTGTAAGATTTGTGTTGAGATTAGCATTGTAGCCAAACCCACTGTACACATTGTAAAACTTAAGACTGCCATCTCAGCTAAACCTACCGTATGCTGTTTGCATGTTTGGGACAGAAGATTATATTTTAGCATCCCATAGTGTATCTCTGCTTAGCATGAGAGACTGCTCTTTAAAGTAGCTTTGTTTTGTTAGATGGTGGCTCTCCTAACTTGCTGAATATCCTTACCTTCATCACTAGCGTAGCCTACATTGTTTCTGTTTGTTACACATGCCATACACTCTTTGCAAAATGGTGGTGTTCAGTAGGTTTACTGGGTAATAAGACCATAGATCACTGGGCCTCATTTTGGCTGCAAAGAACCAACCAAACCAACTAACCAATTTTTCAGCGGAAAACCCAACCCGAGACACGTATATATACACACACACCTGTGTCAATGCCACGCTGGGAGCAGCACAGCATCAGCCTCAGGGCAGCACCGCTGGAGGCGGAGTAGTGCACACGCTAAGTGCCTTCCTCAAGGGCACAAACAGTGATGATGGCACCTGAGTTATTGATGCCAGCAACCCTCCAGTTGCCAGCTCACACCCTGCCAGTTGTACCTGTCAGCCCTGTGGGTCTAACTAGCAGCCTTCCGGTTACTGGCCCACCTCTCTAACCTCGAGACTACCGCCGCCCCTCCTATATTTAATTGAGTAGGATATACGTATGTTTAGTTCTGAAAAGTATAACAAACATATTGTTGGGAACGACGGGATACGGAATAGAGCAGCTACCCCGAGCGAGGATCGCACTCAGAACCTACCTAGCCACAAAACGCCACATTTCTTTGGCAAAATGTACTATAACTCTAAAAATCAGTGCAATGGTACGAAAAGTTCAATCCACCATTCACTTCATAATGACACACTAAATAGTAACTAAAACTATCAATATGCATTGCAGGTTGAACAACTTTCATGTGAAAACAAAGGTTGAAGAACAGTAAGAATTTCACTCAGCAGATACATGTTGTAGTTTATGGTACAGGAATGATGATTGGTTACTACAAATGTATAGAATTCATCTAAAATATTCTAAATCAAGCAGATAGTTACAACAACAAAAATGGCATTAATGTAGAATATGCAAACAGAAATATTAACAATATTATTCTCTGCTGTCTGCCAGGCCACATGTTACATTACTGGTGATCTGTTTCATAACGTGATTACAGACTGATTGTTAGTTGAATTGTTGAGTGATGAGAGTTACAATGTACTGCATGGAGTAGAGATTCACTGTAATAGGAGAAATAGCTATATGCTGTAAGGAAGTAATTCCATGTTTGTCAACACTTACTCAATTAAGTTGTGTTCACTGTTTTTGCAAAAAGGTGCATAACATTTGCTTTTTTTTTTTTTTGCTGAAAATGTATGTTATTGCTGTGGCCCTGTGAACTTCAGTTTTATACAAATGGTGTAAGCAGTCGAGAAAAACTGTAATGAGTGCCCTAAACCACTCGAAGAGTGGGTGTGCATTCTAACTCAAATATCAGTCCATGGATGGTTTTACAACATCCCTTTGTTTTTTTGCTAAATCAAAATGTCCCAATCTCTGACATCTATGTATAAAACAACCGATTCAAGCTTTAGTGGGAGTCCTATCAGACTGTCGATGGTCCGACCCCTGCAGTAGCAGTGCTACAATCAAGGAAGAGCCCACTTAGAGTGGACACATGATTGGCCTGTTTTCATCCGGCCGCCATGGCGACATGGTCTTGATTGCAGTTATTCACTGATTGTTTGATCAGAGTCCACGTGTTGGTTTGTAACATTCATTCTCTCTGATTGGCAAAACAGTCAGTTGGGATTATTTTGTTACAAGGACTGAGCTCAGTGGTAGAGAATGCAAGATTTCAAAGGTTGATTGATTGCTTGCTTTGATAATTGCTGTTTTGTCGGTCACACAGTGTAAGGACTTATTTGGTCCAACCGAGTTCGTAGTATATAATTCAGCTCTCAGTGGACAGCATGAGTTAGCATAGTGTGTTGATTTGATTATGATAACAACATGGTGACTATACTGTACCTAATTCCCCAAATAGTTCCCAAGCTCTCAATCAAAAATTACATGTTGAGGCAAATGTCTGCACCTACCTGCTCTACTTAACTTTTTTATGTACTTGTCTTCCCCTCTCTTGCTACCTTTCTCCTCTCCTCATTCTCCTTCTAAACCTCTGTCTTCATCTGTCATGCAGAACCCTACACCTAAAATGTCTCTTACAAGCTAGCAATCAATCAACAGATTGCTTTGTGATTGTTCTTTTTCTGGGTAGCGAGAAAGAGAGATAAAGAGAGGGGAGAAGCTGACATTTCAAAACTTCCTAGGCACCTGTGAAAATCAACCCTAATTGTTTCTGGCTGGAGAGTGAAAGTTCCCTCTCAAAGTACCTGCTGTAATATCTCTACATCCAATTATTTCTTTGCCTAACAGAATTTTTCATCTAAAGTGACTTGCATGGCATTTGACACACTACCCATTGATGGAGCTAGATATCTACTAGACGAATACAGATGAGCCTTCTCGAATGTAAACCTATTTAGCAATCATCATGAACCAGCAATTATAATCCTTTCACTAAATATGAGTGTAAGTATATCAAACATAATCAATGTCTTTGGGAATTGTTGAAACAGAATTAATTTAACCTTTATTCATCTAATGTTGAAACAGAATTAATTTAACCTTTATTCATCTAATGGTTAGCCTCATTGAGATAAAAAATAAAATTAGAAGAAATTAGAAGAAAACATTGTAAAAGTCGGGTTCATTTTAATTCCAGTCTGACTCTCAGATTGTCCCTCATCTCCATCTATCAGACCCACTGCAATAACTGCACCCTTCTTAAACTGTAGTATCCAATTCTCCATTTTTTCTTGTATTTTCTCCTGTTGTTGTGGAGACAGTGTCTTGCATCCTTGTGTTGCTGTAGAACCTTCCCACCTCTTCCCTCAATACCCAAAGCTTCTTCCCATGGTCCTGGGATTAAGCCACTGCTCCCAGCCTCAACCCAGCAGATATTTTGGGCCAAGTAAGCCTTTCCCCTAGGGTCTGGCCCATTCCTTCATGGTCGATGGAGAGAGGTGTTATTTTGCGGGGAAAGTCATGAGAATGTAGAATACATCCTTTTTAATAAGGAATTAACAACAGATGCACCCACTGTCGCCTGTGCACATTAGTCATCCCGAAAAGTGGTGCTTGAGTCACACTTCGAGAGAAACACAAGGGCTGGGCTAAGCTGTCCCCAAGGCATCGTTGCAGTTGTGTTGTTGTTGTCATTGTTCATATTTAACACAACTTTATTTGTCCCAATTCAGCACATTTGAATTGCACCACCATCCCTCTGCTCCACCCACACAATCTTTTTAGAGACAGGTTGTCATTTGTGACTGACAAGAGAATTGTATGCATTATGCTTTAACATTTATGAGCACATATTCTTTCATTGTTTAACATACATAAATAATACGTAAATGAGTGTGTTTGTGTGGCTCAATCTTTTTAATGAGGCAAGATTTGAGGTTGTGTATTTTTAAGGCAATCTGAAGAATTTCTGGGGAGCGTTTCAAATTATGACAGCTGGACAGAGATATCGTTTTTTGAGATACAGTTTCCCTTGAATACCTTTGAATCCATTCTCCTTGTGCTTCAGTAGGCCAGAACAAAACTCTGTTGATCCCCAGGATCTAGGCATTCCATCTGCTAACACCACCGCCTTGCCACAGCTGATACACGGTTTATGTGTCTCTCTCTGTCCCCCTCATTCTGGGCGACATGTACTGTAATTGTAGCGATGGGTGAATGTTGACTGTTCCTGCTCAGCTGAGGTACATCTGACCCAATATGTCAAATACTATTTTTCTAACAAGACCCAGTCTGCTGTCAGTGACAAAGGTGATCTCTCTTCCTGTCATTTTTTTTTCTCAGCTTGGTTTTTAAATTGTAGTGAATGATTCCCTTGAAAATGTATGTAGGTGCCTTAACAGTGGATCTGCAATGCCTAATGCTTTCAACATCAAACAAAGGAAAAGAGCAAGTGACATGTAAATACAGTGGATATACATTAATCTATTGTACATAAGACTGTACGTACAGCCAGCATGGGTCAATAGTGCTGCAAAGGCCGATTCCGTATATATTAAGATGGGTTATAATAAATTCATATTAAAATGTGCATACATTCAGTAGTATTTCTGAGTCTGCAGCATGGACTGGCAGCTTTTAATAGATTTGTGGTTGACTTGATTAGTCGAGCCTCTGGCTTATGAGCCTGCGGATGGAGAGAAGGGAGAGGATAGAGAGAGGGAGGGAGGTGGGGGTGAGAGCCTGAAGGAAGGAGGATGGGAGTAAGAAGAATGTCGTGTTCCAACAGTGCTCGCTCATTATAGTAGATGAGAACCGGCAACCACTAAATATTCCACTTGTTGCGTCATTGATTTTGCATGATGGATTGTGTTCTCAATTCAATTACTGAACATTGAGCCATTGATCCGCCACACATCATGCACATCCATCTTACGTCAAAACTGCGCTGTTGCTAAATCAGGTCCTGCTGCTAAGACATTACAGTTGAACGAGTGTACACACTGTAGGGTCATTGGTAAATCCTATCATAACCTTATTTAAGACCAAAATCTATGTATGAGAGGTTATGGGTTGTCAAAAGCTGCAAATGACAGGAAATTCAAATAAGCACCATCAACCATAACTTCACCTATGCACTAAAAATGTTTTATAGCACACAGGTTTGACCCCTGCTATAGTGCTGTAGCTATGTTGGTCTACTGTAGTTTAAACAACAGGTTCTCACCACTGGGCAGGTTTATCTAAAAAATGTGTACTTGGTCAAGATGATTGTTCTAAGTTTACCCAGCAGCCTTTTGAATGGAAGAACATAAGGCAGGATGTTACCTCAGGTACCCATAAAGGCAAAGGGAATTCTCCTCCATGTCACTGTGCCATTATTTTTAGTTAAGCACTTGTCCTAAGCCAATTATTTGCATTGATTGTGCAAGATAACAACAAGATAAATAATTATGAAACAACAATACTCCTCAGGGTCTCTTGATTATGTTATATAGTACACAGTAGGCTATCTGGATTGTGTTTTGTTGGTGAGAATGTGTTCCTGTTAGATGAGATGCTGTATTGCATATAGAGAAGTCTCTCTGCTTAAATAGCCACTTCCACAACTAATAATCAATATTAAGCTAATCATCTTTATCAGTAAAGCTCATTATACGCATTTGTGTTGGACATTCTAAAAGAAAGCGAGACATCCACCCAATCGTGGGGTATACGGCATGTGCTTTTGAAGGCAAACAGTTGTGGATTTGTGTGCAAAGGCACGTCAAGTATGTCAAGCAATGCCGTGTGTAGAATAATTGCCTAAATTTAGTGTCTTTAGTTTAGTGTCTGCTTGGTAATTGGCCTTCACATTGGTGTGTATAGGCTATAACACTTGCTTTTGTCATATTATGAATAAGTTGGTTAATATTGTTTTAACTTCTGTTTTTTATGGGAATTTATGATGTACTTTTTTCAGCACGTCAGACAATCGTCCATCCTGTCTTTTGCAAGAGAGAGTTTTGCATCATCATGGCTTGGGCATCCTCCTGGCCCGTTTGCTTTTAAGGCCTGTACTTTATGGCGGCATATAATCCTGTCTTATTGCTCAGATAGGCATATGCTGTGCCAATAAAAAATGTTTACCGCTGCCCTGGCCAGGGTAAGCAGCTTGTGTGAGCAGGCGACTGGTGTGACTCACCGTTAAACCCCTGATATTTACAGCATATTGGGTCGCACCAAATCTCTTCGCTCATGTTGTCTGTGTGTTTATCTTTATGTAGGGTCATTCCAAAAACGTAGTTTTGGTGGGAGTGGGGGGGTCAATCATCTATATCAACTCAAAATCTCACAGAAGAGGAGAAGCCACTAGCGACCGCCTCTACAGCTGGGTTCTCCAACTATGGTCATAGAGAGCTATACATGGCTGCGATGGCAGTCCCCATGATTAGTTGAAAACCCAGTGTTAAGGAGTCTATATGTATTAATTTGAGCTGGACAAAGATAATGTTGAGTTGTCAAGCTCAAATGGGAAAACCTTGGGTTCACTCATACCTGTAATTATTAACACCTTCTCCAGACACCACCTCACTCGTTGTTCAGCTTTCAGATACAAATTAACTTCATAAATGAAGATATTGATCAAACTAATGTAGCGGATCAACTCCTCTGGCTCAATGTAATTTTCCAGACAATACGAGCACTCTCTTAGACAAGATAAGACTCTTCCAGGCTTAAAATGGTGTGATGGAACCAATGGAATACAGTCAGGAAAGTGTAGACCCTGCCCACTCAGATGGGGAAGCAAAATCAAGCCCATCTACAGTGTCTGAAAGGAACAAAAGTACTATTGTGAGTCAGGTCTGACAGCGAAGATGGCCCTGAAAACTCAATGAATACCATGCTGTTATTGTAATACATGTAAACCAGATGCTATCTCTCTTTATCATTCACCTCCACTGTGTCTTTATCGCTGTGTCAACCAAGTTGTTTCTCTGCATGCCTCCAAGGGCTGTTGATGGGTTTAGGAGCCAACAGGTGGCAGTCAGATGTAGCCTGTCATTGTTGTAGTGTGAGACAACAATGTGCCTGCACAGAACATTACTTGTATTTTTTCTTAACACGGGACTCAACAAGAGTGAAAAAAATGCCTTTCCAGACCACAGTGGGTACATTGCTCACTGTTAACCACATGGTCTACAAAATCAGACCAATCAGAGGAAAAATGGAAAAACGAAACGACAACAATATGGCTGAAAACCAATTCTTTCAGATTTCTGTTTTCACATATGTAGACGCTGGTTTGGTGCTGGAGATGATACAGATGAGTTTAATTAATTCTGCTTACTGATGGTGACACTGACCCTCTCCTCCCTTTTTCCACAGTGCTGGTCCTGCTGATTGTGACGATGCGACGGCGGAAGAAGGAGCCCTTGATCCTGGACGATGAGCGGGATGTGCGAGAGAACATTGTCCGCTATGATGATGAGGGCGGCGGCGAGGAAGACACTGAGGCCTTTGACATGGTCGCCCTACGCAACCTCAATGCAGTCTGCGAAAGCAGCAGTGGCAAGACTCGACGCGATGTCACCCCAGAAGTGCCCACTTTCTTCTCCTCCTCCTCCTCCTCCTCCCGGCCACCACCGTACAAAATAGTGGCGGCACCGCCGACGGACAACGGCATTTTCCGAGAGTTTATCTGGGATAGGCTCAAGGAGGCAGATGTGGATCCGTCCGCTCCTCCTTACGACTCATTGCAGACGTATGCCTTCGAGGGCAGCGGCTCGGCTGCTGAGTCCCTCAGCTCGCTGGAGTCGGTGAGCACGGACTCGGAGCAGAACTATGACTACCTCAGTGACTGGGGGCCTCGGTTCAAGAAGCTAGCTGATCTCTATGGCCATAGCGATGGCAGCAATATCTTTGCATCCTAGCCTCCAGTCCAGCGCTGGATTCGGTATGAACAATAACACAAACCAGGGAGGGAAACAGAGAAGATATGAATGATACAAAGAAGGAAATAGGAGATAACAACAACCACATTGCTATGAGACATTTGATTGGTGTGTATGCACAGTATGCATCAATATAGGTGGGACTAACTAATGTGAGGTGGTTTTCCATTCAAAATGTTTATTGCCACTTACTGGTTTGGATTTTTCAAAGAAGGCCCTTGGGAGATTTTGTGAACAATATTTATTATAATGCAAATGATGCAAAGCTTAGACTTTGGGGTGGGTTTCAGACCCAGTGGAAGGACCCAATGCACAAATGTCCAGGACTTTCTCAAGTTGCAGTGACCCTTGGACTGACAAACAGTGACCCAATCTCTTTTATCATCCTGCAATTACAAACAGTGACATTTTCAAGTACTCATAGTACGAAGGTAAAGTATTGACGAGTGGTCAATTCAAAACAGTGCTGCCATTCTAACTGGCTCTGTGGTCTTTCGCAGTGTTCACTGTGGTCTACAGTATAACATTTTACATTGTTATTTATAAAAATAGAGTGGACTTTCACACTCTTGATAGAAACGCGACAATTCCTCATGAATTCTACGCTTTCATAGTGTACCTGAAACAACTAGTGAATTTGATCAATATAGAAATTAATTTCCTCACCCCTCGTTTGGAGTAAAAAAAAAAAATACTACATTCCTGTTACTGTAGGTATCTGCACCCATGGCTTTGTTATCCCAGGTGATATTCCATCGTAAATAATACAGTAAAAGGGGCACAATGCCCTTAAATATGGTTTCTGTCTTCTCCTACAATCATTGCAGCAGAATAAACAGAATAATCTGTCTCAATTTATTTCCTGTGGTTAAGCAGCAAGATGCTTGTGTTCGACAGTGGCATCATAACATTGCACCCCTAAGTCTTGCAGGGAGGAAGGGATAAAGAGGTGCAAAGAAAAAGAGTAAAACTAAGAAAACTTCACTTCAAAGTCATATTATGTCAGAGCCTTAAAGCCTTCAATGACATCTGCAGGTAGTATTAGTGGGTGTAAAATTTAGGAGGGTTATATGTGCTGTTTCATATAATGTCAGATGTGTTCTGCCATGTTGGTTCAAGCTGTGTTTGCCAGTTTGTAAAACTGTAGCAGCATAGGATGTTTCAGTTAGTCATAGAGCATATGCAGCAAAGCTGTGGACACAAGTGGTTCTATCCTAAAGGCCCAAATACAGACTTCAGACGTAGTCCTGGGGAAAAGCAGCTGCCAGCTAGGTACACAATTGGGAAGGTTAGCCACCTAGAAATAAGCCTGCCCAAAAAGACATAATTGAGTTGTGTCAAAGGACTGCTAGAACATACTGTAGGTACATCTTGTTGACATTTACACAAGCCACACACTACACAAGCCCCCTTGCACACAGTTTAAACATTCTCAAGATTTCATTTCATCACAAAAAACTGCCTCTAAAAAACTGCTGGAGGATATGTGCCTTCACTGCTTTATACAACCATCTATCTTTTTGTTTCACAAAAATCAATGAAATTATCATGCTTCTCCAACAGCAGAACACAAACACTTTTTAAACTGTTTTGTGTTTGATAGAAATGCATTTTAGGCCATCACAACTATGGCTGATAATTTAGTCATTTTCTTTCAAAAGTGACGATAATGAAGATTGATATTATTGTCTTGGAAAGGGCTGTCGTCGTAAATGTAATTGACCATTTGCAAAATTTGTAAAGTTAACTAAAGTTACCCCTTAGTTAGTGCTGCTAGCTCAGTCACACCTGAGCCAAAACCATGGATTCCACCGTGATTGCCGCAAGAAATGATAAATAACTTTTGGAAATAAAGTCATCTAATAGCACCAATAAGTCAACAGCAGTCTTGAGAAAGAGTTTTTTTTTATTTTGTTTTTTTTACTAAAATCAAGTTGGCCTATAGGCAGCCAGAGCTATTGCATTTACATTTACATATATACCTGTAGGCCTATACTGTTTAAGTGGGCATACAATATTTTAAACTGCTGTCTTGGCAGAGATGCTTGTAATTTAGTAACGTAGTCAATAGGATATTTACAGACTTTTTTCCCCATTGGTCATGGTTATCTTAAAAAGCAATCTCTCTTTGTCCCCTCAAATGTGCGCCTCCTTTCCATTATGCACTCTGTTCAAACAAACTCGGTGCAAGAGTATCTCTTTGAAGAACTGTCTAGCAGTGATAATGACACCTATGGAAGTGATTAATTTTGGAGCCAGTGTAACATAATCTGCTGGATAAGGGTGAAAAATTATGCAAAAATACTGAGAGTTAATGGAGCTAGAGACGGGCAGTAAAACAGCGAAAAATAGTTTGTTTAAAGATTAACATTTGTTAACTGGCTTGCTAAATGGAATCTAAAGGGACAATCGAAATCTCGTTAGGGTCTGCTTGAAGTTCTAATAAATAACTTAATTAAGCAAATTGCCCCAGATGCGCTGCAGTAAGCTCATGGATGAGTCTTAAAGAGGAAGGGTAAACAAGGAGAGTTAAGGATGCTACTAATCCAACTATGAGTGTACTGTATACAACAAGAAAGATAAATATTAACAAGCTAAATCCTATCAATTAATTCCTAACTTTGTGTAATAAAGTACCTACAATATTTTCAAGGCTATATGAACCATTTCATTTTATGTGGAATTGTTGATTCACCATTAAAGTTGGACTGAAATGGAAATCACTAAATTACACTATAAAATGAAGATGTTAATGCTTCAAAGTTCGCCACCTCCTTTTATATTTTATAGCATTGTAAATAGCTCTGACTTTTGCCATCACATCAAAACAGTTGCACGTTCTCCAATCAAGATAAGGCACTGGTGAAGTGTGCCCGCTTCGACTGTCAACAAAGTTGCTTGTCAAGCCATGTAGACAGTAGAGTTTGACAGTTAGCTTAGCTAATAGCTAGCAAAAGTTCATATAAACTTAATATCCCTGCTGCTCGATGTCGGCAGATTTTAACCCAGGACATTTGCTCTGAATATGAATACTCTACCAGTCAATATTAGGTACACTATGATTTTAGTGAGTAGAGTAAATTCTCTATGAAATGGGATATGGTTGAACGGGTAGCTAGTACTAGCTAACAACCAGCTGTAACACTGACTGGCTAGATGGGCTGTCAGTCAACCACCAAAGACACATGCCTAGTCAGTCCTGAATCAGTCTGAGCAGAAGAAATCTATAAATGAATTAAAGCCGATTTAACAAACTTTACTTTGAAAGTGAACTTCGAAATGTGAGTTTGTGCTACATTGTTGTTAATCTGACATAACAAAAGTTTTTTTTTTTTATTTCAGTCTGACTTTAAGGCATATCATGTGAACACACTTAACACAGATATCATACATGCGGGTGAAGCCAATATGATTGAGCCAATTGAACTGTACATCATCATTATGTTAATATTGCCATTGCCAGTTATTAACCAGAGAGAGCCATGAGATCACATCACACAAGAATTTAATTATTGACTCTTTTAAAAGCTGATAAGAATCAGATAAGTGCAAATTATTTTGGCTTTAGGCTACTTGCAATTACTTTTTTCCTTCCTTTCGATTTGATCATTTTGACCATTTAGCAATTTGGCTTTTTATCTCTCCAAAACCTAGCCTTGAGTATTATCTGTGGTGGAAAGGTCAAATCAAGAGTGGTTTGAAAAGGGTCTCAGTTTACATTAACTTTCTCTTACTGTATGCCTGTGCAGTAACACTATTTACTCTTGTAAACACGTTGTGTCAACATGTTAAAGCTGCTGAGCTGAATTACTATGTAATTATAAAGCAATAACTAAAACACCATGTAAAAACGTGTTCACAAAATCGTGTTACTAAAGTAATAACAGCGTTACTACAGTATACAGTATGTAAGAGTAACTTTGTGTAAAATGTTTGATATTGCTAGCTGAATTACGAACAACAAAACAGCCAAAACGTCCAAACATTAATTAACTATTGGATGCAAATAACATTTTGTAAGTTCAATCATTGTAAAGGTAGGCCCTGATAGTACAACAAATATATACTTAAACAAATCTCAACATTTAAATTCAGTGTGTGTATGTTGAAAATGAAATATTGATGTCATGATTGTGAATAGAACTGTTAACAAGTTAGGAATACCTGCACTTACTCTATTTTATTGTCTCTTATTCTGTTTGTCTATTGTATTTCATATTATGAAGGAGTTAAAACCGAGAAGGAGTGTGTGCTGGTGCTACATTTCCTTCATCCCTAGTCTGGACTTGTTTGTGTTTGAAAAACACTTCAACCCACGTGACCATCATTTCCACACCTGTCTATCAACAATGTCACATTGACAGGGAGAAAAAGATGAAAGATGTTGCTGTAAACAGCAGGAGTTGTATGTTGTGAGTGGATGAGTGGATTGGGAGTACAGCAGACACAGCAGAAACAGAATGTTCACGTATGAACCACAACATCAAATGGCATATTTCGGCCAGCACACACTCCTCAGTTTTAACTCCTTGATATTATCGATTTCGGGCTTAGTTGGTGCGGGAGTACTGTATGTCTACAAGACATCAACCTGATATAAAATCGTCTTCACTCTGTCAGCATGAGACACCTGGATATCAAAGTGGCCTTTCCCGTTACAGGAGAAAATGGACATATGATGTTGATAGTTCAGGGATAGTTCACTCTAAAATCCTATTTCTGTGATTTTCCAAATAAATTAACGACATTGACATAAAAAGTGTCTTTGTGGATCAACTGGAGTGATGTGAAGGTAATTGGAAAGTGGAAAATTGTGATTTTGGAGTTGACTACAGTATCCCTTTAAGTGACAACATTCTTATCTCCACATGATTTAACACTCTACTCAGCAGACAATCACTGCTCCATTCTCCACCACTCAGTTCATTTGTACATAGAGAGGAAACAACCAATCAACTTTTTTGTAAAGGAAACTCAAACAATGGCTCTTGACTTAGTCACATGTAACTTTCAATAAAGTAATAAGTACTGTTTTTTTGTCTCAAGCAATTGGCTGTCTCTTATCATTTTTCCCCAATCACAGTTCCAGTGAGCAATTTGATCATGTAAGCATTTTGAGGAGCTGAGAAGAAGGTGTTTATCAAAGGTAGGCCATTTTACTGGCTAATCCTGGAGAACTAGTTGAATAGATTAGGCTTCATGTCCTTGCCACAGAAGAGTATGTAATAGCTTTGGCTGCATTATTTAATGAATAGGGTGACTAGATATCCCATATTTTCCAGGAAAGTTCTGTATTTCAGACCCTTTTCAGGTGTCGACTTATTTGCAAAAAAGGTTACATTGTCCCCTTTTTCAGGCTTCCCATTTATTCAGTGAGAACTGATATTCCAAAATGGACCTAGAGTTAGATCAGGTGGGGCACTCTTAAGTCGAACAGAGCAGCTGTCCATCAGGTAACAGGTAAGCTGGTTCAGCTGCAAAAACAGCATCACATGTACAAGGCATAGCATAGCATTCAACAGTTGTGACATGACTGTACTGGCTATGAGAGGACATTTTGTGGAGTCTAATCCCACCCACCACTCCCAGCCTCCGCCCACTTGGTTGCTCTGTTTGTAGCCTACCTATGGAGGGTTTGATGAGTCAGGGGCTCCCTGCCATATTGTATACTTGTATGTTGTGGTCATT
The DNA here is from genome assembly GCF_951799395.1 of Argentina silus. NCBI lineage: Eukaryota > Metazoa > Chordata > Actinopteri > Argentiniformes > Argentinidae > Argentina > Argentina silus. Next base: position 35,440,391 of record NC_139655.1, on the reverse strand, counting down.
CAAACTCCTTGCAGGGAGTGGAGTGGAGCCATCCAATTACACCAAGCTTAAATGTATTAACATTTTCATGTAATAAATGGTTAAACGAACCTGAGTGTCCTGACTGAACTGACTAGAAAGCAGGCAAGGCCAGGTAAAAACAGGCAGGAGCAATGCATCTGTCTCGAGTTGGACAACTGTAGTGAAATTCTGACTGCACAGCAGTGACAACATGGCTGCAATTGGTTATAAAATCCTTAATTGAACGTCCTATGAATTCTCTTTGAATAACCACCACATAACACAACCATCAACTGAATATACATGTGCAATCAATAGAGCTCTCAAATCGCTTAAATGTTCCTGATTCAGATATTATTTGGGTGTTCCAAATAATCCCACCTCATGATTTAGTGTATTTCTATGTTATACATGAATAAATACATAACAAATAAAGTTGTTCTGCTGTTTAATGTCTCTACCAATCCGTCTGCTTATTTATTCCAATCAGATTTGTTGTTATTAAGTTATGGATGTTCATATGGTACTACTTCCTGGTGGTCCTCGTTGTGCTCTCAGACAAAATATTTGCAAAGCCAATTTATATTCTATTTACAAATACCTAGGTTACACAACTCTGGTTTCCTTGATGATATAGGCTCAAATTTCAATTTCTCAAAATATATTCCCAAATGTGTTAGGCTATAGGCCTACTGCATTAGGCTACACTCCTAGCTCTCCACTTTGCACCCTATTATGACATTTTTAATGATGAATCTGTGTCACCTTGAATCTCCTAAACAATCTCTATGGCAAGACACATCTTTCACCCAAATTTCATAAAAATTGTTCAGTGTCCAGTGGTGTCGGAGATAAAGCGTGTGATGCATGAACAGACAGAACTTTGTGACATACAAACAGACAGAGACCAAATCATAGTCCCCTCCCCGATTTCATCATGGGGGACAATTAAGAGATTTTTATACATGCATAGATTACCAGCACTTGAATGTTTAATATAATGTCTTGCCAAATGAAAAGATGGGATTTATAAGTTAGCACTCACAACACACAATGGTAGGTATCGTGACCCTGATGCGCCTCATCCCAGATTTTCTCTTCTACTCTCTGCCCGAGTGACTTCCTGACCATTTTGAATTCTTTGGTGAGAGTGAACAGGTTTGTGATGCTTCCCTCTCTGTTGAGGCGATATGCCTCAATCATGCATGGGCACAAACTGTAATTTATTCTTTTAGGCATCACATCTGAAAATAAAACATTGGTTCTCATTATAATATAATGTAGGCCTAACTCTACAAAGTATATGAATGCAATCAAAAAACACCTACAGTATCTTATGTTTCTAACAACAGACACCATTTCAGAACAATCTGAGATGGTGGATGTCATGGCTTGTTGATTCGACATGGAATGACCCAGTATCTTCTTAGAGGGGGTGAACAAGCAGGTCAAAAGACAAACACAGTGCTATGGTGCACAGATCACATGGGTTCAAACTCTGACCGTCACAGTGGCACAGCTTATGAATAAAGATATCTTGACTACCCATCTACAAATGCATTACATGTCCAATATGTAGTGTTGATAAAGAACGTTCAGCCAAGAGAGCTGTTTTGATCCAAACAAAATGTTTTCTAAAATCTGGTGTCAAGGTCGAGCACTGGCCTTTATGTACTTATTTTACATTTTTTGTTTACAAGGATATGCACATTTTGAAGCTATTAGAAAACGTATCAAGTTTCTTGTTTTCAAATGTTCAGTGTGGACAAAGATTGCAGCAAAGTGCAAAACTACATGCTTTACATTTTCCCAAGCAAGCAAGTCTGAGCTCTGAAATTCATAGAAATCTTTTTTTGTATAATGTAATGTGCACCAGCCTTCTTAATTTAAATTAATGTACTATAAAGGAAACGTACCACTGATTCAGTATTTTGAGGACATGGTAAGATCCATGCTCCATGTATTAGATAATATTATCTTAAAAACCTCTCACCCAGTCCTTCCTGGATGAATGAACAGGCCACTAAACCATCCATTTAGTGAATGTACTGAATATGAGTCCCATTATGTTCATAGGGACACACAGTAATTTAGCATTCCCTTTGAATGTACAGTACAGTAAATGTCTACTCAGCTATCCTCCCAGTAATAATAGACTGAGGAAAGATCATATCCATATTTTTTTACTCCTCCCCAAAATGTACCCTCATGATATTAAAGGTACAATCATTATATGTTTTCAGAGTCAGCCCAGAGAAACTGTCTCAGCAACACAAAGTGTGTGGTGTGTGTGTGTGTGTGTGTGTGTGTGTGTGTGTGTGTGTGTGTGTGTGTGTGTGTGTGTGTGTGTGTGTGTGTGTGTGTGTGTGTGTGTTTGCACATGTGAAAAACATTTCATGAAAATGCTTCACTTATTAGTTTGTTGAAAAAACATGGAAAAACCTGAAAGAAATTCATATTATTTGACTTTTTACACTTTTGGAGCTTTACTCAAATGTGCATGAAATCCGTGTGCACAGCCTAAACCTCTTAACCTATCAACTACAAATCAACTTTTAAATGCCCAGACTTGTGTAACTTGAAAACAACTTTTTCATACCTTTATACATTTTGAGCTATACTCAAATTTGCCTGTAATCCTATTAATTCCTATGGCCATTTGCTCTGAATGGGGATATGTCAAAATGTATCAAATTTTTCACCTTTTAAAATTCAACTTTAAAATGTGTAGACTGACTACACTTAAATAACTTGTATTCAGATTTGTTATGCTACTTACACTTTTTAAAGTCACTTTTAAAGTAAATTAACAATTAAGAGCATACTGTTGCTATATATACTTAAAACGCTACTCCTCTTTCATCTTTTAAGCTTGACAGTCCAATCCAACTTTAAACTGTATCCACTGACATCTATCTTTCATTCATCTATCAATTAATCTAACTAACAAACCAACTATTCATCCATCCAACCAACCAAACCATCTTTAACTTTATTCACTACCATAATAAGGTACTGTCTTCCAACTACCCAGCAAATCTATCTATCAATCGAAAAAATCTTTAAACCTTTTCCACTACCAAACTAAGACTTTGCAAGCCTACAAAGTTCCTTCTGGAACTTACTTTTTCTAGTTTGTAGCTTATAAGTGTTTAGTAGCAGCTAATTGGGCAATTTTGGGGGTATTTCTAGCCATTGATTAGGTCTTTATTCAGTGTTTTCTTATTCTAATGTTATGTTGTAGCTGGCCAGTTAGATGGGATTTCAGCAATACTCCAGTCACTGGCTCACATCCGGGGACTGAACCAGCGACCTTGGGTTACTGGCTAGCCTCCTAACCTCAAGGCCAACCTTGCCCCCAATAACATTGTTGTGTGTGTGGGCGTGTCTTGAGGGGCTAGGTAGAAAGCAAACTAGCAACAAGTGAGTGTCTAATATGTGTTCACTAAAATAAAGTGTTACCATATACTCTTTAGATATGTGCACATTGGAAAAAGGTTTAAAGTCAAAGGAAGAATAATAATGTTTAAAAAATGTGTGGTTTATGTATTGAAAGGACCATCTGGGTTCTATTATGTTGGTAAAACCAAGAGGGAATTGAGGAAAATGAGAATCACAGAACACAAAGGAGATATCAGAAATCTTGATAATAAGTCTCGATTATTTTCTTATTTGGTTTCATGTTATTGTCTCCCACAGATGAAATCGGAGAGGGGACAATGATGCAGTGTCTGTTCGTATGTCACAAGGTTTTTCTCCGACACCACTAGAACAATTTTGATGAAACTTAGGTGAATGATGATTCTTGCACCAATTTTGATTTGAATTTGACTGATTGGCACCAATTTTTAGGAAACTACAGTGAAAGATGTGTCTTGTCATAGAGATTGTCTACGTGTTTCGAGGTGATGTCATTAAACATGCAGTGACTGCAGAGTCACTTCCGATCTTCGTAAATTGAAAACCCTTAACAATCTTAACAGTCCCTCCTAAAGACCGCTACATTTAGAGAGTGTTTGTTTCACACAAAAAAAAGTGTATATGTATTTCAGAAACTGGAGTGGAAGACAAAGTCATCTTGTTGTGAAATGTGTGTTTGTCCCGCCCCTCCTTTAACCTGATTGGTCGATGACATTGACGTGACATTTTTATCAAAAATGTAACTTTTTTCAACTCTGTTCAGCTCTGTTCGGCATATAGACTAACGAATTTGGGAATAATATTTTGAGCTGTAAGAAGCTGTAAGAAGCAAGACTGCTGATCAAATAAGCGCTACACGTTCCAGTAACTTTTCAGTCTGGCTACGAAAGCAGCTGTTGGCTTATAGCCTAACGAATTTGCGAATAATATTTTGTGAGTGAATTCTGTTATGCAGCATCATTTAATACTGACAATTGGCCTATATCAATACGGAAACCAGAGTTGTGTAACCTTAAAGAGTTGTGGTAAAATTCTGTGTTATTGCAGTATGTCTCAAGAAAATGTGTCTATTTCACAAATCATGCTTCCGCACACGTACAATTTAGATTTTGAAGATCTCATTAGAAAATGTGATTGTACCGTACATTTCTTTTTGTATTATACAGTAGCCTATATTTGATGTATTATTATTATTATTATTATTATTAGTTGTAGTAGTCGTTTAATTATTATTATATTATTAAACATAATACTAATAATAATACTACTACTAATAATAATAATCATAGTATACTGTAGCGAACGGCGGGGCAGAGCAGCTTACCTTAAGCGGGTATCGAACTCGCAACCTTCCGCTTACAAACCGGCCGCGCTAGCCACAACACCAAGAGAGTTAACTCACTTGGCGGAGCTGCTAACGGGCCTTACACAGGGTCGTTACACTATCCCCTCCGTTCGGGAGAGCGTGCCCTCACGCTTCACTATACGAGTCTCTCACGTGGACACGCCTCTCCGATGGCCTCACGGGCGCCATCCCACTCCTAACACCAATGTAGCGAACGGCGGGGTAGAGCAGCTTGCCTTAAGCGGGTATCGAATTCGCAACCTCTCGCTTACAAACCTGCCGCACGAGAGGTTGCGAATTCGACACCCGCTTAAGGCAAGCTGCTCTACCCCGCCGTTCGCTACAATACATTGCAAAACTAATCCAGCCTTGGCATCTTCCCTGTCAAATGATAGCCCAAGACAGATACAACAGCATGACCACAAATCAGATAAAACTGAATTTAACAGAAAAACGGACTGCCAAAATAGGAAATAAAATGTCTTCTCTGTTCTCTGTTGTCTCAGGCTGCTGAAATAGGAAGTAAATGTTCACATTTGAATTTCAAGTTTGTGGAATTGGCATACATCTAGCAACCAAGGTCAGTTTTAGCTTGCCTCCATTGGGAAACTCATCAGCACACAATATTTTTGGCTCCATCTGTAAGTGTTTTCTAACCTTTCAGAAAGATTCTCTGGGAACATCTCCGCATGGTTTGCATACAGCATAATACTGGAAGGACAAAAAGTTTCCAGAGAATTTGTTATTGCAGTTTTGAAGCAAATGAAAAATGAGTGTCTTTTTGTAATAAAAGGTTTCCTGACTCAAGGGCATGAGCCAGTCCTCTCACTTGGCATGTGATGCTGACAGTCTGCAGAGGGGCGTGTGTTGATGAAACATTTTGTATCATGTATGTAAAGGTAAATGCATTTCAGAAATACATTCACATGTTTCCCAATGATGCAAGCGCATTGTTCATTCAGATTAAAAATGTATATGACTTGCAGAAACCGTGCTGATGCGTTGGCCAACCAGAGCAGAGGAATTCCGAAATCTTAACATTTAATCGTCATCAGAACTCTGACTCCCATGACTGACTGTCCTTCACTTTATTTAACCAGGTTAGTGTCATTGAACTAAAGACTCTTTATCAAGCGAGACCTGAAATTCAGGTGTGAATTCCTGCAATGAACTCAATCCCTTTGATAGAATTTGGCCAAGATAGAGTTTTTAATGGAGCCTTAATGTATGGAGTGCAGTGCAAGAGCCAAGGCCTCTCTTCTTTTAAAGTGCTCCGTCAGAGGCGAGTAACGATGTATCCAGTAGGCTACTGTAGGCTACAGCACTGTTGGCAAATGTAATGATGGCTGTCCATGGTGCTAAATTAAAATGGGTTTATGGGCTTTTGCTGTATGGTGCTGAATTTGCTTTGTGCGTGCTTCATTAAATACGTCCCATTTCTTATTCCTCTTCCCATGTGTACACTCGTCCACATTAACCTGCATTGATTTAAAAGCATAGCATTTATGTAAGAGCCCTGAATAACACCAATCCTATGTATTTAAATTCATGCAGGGTAGACACATGTACACTTCAGGGAATTAGGAAGGAGAATTAGGACGTTGGGATCACAAAGCTGGAACTGGATGTGAGATGCCATGTGTGCATGTGGGACATTTAGGCTCCCGGTGTTGGCTACTGTACTCCACATGTCCCATATACTGTAATCCAATAAGCGATTGTCCACAAATAGTTAGGCACAAAATTAAGTTTCCATTTATATTCTCCTTACAAAAGGAGATTTCAAAAAGTAACGCAAATAGTACAAAAAGAAAATAATCATCAACTGCAACTTCAGAGTCCTTTCACGTCAAAGCTCTGGCATGGTCACGACCCAGCACGGTCAAAGGACCATACCCAAATGTAACTGTTTATAACAGAAATATGATAAGATGCAAAAGCAGGGTATCAATTGATAGGTAACACCTAGACGCTTTTGTGGATATGCATAGATCATTGTTCAGAATAACTACACATGACAAAGCGATAAGGTTCAAATACACTATCAGAAAGGTATTTTCTCATTATCAAAGTTCATTCAAAGATCATTATCATCCACAGGACATGGGAGAGCTGGAGACAATAGAGTTGGAGACACTTTACAGTACTTGTCAGCAAATGTGTGAACAGAATTGAGCCCCATTCAAGAGAGAAATTTTTTTTTACACAATCATTTAAGAAACATGAATTTCGCTTAAAGTCTTAATTTAGCCATAATTGTTGCCTTCAACCACTCAGCTGGGAGAGAACAGTCATGTAAAATGAGAGTTCAAACAAAGAAAGCAGCGCAAAAAGCTTTAAATTACTGACTTAGTATGACAATAAACAACAACAGCACTGCACAGTCAAAAGTCCTGGCAACAAAGGCACTTTTCCTTTCAAAACCATAAAGTATATGTATGCAGTGCTGCAATCCCAAATAAGGCCATCATACTGTAGTATCCAAAAAGTCAAATGTATATTCTATTAAATTCTTAAAAATTAAATTAAAATTAGCACTACCAGTGCATAAAGCACTATTGAGCAAGACGTCCAGCAGGAACTTGCTTGATGTTACAAAGTAATTCTTTCTGAAGAGAAAATACAAAGTTGAATCAATGCAGGCCCTGTTGGGACCTGCTAAGTGAAAGGGACTCCTGTTATTAAACTACACATTGAGGCAAACATTTAAATACAGTGTTGAACACAGTCTCGAGTAATGCAAAAAATACTACCACGTTTCTTTCTTCACAGAGAGACACAGCCTAGCACAAAGCAAACCAGTAATCAAACAGCAAGCCAATAACAGTGATTCCGGTTTATCAAAATCAGTTGTATACATGCACTCTGAGACATTATTTTCTACACATTCTGGCCTAAATCCTATCCTGAGGGGACTCTAAGCTTTCTATAGAAATTAGCGCAAGAGATCCAACTTGAAATCAGAATAGGTTGCTAGCAGTTACTAGTCACAACTGCCAGCACTTTCATATCTGTCAGTCATCTATCTATCTGGCCTATCGCATTAAGCATCCATCAACAAAGTTGACACTTTACTAATTTCATTATCTTTTCAGTGAGTGAAAGTAAACAGAGAAGTGATGCAGGCAGTTGTAGGCTGTAGGCTATTTTCTTTTTTTCAGTATTCAGTATTTTACACAGAGAAGGTTGAAGAACGAGGAAGGTGGAATACATCTTAAATAAAAATCAAAGAGCAGTGTGAATCATTGGGTGAATTGCTAAATGGCAAATATATAATACATTTTTTATGTCTCTCTCAGCACTTGGAAGGGACATGAATATTGATTGAGAGGCATTTGTCAGGTTTTTACCATGTTCTCCTCCTCCATGACTGCTTCTCTCCACCTCTCTTTCTCTCACACATTCTGTGTATTTCCGTACAGTTTTTGTTCGTCTTTCACTCCTCACTCCTTCTCACATCCCTTGCCCCCTCTTTCCCTTTCTTAATTCTGTTTATCTTTCACATGTCTTTTTCCCACTCCTCTCTCTCCCTATTCCCTCTCACGTTCAACCTATTTGTCCCACTCTTTCTCTTAACCATTCAGCTTTTACACTTTTTTCTCCTCACTCTCTTTTGTTAGTCTCTGTCCCTTTCCTCCCCCTCCCTTTCTTGGCTGTCTATCTCTCTCACTTCTTTCTCCTCATATCCTCTGCATCTCTCTTCTGCTGTCTTGAATTATGGTTCCTCTAATGCATTGAGACACAGGCCAGATAGTTTCCGCTACATTAAGCTAGGCCCATATGGTGGCTTGCCTCGTGAACATACTTGATGGAGGAATTTTCGTACTTCTCATAAAATCGCCATTGGGTGTTTTGGCTATCAGAGTATGACAAACATGTTTGTAAACCAATCAGAGGCCCACTGACTATATTTTCTCATTAGATCACTCAAACTCAAGGTTGGAGTTGTGGTGCAGCATGTAATACTGTAGGCTAGTGTTTAAAAGGTTCATACTGCCATCGCAACGGTGATCTACTTCAATGCCGCTTCTGCAGCAGACACAAGTTGTGCAGACGTGTGAAGTCCTGCCGAAAGCCACCACAAGGTGGTGACAAGAGCTGTGATCGGTTTACTGACAGTGCTGACATTGTTGGTGTTGCCTCCAAATAATCACTAAAATAGTGATTATTTTAGCCAACTAAAGCACTTGGTTGAAAGGAATATCCTCCCGTCGCTTTTAGGGCTGGACATAGCACCATTTCTGCTGCTTCCCAAGTTATAAATGACTGTGATCTTTCTGGATCAGAAATAGCATTATGAAGCCCTCAATATTGACCTCTCAAAGGCTTTCAATAATGTTTATCATGCCCTCCTATTGCAGAGGTTATCTGCCATTGGTTTGGACCAGTCGGCCTGTAATTGGTTTCAAAATTACCTGCAGGATAGGACTGCAGGTCCTCAGTTGATGGAGTTCAGTGTAGTTCTCAATATTAATAAAGGTGTTCCGCAAGGTTTGATTCTAGGTCCACCACTGTTTACCATTTACATAAATAATGTTATTTGTCCTTGAACAATTTATGTTTATGTTTTTCTCCAGATCCATAATATTGATTACAATGATCTGCATATTTGTACCCTGAAAGATGGCCACATTTAACAAGTTCCTCATTGTAAGTACCTGGGCATTTGGATTGATGATAAACTGTATTTTAAAACACATGTTGAAAAACGGATAAAGAATTTGAGAGTTAAAATATTTTTTTGTATATGTGGGGGGACATGCAGCGTTCGGCCTGTAGAGGGAGCTACAGGACCGTGGCCGGGGTTGTGTCGGCGAGACTTTGTTGCACACCTGCTGCAAATGAAGTCTCGTTGGCAAATGTTTAAGATGTGTGCTTCTGCCATTTCAGTAGGCGAGGAGAGCTGGGAACGGCGAGTCGCGAGAGAGAGACGTTCTGGCGAGGCTGGAAAGCCCAGACAAGTGTGAAACTGAACTTGATGAATAAACGGGAGAGATTCCCTTACCGTAACGCTGCGTCTGCCTCTGTGTATAAACGGACTTTGTTACGGTATATAAATAAGTCCTCCTTCACCTTGGAGAATAGGAGGAAGATCCAGGTGACACTCCTCCCTGTCCTCGACTATGGTGGCACAATTGATATGCACATGGCAGCCTCAGTTCTTAAACCACTAGACTAGGTTTATTATTCTGCTCTCTGGTTCATTTCTAGGGAAAGTTTCCACACCCTACATTGTCTTCTGTATCAGTCTGTGGGTTGGGAGTCATTGATGGAGGCCTTATCATTGGATTTTATTTGTGTGTAAAGCAGTTAATTTAAAACTCCCATCACACCTCACATCATTGCTTTTATGGCAGACACGCTCTCCAGAGTGCCAAATCAGGTCCCAAGCTTGGCTAACCCTCAAAGTTCCACACGTTTGTCTGAACTAGGTATATCGGCCTTTAGTTTCTGTGCCCTGAGTATTTGGAACGACTTTCAATACAGTTTCCATTTTAGGACATCCTCAGTTCTCAGTTGATAGACTCAGTTGGCAGATCAAAATGATCTAGTTATCAGACCAAACTGCCATACTCCCTTAAACTAAAAGGCTATATACGCCTTTACACCTTAGAAGAAAAGGCTATATACTCCATAAGACCATAGACTAAAAAGGTTGTACTCCCTCAGGCCTCAGGCAAAAAGGCTATATACTCCCTAAGGCCTCAAGCAAAAAGGCTATACTCCCTCAGGCCTCAGGCAAAAAGGCTATATACTCCCTAAGGCCTCAAGCAAAAAGGCTATACTCCCTCAGGCCTCAGGCAAAAAGGCTATATACTCCCTAAGGCCTCAAGCAAAAAGGCTATACTCCCTCAGGCCTCAAGCAAAAAGGCTATACTCCCTAAGGCCTCAAGCAAAAAGGCTATATACTCCCTAAGGCCTCAAGCAAAAAGGCTATACTCCCTCAGGCCTCAAGCAAAAAGGCTGTATTCTGTAAGGCGATAGACGAAAAGGCTATACTCCATAAAGCCATAGACGAAAAGACCGTACTCCGTAAGTCCATCGACAAAAAGGTTATACTCCGTAAGGCCTTAGACTGAAAGGCTTTACTCCCTCAGTCTTTTCAGCAATACACCATATTATAATCAATAACAAGTTCTTTAAGGCAATTCATCCTGTTTAGAACATTTTAAGATAGTTTCACTTGAAAAGCATGGTTTAAAAAACTATTACATCCAAAGCAAAGATTTGTGATCCATGGGTGCTGGACCAACCACCCCATCAAAACACATGAACATGAGCACAGATTTAATACAGTTAGAAACCCACATCACAGGTACCTCGGTTAGTGAGATAATGCAACATAAAAAACAATTCCCTATCAATCTTGCTACATTGCATTGAAAGTAATGGACCTTCTGGATGCTGGTGTCATGAAAGTATGGTATGCAAATTAGAATAATAATAATCAAGTTGTGTGTTAATTTTCAACCAAAAATACACACAAACACAAAAACAAACTCACTCTTAATTTGCCTGCTACAATATGCCATGACAATGTGGTAACCGAGAAACATGATTCTTTGAGAGTTTCATCAGAAGAGGCCAAGAGGTGCATAACTTCAGCATTTTTCAAACAAAATTAATTGAAAGATTAGATTCTTTCAATTGAAAGAGTAAAAAAAATCTGTAAGAACAACTGAACCTCCCTCAATATTGTCAATACCAGAAGCAGCTCAGAGGTTTAGGATAGTGATGGGGTGTTCGTGAACAAGCCGGTTCTTTTTGATGAACGTTGGGAACCGAGTCACAAATCTGAAGGAACTTTTTTTTTTTAATTATTCTAATCTGCATAGCCTAATTTCATGACACTTCATGATGCTTTTTTATAAGAAATCAGCAATCAATAAAACATTTTAAAAGTAATTTGAAAGTTTTTAGAATACAGACTTTGCTAAATAATGTAATTTTTTATAGTTAGAAGAAGTTACAATCCCCTTGCAACGAGAGGGAGCAATGTAGCAAGGTTGCTTGGGAATTGTGGGTAATTGTGAATTTCTGTTCTTTATGAATTGTCTCACTAACCGATGTATCTTTGTTGTGGGTTCTTGTTTGATTCTAACTGAATTAAATATGTGCTCATGTAGTTTGATGGGGTGGTTGGCACCTAAGTCTGCATTGCATATAATAATTTTTTAAATGAAACTATATTTGCAATTTTCTAAACAGGATTAATTGCCTTAAAAAACAACAATGTTATACATTTGTTGTTATTGATTATGATATGGTATATTGCTGAAAAGACAAGGTGCCTAAGGCCTTACAGAGTATAACCTTTTTGTCTTTGGCCTTATGGAGTATAGCCTTTTCGTCTATGGCCTTATAGAGTAGAGCCTTTTCGATGAAGACCTTATGGAGTAGAGCCTTTTCGATGAAGACCTTAGGGAGTAGAGCCTTTTTGTCTAAGGCCTTAGGGAGTAGGTGTATGACAGTTTGATCTCACACCTGAGGGAGTACAGCAGTTTAATCTGACAACTGACTATCGCCTGAGAACTGAGGATATCCTAAAATGGACCCTTCAAAACATACTCAAATTAGATTCTCTGGTGTCATTTGGTCAGTTTAAGATCTCAATAAAGGATCTGTCACCTGAGGAATGCACATGTTTTAATTGATTATATTGTGTAAATGTATGTTTTAATTGATGTGCAATTAATTAACTGTTATGTTTCTAATTCTGAATGTACATTTAAGATTTTCATGTTTCATGTACATTTTTATGTTTCATGTCTGTAAGCAGGGCTCCTCTGAAAAAGAGACATCAGTCTCAGTAGGACCTCCCTGCCTAAATAAAGGTTTAATAAAAAATGTAGCACTTACTGTATTTCTCAGTCTATTGTTCATCAGTGATTATAGTCTTTATGGACAAAGCTCAGAGACGCTTGTGCACAACAGAGATAACTGCTATTGTCCTTGCTTGTCTTTCTGATGGTGGTGTTGCAGGGGAGTAGGATCATAGAGGGAGACCTCAAAAGTGAAGGTAGATAATGGAAACAACAAACCATTCATAGAACACAAAAGTCACGCTGCTTGAAACAAGATATTTCAAATTGGGCTATTGGGTCAAGAAAAACTGTGTGTATGCCTCAGAGGCAGAACAAGCAAAAGGAGCAGGCAAAGATGCCATTGTAAAATCACAAAGGGCAAACAATGATTCACAGCAACTGTCCTTTGGTCTTTATTAAGTTTCAATGAAATCTTGGATCACGTCACGTTATTTACCCAACCATTATTCACCATGACACAAAGTTATATTTTATCACATTGGGAAATACATTTATGCAGAATTAAATGTTACTGAGTAACTGAATTGATGATTAATTTGTCTCAAAACATTATGATATTAAAGGTTAAATAGACATACTGTACTAAGCCTTTAAAATAAGAAAACATACCCCAACATGAGAAGCACCATGCACCCAGTGATAACCATGTCAGAATAACTATGGGTAAAGGTTATAAACAAGCTTTTGATGGTGATAGTATACCCTAAAAAATATATTGACATGTTACAAGCTACAGTTACCTAAATTACCTGAATGATCTGACTTATCTTATGTAGTCCAGCCTGCTGTCTCAAGCTTTATCTGCAGATGCACCGAAAATAACTTTGGACAGGAAGTCCCTCAGGACACACATCTGCATTTCCTACTTGCTACTTGAGTATTTTCCTTCAGGACTAAATGTCAAACCAGTTTACCTCCTGTCCACGTGACCTTGTGACCAGGTACTATGTCCACCCCAGAACGGGATTTGAAAGCATGGGCATTTACACCTTTATCAGCACCACTAGTAACCAGTTGGGGAGTAGTTCCACTACATGTAGTTCAACTACTGTATCACAGTGGTTGCCAAACATTTTTGTCTCGTGACCTACAATTGACATCAATAATTTCCTGTGACTTTGAACTTGATTCCAGGCTAAGCCAACACATAATAATAATGATGTCCAAGTGTATTCTAATTGCTTAAAGGTTGCTCTGATTGGTTGGATTTTAAGTTTGGGAATTGCTGACCTATAATACTAGTGTTTCCTGTAGTTAACTACATTTTTGCCATGTAGATTATATGATGTATGAAATCATCAAGTTTCCACTAAGCATTGCATTAGCAAAGACTTACATGACGGTTAGGCAGTATTATGCATTCATTTGGATTGATTAAGGTAAGGGTTAGAGGCATTAACTTCGAGTGGTTAGGGTAAAGGTAATAGGAAGGTATTAGCAAACATTAGCATTAGCAACAAGAATTGGCAAACAAAAACACTAACAACACTTTGGTCAAAATTGCCCCTAAGCTGACTCAAACCTGCGACCTGCATTGACTGTCCATACTGTATGTAAACATCTTGACGGATTCTGGGACATTACTTTACCTGGGATATCGTACAAAATTATTGATGAAGTCAGGCTGTATGTCAAAGCCATTGCTCCCCACAATACCCCTCTCTGAAACTACTGATATGCCTCATTAGAGGGATACAGACCTGCACATTGTCAGATGGCAGAAAAAAAAAAGAAAAAAAAAAGATGATGGTTGAGTAACGAAAATGATGCTCGTCCTTGCACTTTTTCCACTTCATCAAGTATCAAGTTGCAATTAAAGCAAACATTTTTGCAGGCAACCCTATACAAAGGATAGGATAATCTAGATAAATGGAGGTGAAGCATGTCCCTCCTACCTTTGTCATTGAAGCAATGTCACTGCTGATCTTATTTGATACCAATATATCAGCTCTTGAGGTGTGCATTAACAAAACATTAGTCTACTCATTGAGAAGGGGCACGATTCATAATTGAACAGCTGTTTCTCCTAGAATAAAGCCATAGACTAATCAGAGTCAAGGTAATGTCCCCCTCCATGTTGGATGCAATGGCACTTTATGAAGGTTAGCCATATGGTGTGTGTCTTTGTAAAACAGCACTTCGAAAGCAAAAAAAAAAAAAAAGCTAGAGCACTACAGTCTTAAACCTTTTTTTGTTAACCACTCAATGGAAAATGAGTTTGTAATAACACATTAATATCATATACATTAAATAAATGAAACACATGTTTGCTCTTTCAACCTTCAGTGACCAGCTGGTAGTTTCCCTAGCACACAAAAGCCTGTTTCAGGACATTTGTAATGACACTCATGACAGTTACATATAGGCACCCAATTCATCTGATAGGAATGGTTGGTGATAAAGCCTGGGAGATATTCAAGGCAGCACTTGCTCCGGATTATGCTTCCATAAAGACATACACCAATTACTTTTTAATGCTATCATAAACTTAAACATAACCAGGACAAGACGACATAAATTCCTTATGGCAAGTTTACATCATGTTACAAACCTGGTAATAATTTGAGTAGCTTTACCTTGGGCTATTATAAGGCTATGGCTTTTACCATTGTATGAATAAAACAATCTAAATGTCAGTTTTCATAATCAGAGGGTAATCCGTGTGAACAGCAATGAGAAGTATGACAGAAATTATGTCATGTTTATGATAGTTGATTAAAGTTGCCTCATGTATCATAACAACGTTTTGGTTTGTTTGTCTGTTGTCGTTTGCTGTGTATTGATGATACCTTGAAAAGGGTCTGAGGTAGCTGCATCTATACTGTCACCAAGGTTAGCAGTGAGTGTTGGCCAGCATTGATGTGTCCTAGACAGCCCAGTGTTGTGTGACAGCTCGTCTCCCCTGGCAAACAGAGCCCAGCAATTACACAGAATCTCCAGGAGACAAACAAAGACTTATCCAAGCCCTGCAGCATCCAAAACCAAAGATGACTTTGGTTGTTAGTGGTTGTGGTTGTGGTTGTGTGTGCGTGTGCGTGTGCGTGTGTGTGTGTGTGTGTGTGTGTGCATGTGAAAGAGAGATAGAGAGAGAGAAATAAAAGGTGGCCCTACTGTATATTGTTAGATATCAAAGTGTGCCACCTTAGCAGTCAAATATGTAACACTGCCATGCCAGAAGGATCAGCCACTAACTGAATATAACTCTCAATGGCTGTATGTATCATAAATATAGTTACAATTATTGCTAGATTATAACTGCAAGAAAGACATACAGCCAGGGAGTAAAAGAATCACACACGGACAGCTTGGTTTTGATTCGGTGATGTGACACATCAATGACTATCATTATTTTAGCTGTAAAATATAACATTATTAGGACAAAAATGGCCAAAAATTTGATTTCAAGGGTATCTCCTATATATTACAAAAATGCTAATCATTTCAATGTGAAGACAAAATGCTCTCAGGCAGCTTTAACCTCAAACTGTGAAGAGAGATGTTTGAGTTATCTGCTGTGTGTGACCTTGAGGTTTTCACTCGAAACTCACAGGACTGCCTATAGTGGCATCCCAGTCAAATAGGTAGTCATTACCTTGGAACTACGCTGCTTCTTGGCATACAGATCATGTCTCTACCCTTTATTTATCCTCCATTTAATGAGGGAAGGAAAATTAGGATCCATACCTCTCCCAGGACACCAGTATCTCATAGAAAAGACACAAAGAATATAATCAGGCAGACACACAAGGTAGTTCTCATCTTATATACATTTTGTAATTGCATGCCCTTTGGTCTCAATGTGAAAATGCCTTCATCTTTTATCATGAGATACATTATTAATCATGTTGTATGGCTAATTTAAGGTTTCTGCCCATGTTGCCTAAAAATATATTACCATTGCCACTGATTTATTTTAATTCTGTGGTAACTACCTCCAAAACCAAAGATGAGGGACAGCTAAATTATTTCAAATTTAAATTATAATTCAATTAAAGAGGGTCACGTGACGGTATAGAATTTGTCCACAATTCATGGATTTCTGAATCACCCCTTCACTGACAAGACGAGGCTATACACACTGCCACGTCACGTGACCCGTTTTCAATGCTGTCTGAGTTCTGCACTACAGCAAGAGAGCTGTATGTTAAGCGAACTCCACCAAACTAGTTTCAATGTATGGAATCACTTGGGAATTTCTGGATTCTGGGAGAAGCGCTCAATTTGAGGAGGAGACTAGGCTAATAGTTGCAAATGAACCACCTACAGTACTGTGACTTACCAAGGTTGACAGCACCAACTTTATTGGTGATAGCATGTGGTATTTACAGCGAATGAAAAGCAGGTCTTAATATAATTCCAGCACATACATGGTCAAGATACAGTTGCTTGGAGGCTCTTTCAAATGTCACAAGAAAACATAATCAGAACAAATATTGAAATGTAATGTTTTGAATATAACAATTGTATGAATTCAGAGGCAAAAACTAATTGGTGGGCTTTTACGCATTCTATTTTGCGCTGCATTCACACCCAACACAGATTCTGTACGTATTTTCCTCAAATGAGTCGCTTATGTTTTCAAAAGTGTCATTTTCAAATCCAGACCCAGCAAGTGTTAAACGTAAATATTGCCTATATTCTTGACAGCAGTTATCATGCAACAGTCTTGTGTGTGCCGTGCCAAACTGCTCTAGAAAAATACCTGTCCCAGGCCCAACATCTGGAGCGGAAGGCAAGCTCCAATACACGCAAACAATAACTTTATTATTGCGGTGACCACAAACAAATTGACAAAATGCAGCTGTACTCATTTGCATTGTCTCTGTTAGTAGATCACTCTCTAAATTGGGAAATTGCATGTGTGTAAATTTCTTCAACACACACAT
This sequence comes from Argentina silus, assembly GCF_951799395.1. Classification (NCBI taxonomy): domain Eukaryota; kingdom Metazoa; phylum Chordata; class Actinopteri; order Argentiniformes; family Argentinidae; genus Argentina; species Argentina silus. Next base: position 35,422,914 of record NC_139655.1, on the reverse strand, counting down.
TTCCTCCTTTCTTAGTAGATCCGGCACTAAGAGCAATGCGGAACAACAAGCCTTGAGTAAGTCTCTCTAGTGTTTTAAGGAGGCCAGTACTACTGCAGATATCACTACAGACACATAGCTATGAAAGTCCTCTGCTCTTTTCTTTTCAATCTTTGAAGCAAAAGAGTGTCAGTCATCCCTCACCTCAAAGAGCCAGCATTCATCTTCTAGAGCCAAGAGAAACAAGAATACAGAAAGATGTCAAATATCTGAGAAATATAAGTAAAGTATGGCAGAGCTGGCAATCAGATTCATTCCTCGTCAGGAGTGGATTACTATTGTGTCTTTCCAAGGCAGTCTATGGTATTTTTGTGGGCTTTTGATTGAGTAACATGAAAAGCAAATCCCCTCCAAGTGCCCCTGCTCTCTTTTCTCACAAGGCAAAATAGGGTACACATCTGTGGTCATATTTCTGCCCTGTCATTTCATCTAAAATATTGACCAAGCCACGCATACCATCACATCATTAATCTTTGGTCGGCACACACAAGTTAACATTTTAAACAAGAGACCAGATTGAATTATTCATTTGTTATGTTCCCCCCCCCCCAAAAAAAAACCCAACACTTTTCTGCAGAAGCACAGACCAAAATGAGACGGAGGATGATGCTGCGACGGCTTAGCGTTTCTTGGATAGACCCGAGATTACTTAGCCTTTGATGGACTCGGAATTTAAAACCAATTTGCTTTCAGTAATGAGAATCTACATTAGAAGCTACGGCCTAATTGAGAGAAAGTAAGAGGAGAGAGAGAGCGAGACGGAGAAGGCAGGAAACACCAGGCCCTGAGTGGAGAATGGTAGGGGGGGGATGGAGCAGGGGATTGTGGGAAGGGGGGCAGTCACAGTCACATTTGCACTTTAATTACTAAGCAGGTGCTGCCAGTCTAGGCATAATGGCTTGGGTGAAAAGGTCAAGAAGGGTTTAGCAGTCATTTTTTTCTCATCAGATCCTTTTTGGTATTTCACAGTTTCACTTTCCCATTTGAATAAATCAGCATCTTATTAACAGGTTGACGGACCGATCGAACCGGGGAACTAGCAATTGTGTCTTTGTTTTCCCTGCCCTCACAATGCAGTCAAGTGTATAATAACTGCCTATTACATGTGTGGTAATGATACAATTGATACTATTGTTAAGAAAGAAAGAAAGAAAAATGTCACCTTCTATATTCACCTATCTTCACATGTCCAACAAAATATATCACACAGTACAACAAGCATATATTTTGGGTTCTGATGGGTTAAGAAAGTTGAAGTAAGCTCAAAAAGCATTCATATTCTTCAAGAATCAATGGCTATCTATTTATATATACACTCACCGAACACTTTATTAGGAACACTATATTAATACTGGCTAGGGCCTCCCTTTTCTCTCAAAACAGCCTCAATTCTTCATGGCAAGATTTTGGAAACATTCCTTTGAGATTCTGGTCCATGATGACATGATTGCATCACGCAATTCCTGCAGATTTTTCAGGTGCACTTTCAAGCTGTGAATCTCCTGTTCTACCACATCCCAAAGGTGTTCTATTGGATTCAGATCCGGTGACTGGGAAGGCCACTGAAGAACACCAAACTCATTGTCATGTTCATGAAACCAGTTTGAGACGACTTTTGCTTTGTGACATGGTGCATTATCATGCTGGAATTAGCCATTAGAAGATGGTAAATTGTGGCCACGAAGGGATGCACATGGTCAGCAACAATACTCAAATAGGCTGTGGCATTCAAGCGATGGCTGATTGGTATTAATGGGCCCAAAGTGTGCCAAGAAAACATTCCCCACACCTTTACACCACACAGGTGTACAGGTGTTCCTAATAAAGTATTCAGTGAGTGTATATATATATATAATAAATGTAAAATGTAAAAGAGAGATGTACCAATCCCAGATAACCCGTTTAACATGTTGTTATAGTAGATCCTGTAACATGTTGATAGAACAACACGTTATGACAATGTTGTTACTACAGTAATTACAGTTACTTCACAGATGTATTACCATTTCTTCCTTCTCCTATGTATTAATTCCACTGCACAATAACCTTTAGGTATCACTTTACGTTACCTGATAGTAACAACCAGTAACAATTAAGACATTTACCTTATTATTACAAGTTAAGATGGACTGTATTTTCCACTTAATTATTTTGCATGAAAGATCCTTGTTAATTTAATTGTTACGCTGTTTCCACATAGTTAGTTACTATAAAATAAAGTGGCACTGTATCAGAGCTGGAAACATTTTATATTACCTGTTTCCATTTTGTTCTACCCTTGTATCCCATCTTAACCTGACAAGTAAGACCATGCTTACCATGGTTAGACCAGATCAGACAGTGATACTACAGTCATACCTATCAGTATGCATGCATCCACTGCATCATTAACACAGCAACAAGTTACCCAATGGATCTGATGCATACAGTGCCTTTGCAAAGTATTCAGACCCCTTCACTTTTTCCACATTGTTGCGTTATAGACTCAATTTAAAATGGATTAAGTTAAAAGAATTTGCCATCAATCCACACACAATACCCCAGAATGACAAAGCGAAAACAGGTTTTTAGAAATTTCTGTAAATTTATTAAAATTGAAATACAGAAATACCTCATGTACATAAGTATTCAGACCCTTTGCTATGACACTCTTAAAATGAGTTAAAATGCAAAAATGTCATCAACAAATCACTCAATAAGTTGAATTGAGTCCATCTTAATGCAAGGATAATAGTTCATGTAATTTTGGAATATTACCACTGACTGAGTAACCATTTTCCTTGTTGTGAAGTTAATACAGGGTACAAGGCTAGAACAACATGGAAACAGGTAATATTGTCAAGCTCTGATACCACCTTATTTCATTGTAACTACCTTTTATGTTCAAGCATCTTTAATGCAAAAATAATTACATACAAACTACAGTCCAGCTTACCTTGTAATAACAAGGTAATTGTCTTTATTGTTACTGGTAACTCTCAGTAATTACCATGGTTATTACCATGTATTACCCACTTATTCCGAGCTACCAACTTTTCCTATTTTAAATGTAGCATAGACACACTGTTTTGAGGGACTAAAGCACTTCATGACACATTAGTACAATTATTTGAAGCACATTTTTCCATTATTATTTTTTTTAAGTGCAGTGATCCGTCAAAATAAAAGTCCCAGTCTGAGAGAATATAAGGCTCTCTATACAGCCATCTACCGATAACACTCTTGGTCAGGGGAGACTGGTGGAGGCAGAAATTGGAGAACGATCAAACACACGTTTATACCATTCCTCATTCCATTCCATGCATTACAATGATCCCGTCCTCTGATTTCTACCTCCACAAGCCTACACTGCTCTCGGTAGATACAGAATATTACTCCAGCCGCATAGTCTACAGTTCAATGTACTGTATCAGCATTTTAATTAGTCTTATTTTAGTGGCAGGAAAAAAATGGTGTGTACAAATTGTATGGGGAATGATGATAAGAATGACTGAGTCTTGGGATGAAAAAGCATTGAGAGCATTGAGCATGCTGTCTGCTCTCAACACACATCATTTGCATACCATGTGAAAGGCTGGCATTGTGACACCTGTGAAAGTGGAATGCAATATGATGAATGTGGGCACAGTCTTTGGTTCACACATAAGGCCCATTTCAGACATCATGGTCAAATGCTGGTATTTTTTGTCTGACCCCCGTTTACACAGGCCTTGATTTACCGCGATATACCCACTTCAACCTATTTACACACATTAGTGTGTACCGGGAAAGTGGGCGGCGATATCCCTGGATATTTCATAGGTACGCAACATTATGCATCACTTCAAAGAGTGATGCTTGACTTGCAGTTGTTATCATAGGCGGTGTCCTGCATACTATACCGTTTTTGATGCCCTACCGTGCTTTATCCTTTCTCAGTCTAGCTACATGCCTTGGCTGACCCCTCCGTCTGGTCCAAACAGTGCATTGCGAAGCTAATGGCAAACTGACCATGCTAATAATCACAAAGCTTTTAGACACATACTGTAAACTGCAAACACACAAGCAAGCTAACTGGAGGGAACCAAATGCATTTAAATGCAGTTTCGTTCATACAAAAAGCAAGGTGTATTTATTTTAGTATTGAGCACCACCAGTATGTAATAACATGATAGTTACTAGTTATAACAAACTTTTTAGTCACAATTATCTATTTAAAAAATAAAGTCTGAATCTGCGTGTCGCTGGTGAAATACACAGAAATATACCTTCCATAAGCACATTTCGATGGGTGCGCCGTCGGATTATTTAAATGGCCTGACCTAAAGTAGTGAGACCAGGACCATGAGGTCTGTCGCAGGTAAAAGGTTTATCAGTATGCCCTACCCCTGGTCAGTTTACACAGACCACAGTAACAGTAAATTACCGGGACTTGGCTCTGTGTAAACGGGCCGAGAGACACTTAACCCCCGACTTGTTCACAAAAGAAATCACTAAAATCCACACTGACCAAGAAAACAGTACAACAGCTGTTGTAAGAAAGGGTATGGCTTGTTCAGTCTATTTGGGAGGAGGGGTGGATTGCGGGAGGCGGGGTTTGTTCTCTCTACTTGGCGGGTGGGGATTGCGGGAGGGGGGGGATAGGGGCATAAAGGAAACATTTTAAAAAGAAAAACATGTGTAATTTGTTTCACAGAGTTACGCCTGTTGTAATGACTGTTACCTATAGGGCGAGGTTGTCTTGCACCATTGCCCATGCTGTATATGTACTGTACTTTCTCCTCAGTAAAAACAAACACGAGACAGATTTTGATGTGGCCCCCCCCACATTTTTATAGATTATCCTCTGAATGCATATTTGCTTTTGTTGTCCATAAAATTCATAGCAGACGACACTCCTCTCCAGTGTTCTTCAATGCTGTCCTGGGGACCCACAGGCTTTGGTTCCTGCCCTGTGATAACACAACAGATTCAACAACTGTAACAACTTCACTGGCTCCCCATAAAATATAGAATCTCATTCAAGGTCCTCCTCCTCACCTTTAAGGCACTCCATGGCCTGGCTCCTGCCTACCTAACTGACCTACTCCACCCCTACACCCCTGCACGTGGTCTCCGATCCTCCGACATTGACCTCCTCGTCATACCCCGCACCACGCGACGTACACTTGGCGACCGAGCCTTTTCTGCTGCTGCACCCAAGCTGTGGAACACCCTTTCACCAGCCATCCGATGCTCTGATGCTTTCAATACATTCAAGACCAGGCTGAAGACCCATCTGTTCAGACTCGCCTTCCTACAGCACGGCATGGGTCCTGAGTAACACTATTTTTTTTTAATTACTTATCTGATCTTGACTTTGATTTTATCTTTTTGTATTTTCTTTTCTTTTTTTTATACAGTGTCCTTGAGTCTGAGAAAGGTGCTTTTAAATTGAATCTATTATTATTATTATTAATTAATGAGGGATTGATAGCTAGTTGATTAGTTGAATCCGGTGTACAAGTACTGGGCTGGAACGAAAGACTGCAAATGTCTGTTGGTGCATAGAATGGAATGAGGAATGGTATACTAAACACAGAGGAGTGGTATCAAACACACATGCTTATACCATTCCTCATTCCATTCCATGCATTACAATGAGCCCGCCTCCACCGCTCTGTCTAGATACAGCATATTGTTCCAGCCACATAGGCGACAAGACCATTCCAAGACCAGTATTCAAGCACACGTTTTTAGACTGATTAGTAAAAACGTAAAATGATTGCCTTAAAACAATGTCAGTAATGTATTATATGGGAGGTGTGTTGTGACTGTTGTGTGTTGTGATGCACCAGGGCATGTACATAGTCTAATACAGGGTTTCTCAACTCCTGGTTGCACATTTTTATTCTAACTTAGCTCAATCACACTTGATTCATCTAATTAAGGATTTGATGATTAGCTGAGTAATTGAATCAGGATCAGAGTTGAGAAACTTGGTCTTAAAGCTGAGATTGGCGGTAGGAGCCTCTTCTCCTTCCTCCAAGAGTAAGTGCTTTTCACATGTTCAAAGTTTATTTGACATACTACCATGAATATCAAATCCATGCTTAAATCTTGAGGTTTGATCGGACCTCCATTTCAGTGATAGAAGTCCTCTGTGGTTCAGTTGGTAGAGCATGGCGCTAACAATGCTGAGGTTGTGGGTTTGATTCCTGCTGAGACCATATATACTGAAAAATGTATGCACTCACTGCAATGTAAGTCGCTTTGGATAAAAGCGTCAGCTAAATTCTCTCATGCTGCTTCCTAACAGTTAAAAGTGGCCTCCCTTCCTCATCTTCTTTAATCATCTTCTGAGCTAGAAAAAAAGTAAAAGCGTAAATTGGCTTTCAGCATATTGCATTCCTCTCTCCTCTTTTCAGATCAAGGCTTTTTTTTCACTGGAAGCCAAGCAAGATGCAACCTTTATATTTTTCCATATAAAATAATACATAATAGAACACACATACATGTATCCCTCTATGTGTGTGTGTGTGTGTATGTTGTCTTTGATTGTGTAGGTTCCGGGTCGCTGCATACTCAGCTCCCACCCCCAGACCCTCCACCGCAGATTGAGTATCAGCTCTGTGTAAGCCATTAGGGTCATTAGAGTAAAATAAATTAATACAAATAAACCCCATACATATCCTGTACATAACAAAAACAACACAAAAACAGCACAAAACAATATTACAAGAAACAGAACAAACAAAAACCCAACAAACAAGACAACTTTTTAAAATAATAAATAAGCCCCAACTGGCCCGCATATACACGCACATACACGCCCGCATATGCTCATGCTGTATACACATGCACCCCCCATACATCCACACACACACACACACACACAGAGTATACAGTATATCTGTGTATGTTGTGCATACAATACATAAATTAAGAGCACATACCGCAGACACACATATGCACATGCCCACACATGTGCCTCTAAGTACCCTAGCCCACATACGAAATACCCCCACACACACACACCCCCAATGCATTTTCAAAACTGTTTCCATATCCCTATAGCATCCTTATTTTTCTTAATGTGTTTAGTTAACAGAATTTCATATGAGGTCTTTATCAACATATCTAGCCACTCCCCAACTACTGGTTTATCAGAACTTTTCCAGCCTTGACATTGCAACAATCCCTATACATAATATCTTACATTTTGTCTGGTTCCACCGTTTCACATGACCCTTTCACCCCCAATAAACACAGTCTTGGAGTCTTTGGTACATGAAGCCTCAGGCCTTCCCCATTCGTCGCAACGTCTTGTCCCATAGGAGGTGTACATGGGGACATCCCCACAGCGCATGCGGGAGTGTTACTTGTGTCCCCTTGCATCTCCAACATCATTTATCTTGAGACAGACCCACTCTGTATAAATGATGGGGGGAATAATAACATATATGCAACTCTTTATGTAGTATACCTTTACCCCGGTTTCCCGTATGCTATTTCCATTGTTTGTTTCCTTGTCTATTTCACATTGTAAATCTTTCTGCCACACATTTCTCAAGTTTTCACAAGTATCACCGTTCACTTTACATGGTATTTTGTACCATCTTCCAAAATATAGATTATGTTTCCCAACACAGACCTCAGGGTTGAACCAGACAGATGCATATTTTTGTTTAAAAGAGGAGTCTTTGATCATTTTATGTAATGATAACCAAACTGCCCTAGAGTGGCTTAGAATAAGTTTGACATCCTGTATATCTGTGGTATTCGTCCTTTTTTGAGATAGAACCTGTACTGGTCCAAACAGAGCTGTGAGACCTTTTTCCAACTCTACCCATCTCTGCTGTACTCGTTCTGATTTCCAGTGATTCACCAAAGTTAACATCTCAACTGTCATATGGTCATGGGAGTTTAAAACAGGAGAGAACAAGAGAACAAGTGAGGATTGTAGAGACTAATACATGGTAAATAAAAGTTACATTTTATATTAAGTTGAGTGGCAGACAAGAAATTACATGAATATCGGTCAAGTTGTACTACTGTAAATTATTATAGAATCATGTTCCCTTTTGCTTATGTGATGAACCGCTCATTGAATATACAGCACCCTGCGTAAGTAATGGGACAGTGAATCATTTTTTTTCTTCTTTTGATCTATACTCCAAAAGTACTCCAATAGTTTATTTGATTGTATTTGTGTACATTTCTGTTTCACTATTTAGAAATGATGACACTTTGTATAGTAGTAGTAGTAGTAATTTCAGGTTACCAAAATGATTCATATAATTCAGATTCATATAATGTCCTAATTAAGCATGTATGTTTAGTTTTTGGTCGACAATCCTTTACATGGAATAACTGCCTAAAGTCTGCGACCTATTGTCCCTACCAGACGCAGGGTATCTTCTCTGGTTATGTTCTTCCAGGCCAATTCATTTTGTTCATTCATTCATCAATCAATTTTTTTCCTTATCAGTCTACACACAAAACCCCATAATGCCAAAGCGAAAACAGGTTTTTAGAAATGTTTGCTAATTTATTAAAAAATAAAAAACTGAAATATAACATATACATAAGTATTCAGACCCTTTACTCAGTACTTTGTTAAGCACCTTTGGCAGCGATTACAGCCTCAAGTCATCTTGGGTATGACGCTACAAGCTTGGCACACCTGTATTTGGGGAGTTTCTCCCATTCTAATCTGCAGATCCTCTCAAGCTCTGTCAGGTTGGATTGGGAGCGTCGGTGCACAGCTATTTTAAAGTTTCTCCAGAGATGTTCGATCGGGTTCAAGTCCGGCTCTGGCAGGCCCACTCAAGGACATTCAGAGACTTGTCGCGAAGCCACTCCTGCTGTCTTGGCTGTGTGCTTAGGGTCGTTGTCTGCTGGTGACATATTCTGAGGGTGGTAGTCTCTAACACATTCATGCCCATCACCTGGAGTGTTTGCGTGATCTATGGGACAGTTGTTTTGGGGTTGTTCTTAATTATGGTGAGCATTTTTTTTTTTTAATGTTGTTACAAACTGTTGATTTTGGCAAGCCTAAGGTTTTGGCTATGTTTCTGATTGTTTTTAATGATGATTAATGATTATTTCAACCTAATAATCCTTGACTTTTATTGACACCTCTTAGGTCCTCATGTTGACAGACACCAATAGCAGACTCCAAAGGCAAACGCAAAGACTATAATCAGTACGAGACATTGAGAGCTCTCTTATGCCTGCACACATGATGTGACTGAACACACCTGACCAGAAACACCTGTCAAGTCAGGTCCCATTACTTTTGGTGCTCTGAAATAGGGGGATTATGTATAAAAAGTGTTGTCATTTCTAAATGATGAAACCAATATGTACCCAAAAACCATCAAATAAAAGCTGATAATCCATACTTTAACCTCCTGGTAATTGTTTGATTTACCATTCACACTTTTGGAGTATAGAGCCAAAAGAAGAAGAAAAAAAAATCACTTTCCCTTTACGCTGGGCACTGTAAATAGGTTAAGGTTATGGTAATTTTCATTGTGGAACTCTCATGAAATATTAGGTTTTCATACCGGCTTTGCTATTGTATAATCTTTCATAGCATTAACAAAATGTGATACATTCACTAAGGGGTCTATTCTAATCTCCTTGTGCACCACCTTATGTGCACGGATCTGTGCACAACTTCAGGTTGTGGTGCTTCATCAGCAGACAATAACATGTCTTCACCACTGCACATGAATGGGTGCAGATGCACATTTTCAGGTTCACTATCTAATACAGCCCTAATGATGTTATAATGTGGTCTGCAATAGGGCAATGACTCCTGATTCATACGCTTGGTGATTTTAATTGGGTGTCTTTTTGCCATGGGTAACAAGGCTCTGTAAATTATAAAATGTGTAGATGCTATACAATATCTGCCTTGTATGAATGCATTTAGAATTTCACAAATGGTATTCAGTCAAATGAGGCATTTATGAAGGACATTACTGAATATCTAAGGATACACTACTCCTCCACAGAAACAGAGGATTAGATATAGCCCTAGTACATGCACAGAATTACATGACCGACAAGCAGACAGGTGTACAGATGAGGCTAAATGTGAATGACAAAGGAATAGTATTTCATTATAAAAAATGGTGTGGCTATTCCGTACAGTTGTAAGTTGGACCAACCATATCTGGTGAAACTGGTTTGGTTAATTTTCCTGTACAATCATAAACTAGCCAACTCAAGTAAACTAACTACTAAAGCTTTGTTCACACTGCAGGCCTTAATGCTGAAATCATTTTTGTTTTTTAAATCATTTTTGGAATACTGACTTTTCGAAAAGCATTAACAAGTCACCAAATCGGATTTGTGTGCGTTCAGACAGTAGTCCTACAGTAGATCAGAGTTTAAAAGGTTCATGTTCATGGGTACCGCGGCAGTAAACTGGCCTTCTCCAAACATTTTATTTTTGGTGTTTCACCTCTCAATACAACCACCAGGGGACATCGTTGAACAATTCTAATGGATGGGCTTGTTGTGAAACAGTAGTAACAAATTATATTGTCACTGTTTTACTGTTTTACTGCCACAAGGAGTCATTTGTAGTTGCCTACTGTCTGTATATGATTGTTCTTTTTCGCCCCTGTCAGTCATATCATGTATCATAGTTGGCTCCAAATGAAGTACTTTCATATAGGTGTCATATAATTGCTGTAGCCGCTACACATTTTGATTCAGCTACTGTGTGTCCATGCTTGATCTCTGCTTACAACAAGCTCAAATCGTTTCCCATTAACAAACAAAAGTGTGACAATGTATCTGCAGTAGCCACTAGAGAGATGCAATTCGAATGCTGAGCACAATCCAATCCCATTCTTCCCCTTGAACAGTAAAGTTCTTCATTTCATGAATTCCATTAGTTCATATAACATTGACACGCAAACAGTGATTTTATTGTAGCCCCCCCCCCCCCCCCCGATGTGCCTGGTTGTTATCATTAAAAACGTCAAACGCATTGGCGACTTTCTGACAGATCGACTGCATAAACTTCCAGCTGATTTAGCCTCCTTTATCACTGATTAGATATCAGCTATCCAATAAAGTGTGCATGGATTTGGCAGAGCCTATTGTGGCACTTCATGATAACAACCTACAGTATATAGGACAGCAGAAGATGACTGACATCAGCCCACATTTTCGGACAAATTCACTCACCTTCCCCCACTCCACACCTTCCCTCACTATATTGTAATTCACTGCTCATCATGATCCACCTATCGCAGCAGAGATGTTTGTCATGGCTGTTAACCTGCGTATGTTGCCATGTTGATATACAGATACCTTGATATACAGATAGCAACTAGCGCTCTGGTAGTCTAGATATCACACTGGTTAGGATACTCCTAAAGCCTATATGCAATCACTTTGTGTAGTGGTGTGTGTTGACATAGGCTCCTGCTAGATTGTAGTGCAGGTCTGGATGAGTTGGGATTGATATACTGACAAACACAGTGCCTTCAGTAAGTATTCACCCCCCTAGACTTTTTCCACATTGTGTTGTGTTACAACCTGACTTTAAAATAGATTTAATAGATTTTTTTTCACTGATCTACACAAAATACCCTATAATATCAAAGTGAAAATTATGTTTGAGAAATGTTTACAAATTTATTAAAAATGAAAGGCTAAAATGTCTTGAATCAATAAGTATTCACCCCCTTTGTGAAGTTTTTTTTTTTTTTTTTTAGTGGGGCAGTACCACTCTTATATTTTTACAGTACAGTATGTCAGCAGGGTATGGGCCGGATTCGAACCCATGACGACATGGGCATATGTAGACCATGGTGCTGTGTCAATGATTAAGTGACAACAGGAGTTTCTATGTACTGTACCATTATCAGTACAGGTCATTGTAGTGGGGGAAGGTGAACGAATTCATAATGCCATTGCCAACCTCTGGCCATTGTTAACAAATGGGTGGGGGAAGATGAAGAGGGAATTAAATGTCTGTGTGTGCTTGCTTGATCTCAGCTTGCAACAAGCTCATAATTTCTCATTAACAAACAACAGAGTGACGATTTATCATCTAGCCACTACACCGTCTTTTAGAAATACAATTCAAATGCTGTTCTTCATTTAACGAATTGCGTTCATAGAAGAGTGAAATGCAAACATCGATTGTACTGTAGCCAAAATGTTCCATATTTTAGAGAACTATTATCACTTACATTTTACATCAAAATAGCTACAGATAGGCCTACTGCTAATTTGTCAGTTATCACTGTACACTTTTATTTAATATTCCCCAAATATTAAATCATGTCGCCAGTTATGATAGAAAGATGTTTGATTGAGCAATGTTTTAGTGGGGGGACCGGTTTTCTTCATGAAAGGCCTGCAGACCTTTTACGTATATGACTATTAGAGTTTTATAGACCTCAGCATAAGAAACAGGATCAAGGTTAAAAGGATTCACCTGAGAGCCTGTAACAAAATGATGGCAGCAGAGATTGCATTAGAGGCATGTACCCCGCCATTATCAAAAACAGAACAATAGATATGAAGTGTTTGTTTAAGACCCCCACAATATCAGCCTTATCCTCCACTTCATTAGAATGCATCACTATATAGTCAGGAAGGCCAGAGGGTACATTAGAACCCAACACTGATTTAATTCATTTCCAGAACTTGTTATGGTTGTTAAGGTTCTCTGTAACTGCTTTCAGACAGAAGTCAGATTTAGACTTCCTGATCAACCCTATACACTTGTTTCTTAGTACTCTGAAGGAGATCCAGTCAGTGGGTAGCTTTAGCCCAGAGTTGATGAATGTAAAAATCAAAGACTCTTAAAATATGCAAGGTTTGAATTGAAATTAATTCAAACCATAAATTGAATGCTTCTCACATGTGATACATATACTAAATAATAGAGAAGGCCAGAGTTGCATGGGCATTATTGGATTAGCAGCAAGGATTATGATGAATGCAGGGGCTAAATTCCTCTGACTGGCAACGCTCCCAGCTCAAATAACTCCCCATGGTCCGTTAATGACATGCATTATTTAACATAACATACACAGATTTCCGATGAGCATGGGTTTTCATTTTTCATGTCCTATAGTGCACCGAACAACATGAATAGGTCAATTGTGGACAACAACATTTACATATCGGCTGTAAACGCAGGTCATCAGCAGTGAACTTGATGCCTTTCCTCGCATATTGTGAGTTGGTCAATATTATGAAGAAAATACACAAATCAGTTCTCATCTACTCCTGCGGTTTGAGGTGCTAAGAGGCGATATAAGTAAGTCAACCAATGGGAATCCAGGATGCTGTAAACAATGGCAATGTGCAAGTTGTGCTGGGTCAATAGAACACAAAAAAAACATGTGGAGCTCTGGCAGGACCACTTCCTTTTTGATATACCTAGTGAAAATGATTATGATTGTTAGAAATTCGAATTATTTTAGTCCATGCCTGGCTATCGTGTCCAAATCTCCTTTTATGTTTTTTTCTGGCTTTTTCTCTGTGCATAAGAAGGCTATGTTTACAGCTGCAATATCTTACTGTTTCTGCCATTGCCCTGGCAATGAACAAACTTTGAAGGGGAGGGTGAGGGGGGTTCGGTCGCATAAGCCAGTGTGAGAGCTACCATCGGGTCAACAACGTGATGTGGAGAATGTGTCTTGCAGTATCAGACACTCTTGTCATTGTCTGCATTCACAGTGTCTGTCAGGCTTTACTCAGGGTTGTCAATTCATTTCAGTCATATTGTATGACAAATTAGAATGTAATTAAAGTGCAAATAACTGTAATTATTCTCTCAACTTGGACAAAGATCATTGTATGCCATCAGACGCAATCATGGCAAGTGCTGTATTTTCAGTGATATTGATTTGTATGACAGCTCCTCAATACTAGAGCCATATTTTTGTAGCAAGTAATGTTAGTTTCAAAAGGTCAAGACTAATTACCTTTCATGTGTAACAAATGATGTCTACCTTGCTGATTTGTTGCACAGGCATAAATAGCATTCAATACGTCAAAGGCTAAATAATGCTCTTTGGTGAGAAATATGCTGAAAAAAGCACAATACAAAATGAAAATAACTCAAAATAAATCCAGATAGAATGCTGTTGCAAAGACGGAGGTCATAAACACAAGATAACTTCATGCCACTCCATTAACTTCATAAGATGAATAATAAATCACTGCTAGTGGTAATGTATTGGGAGATGATGGGGTGAATTACTAATGAAATAATGAGTAAGCTTTTAAAAAACACATCTGTGTGAAATTCTGTATCAGAATACCTGCTTACTGTATATGGTTGCAAAAGCCTTCAACAGAAGATCAGATATTATTTCCTCATTACTTTTCTTGGCACTGAAAGCCAAAATGAGTATCTCTTCACTTACAGTTTTATTCCATGACAGAATGCTTTGTAGTCTCTCCATTAACCCAAGTTAGTCTGTGCACAAAGACCAAAAATGCACTCCAGGACTCACAACAGTATAGTGTTTTTCCATTTCAGTCTTAGGCGCCCACATAACTGGCTTGCCAACTGGGTCGAGGGAGTAAAGTGTGTATGCTTTAGGGAGGCGGTCAGTCCCACCACCAGTGATTTGAAACATTTCAAGTAATCATCAAGCACTTTGTTGGTTAAATCAGGCGTTGTATTTAAGGGGAATTAGTAACACTACTGATTCTGATACGGTATGGGATGGTCGGTTAATCATGTCACACTGCACACACACAGACACACACAGAGGAAAACTGTGTTTCCGTAGTTCTACCCCTTCAGGTGAACATTCTCTAAGATCAGTTGAATATGTAAGCATTAACGCATGACAGGGTGTGTATTAAAAGCCAATATCGGCACACTTCTGCGCAATGGACAGCGCATGAGACCATAGGTACATATCGGCTGTTAATGCAGTGGGTGCGTGATTTTCATCAATTTGAACAATTACACACACTTTGGGAAATTACTAACAAAAGTACCTAAAGTGATGTCCGGAGACGTGCTGTTTGTTGACGTTCGTGTAATAGTGTAATGATTGAATTAGATCAATACCATTCTAAATAAATAAATAAAGAATGCACTGATTGTGTATAGTCAGGACTTAAGAATCATTACAATACCACATTTTGTATTTAAAAGAACTTACATATTGAATATAACATATTGACAGACATAATTGGTGTAACTGTACAGTATATTATATATAACTATATATATAACTGTACAGTACTGTAAAAAACAAAACAAAACAAAAAACCTTCTGTCAAATGTGAAGTGCCAATGTTTGATAACAAATACAACAGAACACAAATCTGAAGCAATAATGACATGTAATGAAATATAATTATACATATATGCAAGAAGATTAAGTTAAAAAAAGTGGACACAAGATCTTCTTCTTTCAGTGGTTATGCGTCTTTCCGCAAATGCATCAGTAAAGTCCGCAAACAAATCCATCAGCTCTTGCGCTCCACCATGCAAACCACATTCAAAACAAATATTGGTGTTGTCTCCTGTCTTATAACAAGCAATCATGTTACACACACAAAAGTGTTCCAGATGTCTGTAATCTTGGCGAATTTGTCTCCCTGCGCGTGGATATTGGCCCTTATCATCAATCAGACACATTTAGGCTACTGTAGCCTACATACACACACAAGTTGAGAAAGATAATTTCTAATAGACAGAGAGCAAAACTATGCTGTGGCTTGAGTAAAATAAATGTAATAAGCTTACCTTTCGATATATGGGTGCATGCTGCATGGGCTTCTATTCACATGTAATCGCTTTTATCATGGAAAAAACTGTTATTGTCTGTCTGTCTGTTAATATTGCTGATAACGCATTTTGGTAGAAATGGGTTGGCCATTCATAATGTAAGGTCAGTTTAGAATGGCCATGATGATAAATGTTACTGACACTGACATTCCACTGATACATCCAAACGTAATTAACTAATTGTATAGTACATAACTGAAACAGTTCTGAAATCTCACTAAATCAGAGAACTTTCAATCATATTTTTGTGCTAAATTCATTCAGACATTTGTTTGGCCTTATGCACGGCAATTTGAAATGGTCTTTTGTAATGAAAAGCGCTGAAATGAATAAAATGCCGTCTATCTACCTTCGGTCCAATGTCATCAGCCTTGTGAAATTCCAAACTCTGAATGGCTGTTTATTCCAACAGTCCTCTACCATAATGAGTCAGTGAGTCGCGTTGAGTTCAAGACATTTGTGAAAAGATTTGGAAAAAAAAAAAAAACACACATTCAGACAGTGTTACGGCTACTGGTCAGAGGCCCAACATGCTGTATAACGTCAACACAAACAAAGACGACACATACCTGTAATAACACTGATGGAAGGATGGACAACGATGATGAAAGGGAACTGATGAGGAGTGTGGGGGCGGCAACAGCACATAATTGTAAAAGAGAATGGTTTGATGTGAAACCCTAGCCTGCAGGACAGCAGGGCTGCCACTCTCCTATGGGCCCCCTGTCACAATCACAAGCTTAGTAAGGTAATGGGGGAGAGAGAGCAATCCTAGGCAACGTAACTATGTATAGCACTCACCTCAGGTGCAAACAATTGCCAAATTAGGCAGAGGGACATAAAAGACAGATAATTAAAAACCCTTTAAAAAAAAAAAAGGATTTCTTCTCTGAGCCATGAAGCACAATCTGGCCAGCCAGGCAGCTTCCACACTGTTGATGCATGCATGTAAAGGATAACTAATGTGCTTAATCTTTGCAATATTCTAAGAAAGTATATCAAGGGGTATACAGACTTCACCCAATGTTACATTTTTTAGTAAAACACAGGCGTTTAAAAACAATAATCTACCTACATTTACAGTAGATTATTGGTGCTAGGTAATTAGCTATTACCTTATCTGACATGAGATACTGTAGGCTAAATTGCTTTTAAAAAATTGTTTGAAAATATTCCACTTTTGTTTAGAAAAAGTTACAAAGTTCACAATGTACAGTTATAGCCTCCAATTAAATTTTGTCTACTCTAATGAGCATTAGTTTTTGGTCTGTATCTCTGAGGCCTACATGCCACTGTTCTGTTGTACCTTTGAGAGGACATTCAGGGATTTTCAATAAGCCAGCTTTCCACAGCGAGGTTTATGCCGTGCATGCCAGTTTGTACTTTTCCACAGTCACTTCAACAGGGCTTACTACAGCCCTATTTTGTGCTTAGACTTTTGGCCTCCTCTTCCTCCCTGGTCCTTTTAAGGCAAACAGGGCTAGGGGTGTGGTTTAGAGCAAGGGCGGGATATTCTTATCATCCAAGTGCTTTAGGTGGCTAGCGAACGTGGTAGGTGGCAAACATTCCAAGTTAGCTCGCTGTAACTACACAATCGAATGGATTTAAATAGCACTTTTTACAAATACAAATGTCATAAAGTGCTTAAATTACCAGAACCTGTGGATTTGATATGTTGTTAGTGGCTCCATAGTGTATAGTATGAACTGCAAAATGTAAACAAACCTTTTGGGTCCTTTCTCCCATTCTGTGTCAAGCGGCCTTTGGCGGTGCTGGGCTGGCCAGGGCTGCTACTGTTGGTCCTCCTAATGCAAGCATGCGGCTCAGGGTTGCATGGGTTGGGGTGGTCATGATGCTAGCCCTGGGCGATCAATGGCTCCTAAGCTCCAATATCAATTTAAGTATCAATTTGCTTTAAAGAAAAGAGACAAGGAGAGGAAGCCACTAAAGACCATTGAGATGCAGCCGAGGGAACCAGCAGACACTGCAGCTCTCCAGGACTACCACCCTCCCCCCACCAGACAGACTGATACTGGACTACCCACAGATTAGAACCGTACAACTGAGACCAGCTTTTAACATTGGCCTTGGGGTTTCCCCTTCCCCTCATGGGAGGCACGCAGGCTCTGGTGGACTGAAGGTTCGGGCCGGCCGGTCCGCTGGTGTCCCCGTGCAGGCACGCACATGGGCTGGGGATGGTGGCTCTTGGCGTTTTCGATACTGGGTCGGCCTCGGCGACTGGTGTTGGCACCACTGAGTTGGTACAGGTTGGGGGGCCGGCGGTTGCTGCCTTGGGCGATTTCCAGTTGTTATTCCCATTCGTGGTGAGCGGGCTCTGGGTCTCCCAGTGCAGGCATGCGGCTCAGGTAGATTATGGGCTCTTGCAGCTCAGTTTTTAAATTTTGCATATTTACTATCAACATATATTACAATAAGTAATATATAAAAATACAGTATGTTTTGACATTTCTTTCTTTGTAACAGGTTTTTCTCACCCCAAACATGTATGTGATGTAAAAAATAAAATTAAAAAAAACTTGTTGTTGCTGGGTCTCAGGAATATGCAGCAGCAACTGATTGATCACCATGGAAATCATGAAGTCTAGGTTATCAAATCTCTGAGCTCTCACAAAATGGGAAAGAGGAATTGTTTTTTACGGACCCTGCAAGCCTGAGCAATGTCAAGATGTCAAAGCACATCCATCACTCCAATCGACACAAGTCACACAGACAAAGTTATTTACACGTCCCATGGAATTATCTTCATAGTGATGGATACATTTCACCTTTTCAGTACTACACTCACACTCAAAGCAAAAGTGACATTAAGACGGGCCCTACATTGATTTCAATTCAGACACAAATGATTTGCTGTGATGTGACGGAATAAGAGAGAATGAGATTTTCCATCTGCTCTGGTAATAGTGTCATCTGCTGTGAACATTGACATTAGCTTTGGTAGTTTTAGGAAATTATGTCAATTACTTACCTACACTACATTATCAGGGAGCACCTGCCAGTTTGTGGAATCTCTAGAGTACAGCTTGTTGTCCCCTACATGTATCACTTAGAAAAAGAAATGCGAGCAACACACTTGTCTCGTCAGTGCACTGCAGTCATTTATCTCACCATGATGAAAAGGAAGTATACCACTTCCATTTCCTTCTTTAAGCTCAGTTTACTACATTAGTGAGCACCTCACGCAGGATGTGCATTTTTTCATTCACGCAGTATGTCAACTTTACCATTAGTGATGTGCACGCCATGCTCACAGGGAATCATTTTGCTGTCCTTTTGGGATGTAAATCCATCTGTACTATAATTTGCACTTCATCAATGTCTTTAAAAAGCCACAATCACTCCTACTCACGTTGGTGCAGAGTGTCTTATGATGGTGCGCCTACTTACAGTATGTCAGCGACATTGTTTGCCCTCAAACACATTCCAATAGCCGTCAAAATGCCAACAATGGACCAAAATGGTATATATTTTAATGCTAATTCTGAGACGTTAATGTTTTAAAACTCCCTTGACTGCCATGAACAAACACATTGCCATACTGTTATGCTGTCATGGATGACAGTAAGAGCTATGTTTGACAGTGGAGATAACATAACTCAAGAAATAGTGGTGAAGGACCGGTCATCCTCTTAGTTTGTGCCCCCCCACCTCACAGACAGATGTGTAAGCATACCAGGTAAATAATACAGATCCAGTCCCACTGTAAACAAAGTACCACTTCTAAGGTTCCCTTTATAACGCCTACATAGACGCCTCAAAACATCTTACAAAACAGAAAGGTGAAGAGAGTTCAGGTCTACGGAAAGCCTATCTTGTGTGCCATCACTGCAGCAGGAGGAATTTGTGGTATGTTAGTTTGGTTCTCAGGAACTCGTAGCTCCCAGTTGGTGAAGTCATATCTCCAATATTAATGCATTGGAGTGCTTTTGAAGTGGGAACAACTCTTCAACCAATGAGATTTCTTTTGCAATCTACAATGAACGTTAACAAACTACAAACATACATTACACATACACGTGTGCTTGTTAGCAATTAAATATATTGAAATTGTACAGAAAGATGAATACAGATATCTTTACCACTCAAGTCAAAATCAGCATCTCTTTTCTGACAAGGTGAAAGGTTAAGGTGGATGTGCCACAACTGGTAAACACAGGTATCATCATATTGGTCCGAGTTTACCACTTGGAACTCTGACTTGGAGGGTCGTTCTAGTGGTTCTTTTCTACTCGGGAACTTGTATCTCCGAATCTCCTACAGCTACCGAACACACCATTAACTTGCATAGAAATGATGAGACACTGCTGGTCTGGTTAGAAAAGGGCAGCTGTGCCCCACCACCAGTAAAGGAATGGGGATGACATGCTTAGGGCAGTGTTTCATTAAGTAAGCTGCACACTCAGCACCATGTGCATTAAGTCATACTCGACGGCTATTGACAATGGTGCCTGCTAGCTTATAGGGCTTGTATGCTCCAAACCTCCATATGCTGACACTGACAGCCCCTATGTCGCTCATCTCTACATATTTAATGTGAGATAATTTAGTGCGATTTAATGCTTCTTGCACTGACTGCAAATCAATAAGACAACCAGTGGAAAAGGACAGCGACTCTCTTTGCCTCCTTATTAGATGTGTTAGTCATATCATGGCTATATAGTGCCACATGCCTTTGTGTAATGGAGACCATCCCTGTCGTCAGTGGAGTTGTTATGGTGGATGACGTCAATGCATGACTGACAGCTCTGACTGGTCTTCACATCTACTAAGTATGTGTGTGTGTGTGTGCGTGCGTGCGTGCGTGCGTCCTTCATTCACAGGGATCGCCAGAACGTTTCCCCTATTACAATATCTTGGTCATTATGACAGACACATACAATGTTTAATATCATGTACAATTTTGCATAGGTCAGGGAGCAAATCACTTTCAAGTTGACAACTGTCTTACACAAGGAAGAGATTAGGCTAGTGTTTATATTCCTACAATAGAGTAAAGATCCCTACAGCCAGACTGAGCTGTGACAATATCTTTGTAGGTTTATGCAATATTGAGATATATATAATATGAGATAGGGGATGTCAACAAGCTCAATGTATGCTGGGATTGCATTTTTGGTATGATTTATATCAATCTCCTTTTTCTCTCCCCCTATAGCCTCATATGTTTGATTTGGTTGTCCTTCTCAGGGCTATATGCTGCGTTGTGTTAGTCATTTGATTGATATACAGGTTTTTTTTTATCTACCTCCTGTCTTGTAATGTAAAAAGAATCCACCAATAGTGTTTTACAGTTTGGCTGCAAATTGAGTCTTTGCTGAATTTGTGTTTAGTTTTTTATGGTGCATAGACACAAAGAAGCAGAGCAAGGGATGGTTGTTTTACAAGACCAAGGTCTTTATTATGACAGCAGTAATGTCCAATTCCCTCATCAGTCTTCCTACAAGGCGTGGTTTTATTCCTGGGATCCTTCTACTGGATTTAAAGGATCATTCAGTCAGAAGAATATGTGCCATTAGTTGTCTTTCAGTAGAATTCAATCACATTCTGAAAATCCCTTCCTCGTCATCTTTGTCTTTTGTGTGTCATTGTCAGCTGATATCTTTCCTGTTCACAATGAGGTTTAATTCCTCTTTGAAATAGGCAGAGAAAAAAATAACCTAGCCCACAAAAATCATTACTCTCCACAATCCTTTCATCGGCTCACGTATGGCCATAATGTATGTATGACAAAATGAGGAGTTAGCTGGAGCGAGGGGGCTGCTGACCATGGAATAGGAGGGCTTGGATTAGAATAAGTGAAAGGGATATAGCCCAAAGATTCATTTCCAGTTTCCAAGTGCTGTTGCTTTTGAAGGTCTTTTCACTGCCCATTGTCTAACTTTATTCAACCAAGCAGGTGCACTGAGAGACATACAGAAGAGAGAGTCTCCCTTGCAGAAAACAGAGCCTATTTTCACCTGTCCTGAAAGTTGCACAACAGAAAATGTCTATAACTGTCCCCCACGATGAAGTGGACTATGGACATGTCTCCTTCCGTTTGTATGTCACACGATATCTCAGACACCACTGGCACAGTTTTGACAAAACTAGGGTGAATGATGTGTCTTGCCATAGAGATCTGGCATTTATACATTTAAGACATATAGAAATGAGGCGTATGATCCCTGTAGCACTCCCACCCTGGGTCCTGGCCGCACTGCCCCCCCACGGAGTGTGAAATGTGACAGTGTGCTGTTTAAACTGCACCCTGTAACTGTCTAACCTATCTGTTCCTAACAGCAGGCGTGCAAGTTAGGTATTTCTATTGAAGAGAGACAGTACTGCTGTGTGTGGAGTGATTTTGGATAACCTCACAAAGGGTTTCTCCTGACCCTTGCCTGCATAGACAGAGAGTCCAGGTGAGAGGAAATGTGTAGCACACAATACTCCCAGCACGACTTCAACCTTGCCAAGAGTTTCCAAAATCCTGTGATTATATGGTAGGCAAAAAAGAGTGGAGTAATTATATAAGTATAGGAGGGGGACAGGACAAAAACACAATCCCTACTGTATTTTGTTTCTGTTCAAGATAACAGGTCTGTAGATAGTCCTCTGTTAAGGTCACAATGAATGTGATGAATTTGATGCACCATGTCTCAACTACAAAATGATTTGATTTAATCATTGGTCTTATTGCCCTGAAATATATATTAAATACAGCATGTTTGGATGCTGAGAAATTCTATCTGTAAAGCCAGCACAGGTTCTATACAGTAACATGATACCTCCAAAAGGCTATCATATGCGTACTGATTAACATTACTTACAGAATCACCTCATAACATTTTGACGGCATCAGATCCAAATTTAAAAGCGCATTATAACAACAACAAAAAAGTGACTGTGTTAGGGCTGGGTGGTAGTGTGGTGGGCCCAAGGGCGGAGAGATACTCAGACAACAGCGTGAAGTGTTCTTAAGCGGGGGGTTTTAATAGAAAAGGTAGGGATTCGGGAACAAACAAACACTGGGACCAAACGGTAAAACAAAGGTGGAGAAAACAAGCTCCGTAAACAAGGTACTCACTTAACAAGTGGAAAGATAATACAAACGGGAATCACTGGGACTGGCGAGACAGACAGACAGACAGACAGACAGACAGACAGACAGACAGACAGACAGACAGACAGACAGACAGACAGACATGGGGGAACACACAGGCTATTTATACAAACAGGGGACAGAACACACAGGTGATATGAATGAGGGTGATTCCAGGTAGATTGGGAGGCACTGACCCGTATAGCCAGAGGGGGGCGCCAGAGTCACCGGACAGAACCCTCAGGCGTGACACTATGATCACTCCTATGATCAATCAATGTCTTGCCTCATTAAACCACACAATCCTTAGCAGGGTTCTCCCCAAATAATGTAAAAGATGCGCTGTGCCACCTTGTCGACTTGACTGTCACTATGTAAACATTTCAGAGCAAATTAAACTGATATTTAGTCAATATATATTAACTCTTTGATCGCCAGTCTGATTGTTAAAAGCCAAAGTGAAAACGTTATGTTCCTTGTATTTTTTGCGCATTTTGACATAAATAAATGCAAGTCGGTTTTGATAAAGCAATCCAGCGCCACCTTGTTAAAAAATCCTGGGGAGAACCCTGCTTAGTTTTAGGCTTACAACTTAAAAATAAGCTTATGCTCAAGGGCAGTGGGCGTGCCCCTTTTTGACCAGTGAGATTTTATTTTTCAAGAGCACCCCCAGAGGCAAAATCCACCATAATGTAGCCTAACTTCAAAGTAACTGGAGGCTAATGGTTCTGTAACCTTGACCACATTATTACTTACTGTACAATACTTGTTTAATTGATTTGAAAATGCAGCTGAGACTAAAGTCCAAGTGACGGTTGACAATGGAAAATGGACATACATAGCAGACAAAATAATGGGTATTATAAACACTAGCACATGACAAACATGCTCGCTAGCACATGACAAACATGCTCCCTTTAGGGTTACTGTCAGAGGCTATCCATACAAAGAATACTGCCTTGGCCAAAGCTAGACATACTGACTCTGCTGAAGAATGGCAGTCATTCAGACAATTCAGGAATAGATGCATTGTTATGACTTGGAAAGCAAAATCTCCATATTACCTGGATTCTCTGTATAGTAGTGTATACATTTAGATTTGACATTTAGCAGACGCCTTTATCCAAAACGATTTACAACAAATACATTTGTCTAAGTACGTGAATCATCTATCCATCAGTCATCATAAGAAAAACAAATCTATGGTAAGACAGATTTCACAATGCTAGAAGAAGGAAGAATTACTTTTTTTTACTTTTTAAAAAAATATATATTTACAGTAGAGAAACTGTACAGGGGGGTAGTGGGGATGAAGAGGTCTTTAGGAGGGACAGTCAAGATGTAGCCTGAAGAGATGGCTCTTCAGTGTACAGCGGAAGATAGGTAGTGACTCTGCAGTCCTGACAGCGAGCTCGTTTCACCAGCGGGGCGCCACGACAGTGAAAAGCTGTGACCGAGTAGCACGACTGCTGCATCCACGTAGAGGCAGAAGTGCCAGGCAGCCAGCCGAGGTGGAAGAGCGGAGTGATCGGGCAGGGGTTTGCTTGCAAGTAGGGAGGGGCTGTTTCCTTTGCCGCCCAGTAGGCGAGCTCCAGGGTCTTGATTCTGATGCGAGCTGCCAACGGGAGCCAGTGAAGGGTGCAAAGGAGGGGGGTGACATGGGAGAACTTGGGGAGATTGAACACCAGACGGGCGGCAGCATTCTCATATAGAAATAGTTATGCATATTCAATCATGCCTGGAACAGGCTGGGAGCACCAGCTTTTAAAAGCTCATGCACAGTGCGGCCATTTCATTCTTCACTCGCTTATTCGCAAGCCTGTCTGCAGTGAACCGTTCCTTTGAACTGTTATCAGCTTTCCCTGTTAGGTTGTTTATTCTTCCTCACAGGAATCCTGCTGATTCAGGTTTCACTCTTACAGAGAGAAGTTCTCTCTAGTTTGGTTCACCAACAAGAGATTGAATTAGTCACTAGTCTAGCTACTTTCTCTTGTACCCTTCGGGTGCCAGGCAAGTTTTCTTGCTAGCTGGTGGGTAAGCTTTCGTTGTGTACACCACCATCGAAGTGCTCCCCTCTTTTACTACACCAAGTAAAAGAAAGAGTCTAGTTTGCTCCCTTGTTTTCCATAATAGTTTACACTTGGTTACAGCATTGCTTGGCTAGCTAGCCTACGGTACACAACCGTTAGCCTGCTCCCCCCACTTCACTGTTATTAGCCTGGCTCGCTAGCATTAACATCAGTGAGCATTAACACTTAACATTAATTAACATTAACACTTGCTGGCTAACAACAGAGTGGTTGGCTAGTATTAACCAACATTAAGTAATTACTACAAACCTCTCCCTGATGGCTTTCTCTCATAGTTCCTTTCAGCTTCAACTTGAGTTTGTGTGTCAAATAGTGTGTCGACACGTTACACGTGTTGTTACTGGCTCATTTGCGTGCATTCGGAGCTAGCTAGCATATGAGTCACACTGTTGACCCTGCTAGAGGGGTTTTCCACTAACTTGATTATATATAACCAGTCTTCGCTACTACCCCATGCATGGTCCGATTTGTCAGCTACAATGGCGAGGTGGGTGGTTGTTGACAGAGCTATCTCCATACCAGTTAATTTCTCTTTATTTCCATCCTCCTGCTCGATAGAAATTGCCGCCCAGTAATCTGAATAAGTCTTCCCACTCTGCGGACAAGGCGGGTGAGTGGAAGCCCTCCCCTCCACTCAACCTGTGTTTAATTGCACAGACAAGTGAGGGTTATGAGGAGTCCATTGCTGAATTGCTTCTTGAAAAGCGATCAGACGGGCCGCAGTAAAGCTCTGTGTCAAACTTCCTGCCCTCACCCTCTGCACGCGATCCCCCATCTACGCGTATGCCTGGCTTCCCAGATTGCCTATCATTGGTTCAGTCTACATGGGTTAAACCTCTCGCCACCACCATCGTCATGGACATGAGTTATGCAGAGTCTGTGGGCTGGAACTCCCTCCCTCCCGTGGCTGAATACCTTGACCCTCCTCCACCATGGCTACCCTCAAGCAACAGAGCTTGAATGCTGCCACCTACGACAGGATTTACAGAGCTGCAGATGATGCGCTCCATCATCGCCACAGCCACAGCTTTGTCTACTTGGCAGTGTAGGCTAAGGAGCTGTGTGAGGGGTTACAGTCAAGAAATTGATGGAGGTCCTCCTCCTTGCTGACCACTCAGTCAGTGCTGAGGCTACTGACAGAGTGATGGGGCATGGTCATCTTTGTGGTCAGCTCTCTGTCTCGACAAGACTAAACCATTGGAGAAGGAGAGGAAACGCATCCTTGATTGCCCGTCGAGCCCTCAGGACTGTTCGGGCAGGTCATGGTCAACATGCAGACCAGGGTTGAATCCAGGAAGAAAGTGGAGGCCTGCCTATGAAAGATCACAATTTTCAAGGCGATCAGGCGACTTAAAACATTGGAATGCACACATTTTAAACATAGCCGATACCCCTCGAAAAACATGGCAAGTGCCTCACCAATTTAAAAAAAGGTACGAGTCACTGGCTATTTAAGGCATCATATGCAGGATCTCTTTTCACTGCAATGGGAATTGCAATGACAATACAGAATAGTGTCTCCTCCTCTCTCCCTCAATGCAAACTACTTCTAATTGAAACAATGAACCTGTCAATCATTTTCACATTTGTATTGCGAATGTCACAAAGACACTCACATTTGCTAAACCCGAAGTTTCAAATTGCCTCATTCCCCAAACAAAACTCAGACAAGGCTGTAATATCAAACATAATCAGAATACATATTACAACTATCTAATATAACTTATTTGCACATGAAGGCTTCTGTTGCTTAGGTCAGCTTTCATCACTGCAAAATGTTTGCGGTTTGTGGCATAATTGACTTTTGAAAACCTTATATTATGGTACTTGTGCGATACTTTGATGATTACAAGATAACAATAATAACCACCATTATCATCATGGCAGACAATTACATCCATCTCCAGTGCAACGAGAATGTTTGCCATAGTAAGCAGATGCTTATTTACTCAAAAGTAATTGAAAAGTCATTTCAATTAATGTACTGTATATTGACAACATAGCTATAAAACACATCATGTAAATGTCATGGACTGTCAGTCTCAGGCACTTTGT
Source organism: Argentina silus (assembly GCF_951799395.1). Lineage (NCBI taxonomy): Eukaryota > Metazoa > Chordata > Actinopteri > Argentiniformes > Argentinidae > Argentina > Argentina silus. Next base: position 35,395,871 of record NC_139655.1, on the reverse strand, counting down.
CTCTTGCATTGTATTCTTTGATGTAAGTACGAGAACGTATCCATTGTCACCATATACATAGTTACCACATACTGTCATTTCTTAGTAAATACCAAAACCAGGCTGTTATCTAAAGCATTACAATGTCATTGTCGCTCTGCGTCACCAATTTATTGAGTCAGCTGGGTGCATATCAGAATACATTACCTACCATCCAGATTATCAGTGTTTGGCACTGAACATTGGTAAAGAACCAAGACACTTATTTTCGAGGTTGCTGATGCCAACATAGTGAGCCTTTTCCTGCATCCTGGGCCCCCTTCCCCTGTGGCAGATCTGTATGTGGGAGTAGAAGAAGCGGTATCACTGACAAGAAAAACAACTGCTACCTCAGAATTGTGTCTTTCTGCTACCACCTGGTCTCTTTGTTTTCCACACACCTAGGGGAGCCTTGCCTCATGCCTCCTGAGCTCTTGCTGAGACAAAGTGGCTGCACCTGGGTGCCAGTACTGCACCTGGGCTAACTAATCAAACCCATGTCATAACTGGACACACATATTGATAGCATCACCACTCAAATTGAGTTGAAAAGAGAAAGTCAAAATGCTCATACGTGTTAGTTCAGCATAAATGGTCAGGTTTTGAATATCAATGCTAAGGTTTTTCTGTAAGCACTGTTAAGCCAGAAGTCTTTGAATGAAAAAGTATATTTTAAGATAAATAGTCGGCAAGCAAATGCAAGACAAACAGACATTGTGAATAAGACACAATGGCTGATGCAAGGAAAGATTTGCTTTCGAGCTGCAGTATCAGTAATAGTGGAATTAGCCAGATGCAGGATGTTCAAGAGGGAGAGCTAGTTAAATGGTGTGTGACTCCTGCTGTTGCAACTTTTTGTTCAGAATTAGACCATTTCAACTTGAACCTAACAAAACCTGAAAGAACTGTTAAAAAGTTAGACTGACCCAATCCAAACCTGTTAGATCCCGTCGAGTTCAGGTCAAATGTCTAAACTCTAACCCTTGGTCTCTGAAGTCTTACTGTAAAAAACAATACTGAATCTCTATGGAAGATTCAAGGAAACAAATGTAACTAACAGAGAAGAGTTATCCATCCTAAAGCACAGTACTGCTTAACCAACCATGTACTCACACTTTGTGCAAATAACAAGATCAGCAGCTTTCTTAAAACGTACCTGCAGTGTTAGGGATACATTTTGGAAGATGGATGTTTTTAATGTATCGCTGCTGATAGGGGGCAAAAGAAAATGATGTCTCAGTCATAGTAAACCAGGCGATTAGTCGTGCTGCATGTTGGTTGGGGTGTAAAATGAAATAATTTGAAGCCATATTCCCTACTGTGCTCTCAAAGAATTGATGACAAAAGACATTCTCGACATATTTGATAAGTTCAGCTCCATTTCAGGCTATAAGATAAATTTGCCAAAATCCTCCTTATTACCGCTTTCAATTCCTTTAGATTACTCTACTCCAGTCTTTGGAATCCCCATTGTCTCCCACTTTAAATATCTAGGGGTAGTAGTAATTCTATAGTAGTAGGAATTATAGTAGGACACTCAAAACTATTAAATTGGATCTCAACAGGTCAATATTCCAGTGTCATTATCAGGTAGGATTTCGATCATAAAAATGAATATATTACCACATATAAATTACTGTAGTTCTTTGCTTCCCCTCTCTCCTCTCCTAGGCTACTGGAACAAAGTCCATAATGCTTAATACTATCTGTACCTAACTTCAAACTTTTTCAGGTGTTAACATTTCATCCTTTATTAAATTTGTTTAATTATGATTATTCTGCGCCCTGTGGCTGATCATGAAGAGAAATATGGTTTCGCCCATCCCCTTGCATGAGGTAGTTTTTACAGGACTGTCCTTTAAAAAATGCAGACTATGGTTCGGCCGTATCATTTTCCACACAATCCCTACCTGGCCCAAAATAGAAAAATGTAAATACTGGAATACTAAATGGCTTTGCCAGGCCTGTACTGCAACCATCTTCCAGTCATTGTTTGTTTTGAGATCTTTTTGCCTAAAATCTTATCATCAGGAAATTAAGTGCAAGTTTAAAGGATTTAAATCTGAAGATTGGCCAGTCAAGAACTTTCTACTTTTTGGCGCTGAAAATCTCCCTAGTTGCTATGACAGTACGTTTTGTGTTCTGTATGATGAATTTGGAGGCATTTGCTTATACTCCAGACGAGTTGTTTCTGTACACAATACATTCTTCTGTGCTGTCAGCAGTTACATCATCAATTAAGACATTTTAGCCAGTTCTATTGGCAGCTATACATGCCCAAATCATAACACCCCTCCACCACGTTTCACAGATGAGGTGGTATGCTGTAAATCTTGGGCAGATCCATTTTTCTCCAAATCTTCCTCTTGCAATCACTCCACAAGATCTTTTTCCAGACCTCTGCAGGCTTTTTAGGTACTTTTTAGAAAACTGACTTTTAGCAACTTGACCATCCTTTTTGAGGATAATTAGTGGTTTGCACCTTGCAGTGAAGCCTCTGTAGTTCGGCTGGTGGTGTATTCTGTGGATGGTAGTCTGTGACATATTCATGTCTACCTCCAGGAGTGTTCCTGATCTGTGGGACAGTTGTTTTGGGGGTTTTCTTAATTATGGTGAGCATTCTTCAGTCTTCCTTGGCCTACCAGCCCATTTGTGATTGCTGAGCCCACCAGTGTTTTCTTTTCTTTTGAATGATGTTCCAAATTGTTGATTTTGGCAAGCCTAAGCTTTTGGCTATGTTTCAGATTTAAGCGTAATAATGGCTTTTCTTGACTTTTATTGACTTCTCTTTGGTCCTCATGTTGACAGACACCAATAGCAGACTCCAAAGGCAAATGCAAAGCCTAGAATCGAAATTAGACATTGACAGCAGTCTTATGCCTGCACTGTAAGGTGGTATGGTGTAGGACCCAGGTGCTACACCATACAAGTGAATGCAGTTCAAAGGCAAATCAGCCACTTTACTCGAAACTAAGGAAACAAAGGAAACACTACAGAAATAACAAAACAGAGGATCACTAGAGAATACAAATGCGGGGATATCAAAAGAAACAACCTAGAAGATTCCAAGCCAAGACAAAGGAAACAACAGAAAACACACTTCTTAAAGGGAAGGATTCTAATCAGCAATTGGCAACACCGAGCCAAGTCTCTGGGGCGATGTCGACCACCTTCTGGCGGCCGGACGGAACCGTGACATGCACAAATGATGTGATAGAACACAAACCAAGAAACTGCTGTCAAGCCAATTGTCCCATTACTTTTGGTGCCCTGAAATAGGGAGACTATGTATAAAAAGTTTTGTCATTTCTAAATAGTGAAATTGTAACGTCTCGCCCTGCTCCTTAGTTTATGTTTGTCTTTGTTTCATGTTATTCATTTATTGTTTCCTGTTTATTTTTGTGTTACTCACCTTATCTCTTGTTTCAGACACTTCACCACCTGCCCTTGTGTGTTTCCCGCCTGTGTGATTGTCTGCCCCGCCCTGATTGGCTTCACCTGTTCCTCATCATCCTTCCCTGTGTATTTAGTCTGTGTGTTCCCCTGTCTCTGTGCCAGTTCGTCTTTGTACCTTCTTGTCATACGTCCCAGCATTTCCTAGTGATAAGTATTCCTGGCTTTTGATCTCTGAGTGTGTTTCTGACTTTGCCTTTTGCCTACCCCTTTTTGGATTATCTGCCTACCCATTGACTGCCTACCTGTGTACCAAACCTTTTTGAAAGTAAAGACTATTCTATTGGATTTAAGTTTTAGTCTCCGAGTCGTGCATTTGAGTCCACTGCCTAAGTACAACAGCCATTACAGAAATCAATATGTACACAAATACCATTCAAATGAAAGCTGAGAACCTCTACTTTAACCTCATAGTAATTGTTTCAAATCCAAACTTTTGGAATATAGAGCCAAAAGAAAAAACAATGCGTCACTGTCCCATTATTTACGCAGGGCACTTGTAGAATAAGCAGGTCTTATATGAAATACATCCATTGAAACACCATTTGCTGTAGGCTACAATTCCTATTACACAATACATATTGTCTTCACAATGTATTTTCCTGCTAATGGGATATAGGTCACCCCAACAGTAAAGGGTAATCACTTGAAAGGAGCACCCTATTGTAAAGGCACAATGCCACTGAGCCATGAGCTGAAAGGCTCTTTCAGTTTATCAGGGCTGGCTTAGGGCCTGGGACATGCTACAATTTCATTAAGATGTAATAGCCTAGCCAAAGTCCCTTTACCAAATGGAAAAGAGTGAGCAGGGGCCCAAATGAAGGCAGAAGGGAGCAATCTGTTTAATCTCCCTTTTCATCGGTAATCGATTAACCACTCCAATAAAATGAATTACATCCAGACTTAAGTGTAATGACCGACATGATGGCTGTCTCCCAAAAAGTGGATTACATTTTGTTGCAGGACAAAGAAACTAAAATTAAAAATAGAGTGAAATGGAGAGAAATGTATATTTACAATTCTAGGTGATGGAATAGAAATTCAACCTCCACCCCACCCATCCCTCTCTGCACCCAGTTCAGTTTCATAAAGTTCAAGGTCTGTTAGAAAATCTTGTCTCATTTGTGTATTTCAGTCAGGGACACTCATGTCTTAGTTTCTTTACAATAAAATGGTTTTACAATTAGGCTATGTGTATTTGGATGGCTCCACTCTTTTGAGAGCCCCCTCCTTGCCTGGGAGTTATAAACGACTACAACACATACATGTATGTTACATGGCAGGAAGCCCACACATCGATAGATAATAGCACCACTCTCACAGCACAAAAACTGTACCAGCAACAATATTGTAGGCTACAGAGAGGTGTGTAGAAATGCGACCATGCATTTCTGGCTCAGACGGATGTCATTCTAGAATTATGTGACATAATAGACTATGTGTAACTATTCCCCATGTGACACATCACCCGATGCCCTTCTCATCTGTATATGAGGGCAGGGACTACCATCCTGCTCCTGCAGGGACTACCATACTGCTACTGCCCTCTAGAGGATAGGCACTGCCTCACTCCAAGCTTGTCAGCTGCCCATACAGATGTACAAGAAGGCAAGATACAGACCTACAATACCTGGGACATGGTAAATATTGAACTATGTATACAATGTACAGTGAAAAAATCCCTGGCTCCTAAACATCAGGATGACTAAGGAATATCCTGAAACCACTAAGGACTATTTACCATAGTTCCCCGGTGCACGTCTGCTAACCATAATGGCGATTATCAAGGTCTGAATGTTCACTCTACTACATTGCTATATGTGAGTCAGTAACCCAGCCAACCACCTACTAATAGTGAGGCTATTCATTTGCAATGCACAACATATCACAGTGGTTCTGGCATCACAGTGGTTCTGGCACCACAGTGGTTCTGGCATCGCCCGTGGTCCACATTGCGAATAGTGGGACATAGAAAGAGGTGACACAACTCAGTATTAGTTTGACAAATGACGGAAGGTCTATCATATTTGAGTGCTTATGATGTGTAGTGAACATGTGATTATATACATATTTCGGTCAGAGAGAGTGAGGTCATGAGAAGGATCGAATGTCGTACCCAAGTAGAGTATTCACTACACCGTAGAAACCCAAAGAAGCTGTGAGAAACTGTAACGACTAAACACTTGCTTCTTAGAAAGAACACCAGCTTGTGCACTAGAGGAAGAGTCAGAGGAAGATATTTGTCATTGCCTTCAGGATGTTTTTTAAGCCTCAAAGAAGAGATTTATAGAGGATTCCCAAGCAAGCTATATACTATATACTCATGCACCGGAGATGAAACTGAATGCCTGCAATCAGCCTTGATAGAGGTGGGTTGTGAATTCATGAAATAAAAAACTAACTAAGACAAATATTAACAGGCAGAACTGAGAATGCAGCACAGATGAAATTGAATGAGACCATGCAGATTCATATACACTTCATTGTGGACTTAGCCAATCCAATTATCATGTATTATGTGAATAGTGCTTCGTATAATCACAATAAACTACCACTATAGGATACAACTCAAAGGCACAATCAATTTAATCTTTTGAAGTATTGATAATGATCGGTGGGCCATGCCCCTGAACCCATAGATTTTTATTAAAACCCCCAAGTCCACCGATGGAGCCGCATCGATGACTCCAGTGTGGCTGACGTCTCGACAAAGTCATTAAAGTAAGTCTGTTGAAAATGTGCTCCTCTGGCTAACCCTAATGATAATAATAATATAGCCCCCGAAATGAACACAGCTGTTGTGTTTCTGCACACACGCACGATTTGTGTGCAGAGGCAGCCACCAGAGACATCAAGGCAAAATTGGTGAGTCCAATCCCCTTGAACAACCCTTGCCAATTGTAAACAACATGTGTCGCCCCTAGATACTCGATTTTAGAAGCGCTTTCCAAGGCCAAAACAATTCTATATTTCTTTCAAGGGATCACATTCCCTGATCACTACTGATTAAACACACTCATTAATAATGATTAGAAATGCTTGAATGTTACATCCTGCACCTTTAAGAACAAATTGACATTCCAATGTAGGCTACACACAATAACGCCCGAGCACTGACACCCTCCTTCAAACATAAGGCAGAAACTTAACCTTGAAAACAACGCCAGTGATAAGATCATTAAAAACAACAAATAGGATGTTTGGTAAGCTTTAAAGGTTCAGGGACATCAGCTGGAGTTGATAGACTTTTCATCTTTCTCTGATTTCAGAAAGGATGAGACCAACATGGGCGCACACCAGTGACAGTCACCACAGAACACAGCATGCATACATATGCAGTTACAGACACACTGTCATTAAATACAGTGCCCTGCGTAAGTAAAGGGACAGTGAAGCGTTTGGATTGAAAATAAAAAAATTACTATGAGGTTAAAGTCGATTTAAGGGCGTTTTTGTACATGTTGTTTTTCACCATTCAGAAATTACACTTTTTATTCATAGTCGCCCTATTTCAGGGCACCAAAAGTAATGGGACAGATTCATATAATGTCCAAATTAAGCGCTCATGTTTAGTATTTGGTCAACAATCCCTTGCCTGCAATAACTGCTTGAAGTCTGCGACCCATTGACCCCACCAGCAGCTGGGTATCTTCTCTGGTGATGCTCTGCTAGGCCTGTACTGCAGCCATCTTCAGTTTGTTTTGAGGTCCTTCTGAAGATTGACTTGGCCAGTCAAGAACTTTCCAGTTTTTGGCCCTGAAAAATTCCCTAGTTGCTATGGCAGCAAAGTTTAGGTATTTGTACTCGAACAGTTAAGATGTTTCTATACACTTCAGAATACATTCTGCTGCTGCCTTCACCAGTTACATCATCATTGGAGACAAGTTATCCAGACAAGTTCTAGTGGCAGCTATACATGCCTAAACCATAGCACCACCTCCACCATGTTTCACAGATCAGGTGGCATGCTATACATCTTGGACAGATCCTTTTTTCTCCAATCTTGCCTCTCGCAATCACTCTGGTACATGATAATATTTGTCTTATCTTTCCACAAGACCTTTTCTAGACCTCTGCAGGCTTTTTAGGTACTTCTAAGCAAACGGTAACCTGACCATCCTTTTTGAGGATAACTAGTGGTTTGCACCTTGCAGTGAAGCCTTTGTAGTTTGGCTGGTGGCGTATTCTGCAGATGGTAGTCTCTGACACATTCATGCCTACATTCATAGAACAGTTGTTTTGGAGGTTTCTTAATTATGGTGAGCATTATTCAGACATCCACTGTAGAAGTCTTCCTTGGCCTTGACTATCAACAGTTTGGAACATCTCAGCAAGGCCAAGGCCTTGCTGAGCTCACCAGTCCATTTGTTTTATTTTTAATGATGTTCCAAACTGTTGATAGCCTAAGGTTTTGGCTATGTTTATGTTTTTTTTGATTGGGGTTTGTATGCATTCATCTCATAGTCTAAAAAGTTTAAAATGTTTGGGGGTTGTTTGGGTTCTTTTGGGTACCTGTTTGGGGTTGTTTGGAGTGATTAGTCTGACACTGACCTTTAACAATGAGAGGTAAAACCCACACAACATCCATAACAGCTGGTAAATATACATATCATCACCCCCACATCCTGCCTCATTAGCATCACACCTCACCTCATCCGCTGAGCTCTGGCTGAGATCTCACAGTGGAGGTGTACTAATTCAAAACCCCTCAAAAAAGTAGTCATGTTCAAGCACTGCATTCTGTCACAGTGAGAGTTTAACCGCGGGAAGGATGGTTGCGGACATCAGCTATGAGACCTGTTTCACCTGATTTATCACTGCAGGAGCAAGAGGCCTTGCCACAAAATGAAATGAATGTGTTGTGGGGGCTCAGGCGTGGAAATGGAGTCTCCTTCGACTGGAGAAACAATCCTCATTGAACCTGAAATATAGGCTACTCCCTTGGTATGGTTGAATAATTCAACACATGGACTGGACTGAGAAGACAGAGTTTCTAGTTGGACTGGACTGAGAAGACAGAGTTTCTAGTTGTTTCTCCATGAATATTTGTGATTTACTTTCACATATTCCTGACCACGTATGGATGGGTTTTTCATTGTAGGCTTCCCGAGTACACTTCCTTTTGTAATTTACTGCACCCATCTAGGCCAAGTTAGTTAGTAGTTCAACGGGCAGCAACAGATATTTGGCAGGCAATTCTAAATTATTTACCTTGTATTTTTTCTTGTGATTTCCCCACACCAATCACTACTTGGTTAGTTAAGCTTTGACCTGTGAATTTCTCTTACTAACCCATGACTACCGTAACTCTTTCAAAGCAAACAGTGATTTACAAAAGATGTTTATTATTGTGTAATTGCAAATTATGACTTCATAATACATAATACTTGTTATGTAACAAGTATTCATTGTTTCACTGTAGAGCAGTAACCCTGGTGTTAATCCTGATTTTTACCATAGCGTAGTGTAGCATTGAATAATGACACAGTAACAGGAATACCTACAGTAGGTTAAGTGTGACCACTATTTCCACTGTGTGACAGAAAATAAAACTCCATAACATTGTTATCAAATCAAATTTAATTTGTCACATACATTAATCAACAATTCAACAATACAATATAATGTAGTATAATAAAACAGTGAAAGTAACTGTTATTCAAATATCATAGGTGAAAAGTATACAGTATTTGATTGAATTTACAAATAAAGACTATAAACCAAACCCTTCAAGAATGTTTATTTGCTTTTGCTGATGCAACTTGAGCAATTTATGACCTGAATGGAACACACCTCCTGTGTCATAAATAGGATGTTTTTAAATGATTATTCACCTGCTGTAGAGGCTGAACGTACTCAACAATGACAATCAACATGGGCAGGTCTGACTCCAAAAGATATAATATAATTAACAATGATTGATAATGGTTTGCTCATCCCTGCGCGACAGACACTCATATCTGATCCTAAATCATAGTAAGAATCCCAATATGCTATGACCATGCATGAGTTACAAGATATCGTGAGGAGTTTACACATGGTTCAATACCTGATGTCGATGACTTGATTCTATGTGTTGTAAACTATTCACATGAAGATTAACATTAAAGTGGTTTCTATGTAAAATCCTGGTCATGAGTATGTTGTGCTGTTTTAGCAGAACCATTATTGCACAGAGAATAGCGTATTAAATAACCAATTTAATAGTTCAAAGAAACATGCCTAAATCACAAACTCAACAAATCCATCTCTGTTTTCTCCTTAAATACCTTTCCCACCAATAAATCATCAGAGACCAGTATCGATGGGAGAAGCCTTTTGGCCAACTACAATAAACATTACAATGGCATGGAATTAAGAAAGTGTTATCAACCGGCAAGTCGCGATATCCTCAGGACGTCCACCAGGCATGCCCATTCAACTGTAAATAAGTACTCTGGGCTAGCTGAGGGGGCACTGTCATTGTATCAGCCACATGTAAATAGTAAGATAGTGGTCAAAAGTTTGGTTCCCACACACACAAGCACATCATGTCTCCTGTCTCCCACATACTACAGTGGGGGATGAAGAATTGGTGTTGATTGGGAAGAATCACCAACCTCCCTATGCCTGTCATCACCTTTCATACCCTCTCCTCCATCCAGGCATCTCTGGAGGGCTACCCTACTTCCTTCACCCTCATGCTAGGTTGATCTTGTCTTGCACTAGCCGCCTCGTCTTGCACTAGTTATCAAATGGAGCTTCTTGTCTATTTTGACCTTCACTAATGAGGAACATATGGTGGGACTGTGGGAACAGAATGCCATATTTTCTCTTTGTTAATGAACAGCATGTTTATGTAACCGATTTGAGATGACAAACTCACCCCTCAAGTTCAAATACCCCCACCGATGCTGTCAAATTGCTAGCTTTTTGATAGCACAGCTGGTTAACATTGGGTATTTGAGGACACGGTCACATGTGTTGGCAAGTCAGTTCAAGACTCTAATTGCAAAAAAACGTTTAGATCTGACAAAAAAAATGTTTAGATCTGACAAGGATCTTCGTCGGGTCATGCATGCATCCTCGTCAGATCTAAACGTTTTTCTTTCATAAAGGTACGTAGTGGAGCATGCAGGCTGTGCAGGCTGTGACTTTTTCCGGCCCTGCACCACGTTAAAGGATGTACGTTTTGACCATACTTGACTAAGGTTACATGGAGCACCTTATATTTCTTTGGATTCAATGTCTGTTCAGACAGAGAGGTCACCTGGTCATATCGCAGGTTGTTTGGCTCCTGCAGTTTTCTCAGCAGGTTGAGACCACCAACAACCTCCAATGACTCTATCGGGCTTCCTCAGCTAAACTTGTGCATCTTCCATATAAAGCCAGTGGTAGACTGTTGGCACAATACATTTGATTAACTTAAAATAATATTCCTCTTAACACACTTACTTCTAATAGGGTTCTGAATATTGGCATAGCACAAAATCCTGAATTGTGAGCGGGAAATATTACTTGACATGTATACGCATTTCAAATACACTGTAGCTGTAGGACTAGGTGCCCTCTGGTTTTCAGCCCCCCCCACTGTCTACTCCTAGATTATATTGGGTTGAAACACAAGACTTCAGCGTTTAACTCTAGGGTGAATTTGTTTGATGGATGAGTTTCTGAGTGTTTACACTCTCTGGGGGCACCCATTTGTCTGACACTGAATAACTCTGTTCAGCCTGACCTACTTCCTCCTCCCTTTTCCAATAAAACAGTATTATTCATATTATTACATGCATCTCTATTATCTTTATAAATCATTTGCTGTAGACCCCATGGCCATCATTGACAAGCTACCCACAGAGTGATGTAGGCCTTGTAGGCTACAGCTCACAAAATAAAAAACAGCTTTCAGCGCAGTTTCACAGATTGAATTAAAATGGACAGTCATGGCTGTTTTTAAATCAAAAGTGAATTGTAAAAAGGGAAGATAGCTGCATTTATTTGATTATGGCTATATTTGAGTACTTTACTTTTGAATTGTCTATTGCTTCGTTGCACAAACATTTCCTTTTCTACTTGTTCCTGTCACTGTTTGACTATAGGAATACATTGTTTCATACATGTCTCACTACTAATAAAAGTGTCTCTAAACCACCTTGTGTTTTGACACAATTGTCTGAGTTTGTTTCGAATTTGATTGTGAGTCACCTAAAGTGCCCTGCGTCAGTAATGGAACAGTGATGTATTTTGTCTTCTTTTGTATCTCTCTCTCTCTGTCTCTCACGCTCTCTCTCTCTCTCTCTCTCTCTCTCTCTCTATATATATATATATATATATATATATATATATATATATATATATATATATATACACTCACCGGCCACTTTATTGGGTACACCTTGCTAGTACTGGGTTGGACCCCCTTTTGCCTTCAGAACTGCCTTAATTCTTTGTGGCACAAATTCAACAAGGTGCTGGAAACATTCCTCAGAGATTTTGGTCCATATTGACATGATTAATAAACACATTAATTGGCAACATTGCTGCAGATTTGTCGGCTGCACATCCGCGAATCTCCTGTTCCACCACATCCCAAAGGTTCTCTATTGGATTGAGATCTGGTGACTGTGGAGGCCATTGGAGTACAGTGAACTCATTGTCATGTTCAAGACACCAGTTTGAGATGATGTGAGCTTTGTGACATGGCACGTTATTCCTGCTGGAAGTAGCCATTAGAAAATGGGTACACTGTGGTCATAAAGGGATGGACATGGTCAGCAACAATACTCAGGTAGGCTGTGGCGTTTAAACAATGCTCAATTGGTACTAAGGGGCCCAAAGTATGCCAAGGAAATATCCCCCACACTATTAGATATTTGCGTTAACGAGCAGTTGGACAGGTGTACCTAATGAAGTGTACCTAATGAAACACTTTATTAGGTACACATTGCTAGTACTGGGTTGGACCCCCTTTTGTAGCCCATCTGCTTCAAGGTTCGACGTGTTGTGCGTTCAGAGATGGTCTTCTGCATACCTTGGTTGTAACGAGTGGTTATTTGAGTTACTGTTGCCTTTCTATCATCTCGAACCAGTCTGGCCATTCTCCTCTGACATCAACAAGGCATTTTCGCCCAGAGAACTGCCGATCACTGGATATTTTCTCTTTTTCAGACCATTCTCTGTAAACCCTAGAGATGGTTGTGTGTGAAAATCCCAGTAGATCAGCAGTTTCTGAAATACTCAAACCAGCCCGTCTGGCACCAACAACCATGCCACGTTTAAAGTCACCTAAATCACCTTTCTTCCCCATTCTGATGCTTGGTTTGAACTTCAGCAGGTCGTCTTGACCATGTCTACATGCCTAAATGCATTGAGTTGCTGCCATGTGATTGGCTGATTAGATATTTGTGTTACCAAGCAGTTGAACAGGTGTACCATATATATATATAAAACCATAATTGCTATGGCAGTATGTCTGGGGTCATTGCCTTACTGTATGATGAAGCAGCATCCAATGAATTTGGAGGCAATTGCTTGTACTCAAGCAGACAGACAAGATATTTCTGTATACTTCAGAATACATTCTGCTGCTGCCATCAGCAGTTACATCATCAATTAAGACAAATTAGCAGTTCTAGTGGCAGCTGTACATGCCCAAACCTGACTATCCTGCACATTTGTAGAATAGATAAAGATTTAAAGCAGGCCTACTGTACAGCAGTACAGTACAACAGCAGTGTAGAATTCCAAGCCAAAATGATTGTCATGCATTTGATTAAAATCAGAATTTCAAGTGGCAGCTTGTGCAGTGCTCATGTGAGTGAAAGAGTGAGAGGAATATGTTAACTAACTGCCATAAGAGTGAGAGGAATATGTTAACTAACTGCCATAAGGCTGTAATAATTCTCTTCTAATGTGATAACACACACATAAGACTCAACATTCCAAATGACAGAGAACAAAGATACGGAGTGGAGGGTAAATCTGTTTCAGATGAGACGGAGGAAATTAATTGTTTCTGTTGAAATTGTGCAAATACAGTATGTGAGAGCGAAAATGAATCTACCTGCTTGGCTTAATGACAAGAGACAGCGTTGTAAGTGCCTTTCAGAGTTTTGTATTACCCTCTGAAATGAGCCGACATTTGCCTTCAAAATCTTCCATAGCGAAAAGATTAATTCTCGACAACTAATGCTATTTGCTTGGCTAATTCTGAGGCATGTCATAGTCAAACTCGAACACCTTTTGTTTGAGTTCCATGTTGGAACTTTGTATTTTGGTGCTTGTGCACTTACACAATAGATACAGTAGAAAGTGAAAGGTCTTGCTTGGGTGAAGCTGAAACATCTCTGAAGTCACTGCACCTCCCGTGGTAACGTCATATATCTGAATTTACCTTGAAGACATAAAACAAACTTGTGTTGAACTGCATAAAGGTAACGCCCAATTGAAATATTGACCAATTTTGACAGAGGTTCCTTTGCCAAAATGTTGTCACATTGATATTGATGGTAAAGGTGCCCACCAGAAGTATAAAAGACAAATTCATCGTCTGCACCTTTGCCCTGAATATGAACGGCTTCTCAGAAAGATGAGGTTGCAAAATGTACATCCCCAGGTTATCACAGTAACAGTAGACTGTCAAAAACGGACTGCGCATATTAGCTTAATCAGATGAATCTATCAACAAATCATCTCCAACAACACATTGGAGATTAAACATTACCCCTGTTTAACAACACCTCCCCCCTAACCCTCCCCCTGTTTATGTTTCCCCAATATGCACTCAGCTGCTCTGCAACATGGACATTTCAGAATAAGTTGATGATGCAGTTCTGTCATGAGTGTGCATTAACATCGATAAAGGATGCACAGAGGATTTGTTTGAGAAAACTAGTGTCCATTACAGATATTTTTGCTTGCTTGCCAATGGGTTATGCCAGGCATGGCAAACACTACGCTCTGTGTTAGCCGAAGGCCACCAATCAATGGCCAGACAATCAGATTTTACTAGTGTTATGTCCTTTGCTCATAATGGCTTCCTTGACTTTCTTTGACACCTTCTTGGTCCTCATGTTGACAGTTGACAATAGCAGACTCCAAAGACAAACAGAGACCCTAGAATCAACACTAGGCATGGACAGCTCTCTTATGCCTGCACAAATAATGTGACAGAACACACCATTTACTTTTGGTGCCTTGAAATAGGGGGACTATGTAAAAAATGTGTAATTTTTGAATGGTGAAACCAAAATACCCTTAAATAAAAGCTGACAATCTATACTTTAATTACCTTGTAGTAATTGTTTGATTTCAAATCCAAACCTTTGGAGAACAGAACCAAAAGAGGAAAAAAATGCTTCACTTACGCAGGGCACTGCATATATATGCTTCTGACATCACTTTTGGGCTATGAAAATAAAGACTATATATAATAGAATTAAATAACAGACATCGAAATCGCAGTCCAAAACTAAATATTTTGCCAAGACGGAATATGAAATTTAACGGGGAATTCAATGGGGAAACATGCTTTTTGGCACCAACTGCAGTGCCTCGTATGGTCACATGGTATCGAGGGTATCAAAATCTCTTGACATGATTGCATGTCTGCTTCTAGTCTGCAGAAGTTACGTCAATTTAGCCGCAACATGCTAGCGACGTGGCAAGTGGCCCCACATATTCATGCATAGTTCATAGGGCTTGAGAGCTTTGGGCACAATTTGAGACTAATCACATACACATCGACTAATCACATACACATTTCAATGCCTTGTTCTATATCTTTTTACTTGTCTATCACTTCAACAACACTATGTCAATGTGTCTGCAGAAGCTCCATGCCATAGAACTAATCAGTATTCAGTACATGTTGACCTGATCCTTAACACATTGGAAGCTATTCCCAATGTGTGCTCTCCTTTGAGACATGCTTACAGTGTAAGGAGCCATTAATGGTTGTCTTGGCAGATTCTCCCCACAGTGTATGATGATGTCATACTGTTGAGTCTACCTACAAGTTGCAACCCTAGACTAGTACTGAGGTACTGAGGTGAGTAGTAAATCTCCAACAACGTCCTGACTCAAATATAAGATGATAAGGCTAAGGCATGTACAAAAGAATTCTTCATGTTGATTTCAGTAATCTATGCAGTGGAACCTCATTTCAGAGTGCCCAGTATCACAGGTCTTCACATACCTCTTACATATAATGAGGCAATAAAGTAAAACCAAACAGACTATCCTGAATTAACTAACTGAGGACCCCTCAAACACATTTTATGAATAATGCATCACACCACTTTCTATTTATTTTTCTCTCAGAGGGACCCATAGATAATTTAATTACTTTTTGAAGATACCGGACCCAAATAATGCAATTAGATTACATAAAGCCCCCTGAATATTAAAACTATTGGAGCCTTTATGTGGCTTGCTACCAAATCTGTAATACTGTGTCTGTTACTCATCTCTTCAGGCTACATCTTGACTGTCCTTCCTAAAGACCTCTTTACCCCCACTACCCCTCTGTACAGTTCCTCTACTGTTAATAATACAAAAAAATACAAAAATAATAATTTAAAAAAAGTAATCTTTCCTTCTTCTAGCATTGTGATCGCCCCTGGTCCTAGCATAGATCCTTTTATTATTTATTATGATGACTGATGTATAGATGATTCACTTACTTAAGACAAATGTACCTGTTACTTTTTGCGTCTGCTAAATGACAAAAATGTAAATGTAAATATGATTTGAGTGATTTTAGAGACTTTGTGATTTAACAGTGAGTAGAATGATTCGGGGTTTATAGCTAGTAGAGTCTGACATACACTGTACAATGTGCTTCAAATGTTATTTTATTTAACCTTTATTTATCCAGGTTAGTCACATTGAGATAAAATCTATTTTTCAGGAGAGAACTGATCCAAGACAGCAGCAGCAGGGGAGAACAATGTTTCAGACAAAACTCAAACATACACACACTGTTACGGGCCTTTTGTCTAGGGTAAATAAAGGGCCTAACACGATACAGCGAGACGCTGCAACACAAACACTATGAACTGGGACTAAAATGAAAGAATATTTGTTTAAACAAATAATCGCTACATGGGAACAAGGGAAATGTGAACGGTGCCAAAGGAAAGAACTCATTAAAAGAAAGTCCTAGCTACCTAACCAAAAAGATCTACTAAAAAAAACACACGAGGGGCACCCGTTCCTAGCCTAATGTTTAGAACAGAGATGTGGCTACGTGGTGCAAAGTAAACCCATGGGCAACTTACCTATCCCCTTGTCCCTTCGCGTGAAAACAAAAACAAAAACACTATACCATGTATAGTTTAACCAAAACAAAAACACTATACCGTGTATAGTTTAACCAAAACAAGAAGCAGCTGAATATGCACATGGCTTGGCTACTTCACTTTCAACAATAGACAACCACAAAACAGGACAGACGACGACTCCTAAACAGAGGACAGGAGGGCTTTAAATAGACGGAGTGAGAGTGAGAGGAGGAGACATAGAGGGGAACACAAGACCCCACCCGCATACAGGACGAGGGACATAACACCCCCACCCATAAGAGCAAGCCTGGGCTGGCGATATCAATAAGCTCCCCCCCCAACTATTTTATCAATATAACAACCCACACATACACATCAACATTAACAACGAGAAAGAGCATCAGCAAATACATTATCAGAACCTTTCTTGTGTCTGACTTCCAAATTAAAACCTTGGACCATCAGCGACCAACGCATCAGGCGTTGGTTGTGGTTACACATTCGGTGAAGGCACACCAAAGGATTATGGTCAGTATATACGATCACAGTAAACCTAAAAAAACTGAAGCGTGAGCAACAGAGCCAGCGTCTCCTGCTCTATGGTAGAGTAGCGTGACTGACTGTTGTTAAACTTCTTTGAGAAGTAATAGACTGGATGGTCCAGACCGTCGGAATCCATCTGACTCAGAACCGCACCGGCACCAACACTACTTGCATCGACTTCGATGGTAAATGGCTTTTGAAAATCCGGCGCACTAAGGGCAGGGGTACTGCATAAAAGTGCTTTAATGCATTCAAACGCTGTTTGGCAGTCAGCAGACCACACAAACGGTATTGAGGAACTGAGTATGTCATTTAGTGGGGCTACAACTGAGGAAAAATTGCGGCAAAACCCCCTGCAATAACCAGCTATACCAAGGTATCGACGCAATTGTCGCCGTGTGGTGGGCACTGGAAATGTCGTTATGGCAACAACTTTAGCTTGTTGTTGCTGACACTGTCCGTTCCCAGGTTCTCCAGTGGGCTCACTCCATCCGCCTCACGTGCCATCCCAAGCCAGGGATTAATCGGACGATGCTTTGTCTGGGAGCGAATGGATGCGCGGAGCAGGGCGGTGCAAGCCCGTCTCCAGGTCCTCCTGCAGCGCCGCATATGGGCCTGGATGGATGGGACCGCAATCTCCTCCTCCTGCGCTGGGAATAGGGGAGGCTGGTAGTCAAGGGAACAGAGGAAGGGGGACAGACCCGAGGATGAGTTGACCAACGAATTGTAGGCATACTCCACCCAAGACAGCTGGGAACTCTAGGTGAACGGGTTGGCAGAGGTCACACACCAGAGCGCCGCCTCCATCTGCTGGTTGGCCCGCTCAGACTGACCATTCGTCTGGGGGTGGCAACTGGACGACAGGCTGACCGTAGCGCCCAACTCCTTGCAAAACGCCCTCCAGACCTGAGAGATGAACTGGGGACCTCTGTCGGACACAATATCAGCCGGAATGCCATGAAGCCGAAAGACGTTATCCACCATGATGTCCGCGGTCTCTCGGGCGGAGGTATGGCTGTTGGCCAAGGATCTGCCTCTCAGAGTGGAGGCCAGGAAGTTGGCTCCCCATTTTGTTGGTCCTTATGTTATCGAGTCTATTGTCAACCCCTTTGCTGTCCATTTAAAACTCCTTCCCTCCCCTTGTGTTCACCCCACCTTCCATGTGTCACAGATTAAGCCCGTCTCGTCCAGCCCTCTGTTTCCGCCTGCGCCTGTCCCCCCTCCCCCCCGGATGATCGATGACCATCCAGCCTACACTGTCCGGCGGATGCTGGACGTGCGCCGCCAGGGTCGTGGGGTCCAGTGGAGCAGTCTTGGGTCCCTCACGCCCAGATCCTGGATCCGACGCTCATCAGGGATTTCCGCTGGGCGCATCCACCCGGTCCCCGTAGTGCGCCAGGTGGCGGCCATAGAGGGGGGGGGGGGGGGGGGTACACCTGTTATGCCCTCCACTTCCACCTAGTCATTGTCAGTCTCTCTCCCTCTTCCCAGCCTGGGTGTTTGGTGTGGGCGTGGCTACTAATAATAACGTCATCATCTACACACCTGCGGCTCGTCTCCTCATCACCCTTCTGTGATTTATACTCTGGTTTTTCATTCATTCCCGCCAGTTCGTCATAGCACTTCCTACCTATACGTCCCAGCATTTCTAGTCTGTTGATTCCTGGTTTCGGATCTACGAGTGATAACCCCTGTCGGATTATCTGCCTCCCCTAGAACTTTCTACCCGTGTATCAACCCCTGCTTGTCTGACTACCCATCTGCCTGCCTGACCTCTGCCTGTCTGATTACCTGCCTGCCCTGCCTACCTGCGTGCCCAGTCTACCCTACCTTCCCCTTCCCCCTATTTCTTCATGAAATACTCTATTATTTATACCTGTGTCCAGACACTGTGTTCTGCATTTGGGTTCACTAGCTCTGATTAGTAACATTGACACATGGTTTTAGCTGCACAATGACAGAATATGGCTTCTCTACTTAATATGTCTCACCAAGGTTTTGGTAGGTTATCGGATAACTAAAGTGTAACAGTAACACAGATATCAGCATACATGCCACCTTCACATAATAACAAAGCATCTGCCATTTGTAATGTAATGGCAATGCATCCCCTCACCTTAGAAGTATTGTTGTAGATTACAGTCATCTCCATTGTGAGTTGTCAGTGCCCACACAGTAGTAACAGTGTACCTGCACATGCAATTAATACATACAGTATTCTAGAACATCTTGTTAAGTTTAACACACATTTCAATTTTTTTTGGTCTTTCTTGCAGAGAAGATGAAGACGAAGATTGATGACTGAAAAGCAAAGTGTCAAAGTATAACAGAGAGAAGAGTGACCAATTCCAAAACACCCACAATAATCAATATATAAAACATGCTTTGCTGGTCTTTCAGTTACTAATCTTTATTCTCCAGGAGGGTGATGGTATAAATCCAGGGATGGAGGTAATTGAAGTTGGTTTGGGGCGACAGGGCGAAATTAGAATGAGTCTCCGGGGTCAGGGCAGTGGTGATTATAGGGCAAGAGGTAAGTCATGTCCTGCAGACTAGATTTGTGGGAGGGGAACTGAGAATGGGGGAGAGAGAGATGACCCCTCCCCCCTATCAAATATTAAATCAATCGGGGGAAATGCACAAACCGAGGCAAGCCACATAGAGTGAAATTGTCTTCTTAATAACTTTGTGCTGTGCTCTTGAGTAATAGTAGGGGGAGTCCAATATTGGGAAACCCCTAACATTGAGGTTGTGTTCAATCAGCCCCTTGTTCAGTGGCTTAGTGAACTACGGAGAGAACTACGTACCCCAGGGGACACCACTCCTGGCATCATTAATTCAGATCATGATGAGAGGGTTACAGTACTGTGTTCGAATATGATGACAAGACATTGAGTCAGTCATGATATCACTTTCATTTAACCATATTCATTCAAGCAAAGGATGTTTGCACAAATTGCACAATCACTTCTTATCAGTACTTTTGTTGTATGTACAGTACACTCAGACTAATTATTAGGCTACATTCGCATTCACACAATGCATTAACTTTATGCACACATATGATATAGGCTACTTAATACCTAACATACTGTATAATTTGTATGAATAGCTAAGCTACTAGTACTATTGTCACTTTATTGTAATTTTTTGTCACTTTTATTTATTATTATTAATTGAATTGTTGTTGCTACTTTGTTGAGTGTGGAGCACGATCCCAAAACATGTCACTTTGTCTATTACAACTGTATGCGATAAGTGACAAATACAATTTGATTTGATTTGATTTGATTTGATTTGATTTGAAGCAAAATAATTAAAATTCAATGTGGTTTGAAATCTAGAAGGACAATTGGTTAGCTTGCAAGTGAACAAAGACACAAACCAATTAAAGTGAACATGTGGATGAAGAAGGGAGAGTGATTAAGGGGGCACTCTTTCTTAGTACACCAGGATATTTCCCTGATTCAGCAAGTAGTGCCTAGAGGCATTGATCCTTTAAAAAGGAGCATGGATCTCTGTTTACCTACGGTCATGTGAGGTGCACTCACTTTTGATGGATTTACAATGCTCTCAAAGTCTATTTGTTTTCAGTACAAGAATGAGAGGAAAAGTGATGAGCAACATGATTTTGTCTAGTTTGTGTGTTTGTGAGCATGTGTACGTGTGTGCGCGTGTGTCAATGGCTGATGTCCATATACAGTATCAGCATCATTCTGTCGCTACCAAGGGTAGGGTTTCATTGAACTTTTGAGGGAAGACTGCAGCTGTGTGGCAACGAAAGGATGGTTTTGCAGCACTATGGTTACCTCATTTTCTCCACCTGAAAGGAAGGTCAATGAATCGGATATCAACAAGTGCAGACTGCCCAGCATGCCAGACTGTGTACAGTTTGCATGGAATATTCAAAGACAGACATGGAGATGGAGTGAATACAATGAGGTAGGTCCTTACATGACTATCGTCTCTGTTAGGAATATCCTGCCACTTCACTGAATAAGGAGGCCAACATGTCTCTGTCTGTGTATAAAACTTTTGGGCTTGACGAGAGTGGGGAAACTGTAGACTGATCTGTCAGCAAACTTCATTCATCTAAGTTAGTGGCTCAGGGGGTATTCCAGAAAGCGAGATTAATGAGTAAGCAAGTAACTTTAATCAGATATCGAATAAACTCTGAATTTTCCAAAAAGAGGCATATATCATGTTATCTTAGTTTTATGGTGCGTTCGGCAGCTGTAGGAAGCTGTGAGTTACGAGTTCCAGAGTGGGAAATAATGAAGAGATGACCTTCCAAGTCAGAGTCAGAGTGGGAAACTCGAGTTAGCAAGCTAACTTTGACCAAATTGAGCTCCAACTCAGGATAACCCATGTCACAAAGGTGGCTCACCCTCTCGCCAGCAACTAACCTGCACATTATCCTGAATTTGTGCCCTATACTGTGTCCCTAAAATCTCCCTCTTGCAAATAATTGCGTCATTTCATTAAAAGCCAAACAGAGGTTTATTGCACAAAAGACGACAGATAAAACATATATTAACAAATACCATCTATCAGCAAAATGATCGCTGACATGTAGTTTGACAGGTGTTTTCCAGGTTTGTTATGGCATGGTAAAGGATGCATTTTAGCGGTTGTTTCAAGCAAGCTGAGTTAGCTGACAATGACACAATGAAAATGTGGCATGGACTCACTGCTTTCTGCATTGATATCAGTGTTCGATTTGCCAAACGTAGCCCATCAACTGAGAGGCAGCACTACTCAAGTCTGGCTTGACTTAGGGGCAGGTGTTGAATCAGGATCCACGTTTGTGACATTGAGGAAGCCTGAACCTGAATTTGACATTAATATACGTTTGCTAACTTGGGATAATCCTGAATATGTAAATCTTAATTCGTAGTATAGCCCTCAGGGTGTTTCACTCCACTGTTTGTAAACAATGCCTTTGTAAACAAACAATGTATGTTTGTTTGGAACTATGGACAATCATGTACTACAGAGTACAACAAAGTCCTGCTATCTATTTTCCTGTCTCCTAAAGCAATAAATTCAATAAAAGGAGGACAGAGGAATATAGACACATAAATATTTATTAATTGGGCCAGTTAATATCTGTTGGTCCTCTTGTGTTGTATTGCCATCTACTGGCAAACTGGTTACGCCTGGAAATGACCAGTTGTGCTTCCTACCTCTGAACAAAATAAATAAAGGGAAATTAAGGGTATAAACTTAAAAGTGAACCTGAATTATATAGTTGGTCTTTCTGTGACATTTATAGTGCTAACCTCTGATGCTTGACCATATTCTAGTGAGTTTAGACACATCTAAAGAACAGAATAGAACAAAAGCAATTAACATTTATATACTCAAGTCTTCCTAGACATAAAAACAGATACAAATTATAAATACTCAAAATGTATAAAGTGAGTTCTGATGGAATATTATGCTACTGCACAGACTCTTGCCAGTGGTTTTAACTAAGCATAATGCTCTTTTTCTAACTGCAACATTTTGATCAGTTCTTGTACATACATAGTTTGTATTTAGTCATGCAATCCATGAAAATAAAAAATCTAAGACAAAGGATTAGAACAACAGAATTACAATCCCTCAGTGGCAGTAACCCCTACAGCTTTCAAATAAGTGAATGGGGAAGCACTTCTTCCTGGAACTGAAAGTTAAAGATTGTGCCTTCAAAACAAATAATGTCTTAAAAAAGTGAGACTGATATTTAAGTTCAGGTATAGATGAGCATACTGAGGTTAACCCGTCCACTCACAAGAAGCAGCTGCCCACCTACAACAGGAGTTAATCCACCTTCTTTTCTGCCAATTTCTTCTGCTGTTGCCCACCCTTCCTCTTTTCCCCAGGACCTTTCAGTGGCTTGGCCTCTACCCCGTCCCCGGTAAGTGGTTCCTGCTTTTCTGCTGTATCGCGCACCCTCCTGCATATGAAGTAACACACGATTCCCACAATGGCCGTCAGAATGCCAACCAAGAAGTAGACTAGTAGGGGCGCTTTGCTGAATAAATTCTGAGGAGAAGAAAGAAAGATAAACATTCATTAGCCCCGGGGCCGATGGTACTGTAGTCTTAATCTGGCCCTGATTGTGTGGAACATTTCATGTTCCTCCTTACTTCTAGTCCATCATTATACAAGGTTGTCCAGTTTGTTCTTTTGGAACACAAGACTGCACACCCAGTAGCTCACCATACCTGAGCAGGAGAACCTTGCTATAGATGTAAACACTGAATAAAGTCAGCCATGATCATTACTCATACATTACATTTGGAACAATTCTACACATTACAACGGTTTCAGTCCACAGCTAATTTCATGGTATTTTTGTATAAAATACTATGTTTAAGGGATGTTTTCAGCCTATTTTCATGATTTGCTTCAAATTCATCTTACCCTGATTTGTCTTCATAGGCTATAATCTAAACTTTAAATGTGTTCTACTTTGCTAGACACCACAGGCTAGTAACAGTCAGCAGCACCCTCCCCAAAAGACTGGATTGCAATGTCAATCTAGAGTAGTCTGAATTGCATGCCAAAATTGACTAGTAGTAACTTAAAAAAAGTTTGGCTGTGGCATCTCTTTAAACAACCACCAGTGTGAGGGCTGGATTCCTGCCATATCCTTGTTGTTATGCAGTATCCCTGTTCACAAATGTCTGTGTAACAGGGTGTTATCCTTGTCTGTGAATTTGACGACACAACATAATCTAGAAGCAATTTATCGATTCACTGAACGTAGCATATCGACTGAGGAGCAGCACTACTCAAGTCTGATTTGAATAAACAGCAGGTGTTGAATCAGGATCAGCGTTCGTGAAATCTAGAGCCTGAACGTGAATTTGACGTAATCAAGCCTGCTAATTTTGGATAATCCTGAATATGTAAAACTCGATTCGTAGTATATCCCTCCAGTCTCTGGGCAATGCTCTACACTTACCGTCGCCGTCATTTTGACATCATACACGAACCTCTTGAAGCCCTGAACGAATCCATCTCCTCCTTGGGACTGTTTTAAACAAAACAGTTGGCAATTAAATTATTTTAAAGCAAGATATTACAGCATGAAGTTTAAAAACCCTCCAGAGGGGTGATTAATGTTGTTTGTCACATGGTATACCATATGGCAACCTGAACATTTCAGGTGGGAGTTAACTCGGAGGTAACTTGGCTCGACACTGAATATGATTATACAAACCAGTGGGTGTATGTTAGATCTACCAGGGCTCAACATTAAGAGTTTGTGGTCAACTTGTCCGACTGGAGAAATAAAATAAATCGGGCATTATTTATTCGTAAATAACCTTTCAACACCTTATTTTGGCTATGCAGCGTGTAGTAGACAGCCGCACATAGTGGGTGCCGTATCAAGCTTTCTAGTCTGCACAAGTAGACTGTGTGACAACTCTATTGATTATTATAATCTCTGCGCTCTTGTGCTAAGCACAAAATGGTTTTCATCGCATATAGTTGCTCAAAGTCAAATGTACAGTATTGTCTCTCCTACAACGCTGTCAAGTCAAATCAAATAATAATAGGACAACGTTACAGCAACGTTATAGTTTCCTAAGCATACAACTAATTGATTTGGGAGAATGTAAACCTAGTTCCTTTGATCAATGCATTTCAAAAATAATTTGGTGACAGGTTTTTCTCAGCACATTTACAGCCATCAGAGGACATATACAGCTGGGGCCAATTCTGATGGCACCCTCAGATTTATTCGTTTTGACCATGTGACTCATTGTTTTCATATAGTATTGTTGGTAATAATGATGAGATTAAATGAACCATTTATAAACACTGTATTAAGGCCAACATACAGTCCCTTTAGAAAGTGTAGACACCCTATCAAAAGTGTTCAACTTTACTTGCCCTAGAGCCTGAAATTGAAATACATTAAATTAGGATTAAAAAAAAGAAAGAAAAAAAAAGCAGAAATGTATTAAAAATGAAAAACTGAGAAGAGCTGTTTGCATAAGGCCAAACATCATTTGCTGTGGTCCTCCTAGAATTAGCTCAAATGCCAAAAATCCTTCAACAAGTTACTCAGTAAGTTGAATTGAGGCCATCTGAGTGAAATGATTATAGTTCACACGATTTTGGAATCTTTGTATGGTTCCACATTTGAATGGGAATCAATTACCCACCATGTTGATCAGGCTACAAACTGAGCTGATGTAGCTAACCCTAACCCAGCAAAACTGCTCAGAAATGCAACTCCGAGGCCTGGAGAGATGTTTAAAAGATCTAAGTTGAATGGCTGAGAGGGAAAAGCACAGTGGATGGACAACATCATGCCAGTCACTCTACAAAACCTGTCTACAGTCATGAGAAAAAATTAGGACACCCTATGAAAACCTTTGTCTTCTTCAACATATTCAAACATGTGGACATTTGATATTCATTTGAACAATATTGAAAAATTGAGGTAATATAACTAAACAAATACAACTGAAACAAATTATTTAAAAAATGATTGGTAAAATGTAATTAATAGAAATGCCTTTTCTTGTGAGGAAAAAGTTAGGACACCCCTACATTTAGTTCCACTTAAAATGCCTAAAATTATAATAAAGAGCACCACATCAGGTGCAAATGATTAGAACATCGTTACAGAGGATTTTGGAGGAGCCTGTCCTATTTAAACCTCAGATATTTAGTTTGGTTTGCTCTTGATTGTTGAAGTGAGTTGCATCACCATGGCGAGATCAAAAGAGCTCTCTGAGGCCTTCAGAAGAAAAATTGTAGATGCATATGAGTCTGGGAAGGGATATAAAAAGATCTCCAAACTATTCGAAATTGGCCATTCCACTGTCCGGAAAATAATTTACAAGTGGAGAACATTTAAAACCACCACCAACATGGCCAGGTCAGGCCGCCCAAGCAAGTTCAGCCTAAGAGCTGACCGAAAGATGCTTAAAGAAGTCTCCAACAATCCCAGAATGTTATCACGAGACCTACAGGTATCTCTTGCCACAATTGATGTCAAAGTACATGCATCCACCATAAGAAAGAGACTGAACAAGTTTGCATTACATGGGAGGTGTGCAAGGAGGAAACCCCTGCTGTCAAAAAAAAACATCAGGGCAAGACTAAAGTTTGCCAGAGAACACCTAGAGAAAGACCAGAACTTCTGGAACAATGTGCTTTGGACAGATGAATCCAAAGTTGAACTATTTGGGCACAGTAAGAGTAGACATGTTTGGCGCAAAACCAAGACAGCATTTGAGAACAAGAACCTCATACCAACTGTGAAGCATGGGGGTGGAAATGTCATGGTTTGGGGCTGCTTTTCTGCAGCAGGGCCTGGTCAGCTCACCATCATAGAATCCACTATGAATTTTGTATTGTATCAGAGGGTGCTTGAGGAAAATGTGAGACCATCTGTTCGAAAGTTGAAGCTGAAGCAGATGTGGACCATGCAACATGACAATGACCCAAAACATTCCAGTAAATCTACCAAGGAATGACTCAAGAAAAATAAATTGAGAGTTCTGGAATGGTCAAGTCAAAGCCCGGATCTTAATCTTATTGAGATGCTGTGGATTGATTTGAAACTGGCTGTGCATGCAAGACACCCCTCGAACATCACACAGCTGAAAGAATTCTGCAAGGAGGAGTGGGAAAAACTTTCTCCCAATTGATGTCAGAGACCTGTAGACAGTTATAAGAAACGTCTAATTGAGGTTATTTCAGCCAAGGGGGGCAATACTAGCTATTAGGGCATAGGGTGTCCTAACTTTTTCCTCAGTAGGAATTGGCATTATTGTTAATTTTTCGTTAAATAAATGATTACAAAGTTACATTTTCATAGTTTTTTGTTCAATTACATCCCCTTTATCTATAGACATTGTTAGAAAGAAGATAACATATTGATATGTCCATATTTTTAAGAGAATAACTTAATATTTTGGGGGGTGTCCTAACTTTTTCTCATGACTGTATATAACAGTTGAGTGACCAGAAGGAATCCCTTAATGCATCAAATACATCAATTTCAAATCTATAATTGTGTTTGCAACAATGAATTCAAGTGATGCAGGAAAATATTAAGAGAAAATTGAGAAACTTTCCGAGTTCGTAGTGACAGCCTGATCAACACAGTGTGTAATTGATTCCTACTCCAATGAGGGACCATCCAAAGAAAAGGGTATTCATTCTGAAATCATGTGATCTATTATCATTGCACTCAGATTGACTCAACTTATGAAGTAACTTTTTAAAGACCTTTTTGCATTTGAGCTCATTTTAAGAGAGCCACAACAAGGGGTGTATAGACTTGTAAACAGGTTGTTTTTTTTGTTTTAAATGTTTTATCATTTAATTGTTTTAATAAAATGTCTTTCAAGTTTGAAGTGTCCAGTAGGCTGTGCAGTTCAAGGAGGGAAAAAACCTGATATAATGTCTTTAGTTTTCAGGCTCTGGGAGAGCAAAAGGTGAACATTTTTGAAAGATTGTGTAGACTTTCTCTAGGCACTGCAGATGCTTCACTTAATGTTTTATACACAAATGTGATGCTATACAAAAGTGGGCAAAAGTGCCAGATGTAAGGACCTGTTATAACACCCTTTTAACGTTGTACAAATTTGTTTATAATGTTTTGTTAAGTATCGATGTAGGCCTAATGGGTTTAAGAAGGCTTCATTTAGTCTTTAAAGCTGTAATTCATTCAAAGTGGGACTGTCTTACCTTAATATGACCAGCCAACACACTGTTCATGAACCGAAGCAGCTGCTCCTCTGTCTCCACTTTGTCATCAGACAGGAAATAGCTATCAGTAGACATGTTTAACACGATGATGGAGGGCATGATCAGTTCCCTGTCAACACAGAAACATTGACTCATCAACATGCTGTTAGATACTGTGTGGTAAGGGTGGTTAGGGGTGGTTGTCCCTTTCAAACATGCCGGACCATTAACCCTCTGCTTCATCCATGGAACTGCATAGAAGTTATATGTGGTGCAGCGCAAAAAACACCATCACTCATATGAAATTACATTAAATCTCATGCACCACTGCCAAATGAGTTTGTGGTGATGAGGAACCATACCCAGTTCTCAACCCAGGCTTGTTCATTGGATTATTTCCAACATTCCAAACTGATGAAAAGTGAGGTGAAAAATAGACATTTCCACTCACCCCATCATAAGGCCGTTGATGTACTCGTTCCCGTCCATGTGACCAAATTGGAATTTTCTGAGAGCATTACATGTTAAATATAATGTATTAGTGTAACAGGAAAGGAACTCTGCCACTACCTCACTCTCTAACCAAGGTGCATGAATTGAGGAACAAACTGAAGTGAAGACGACAGTAGAACTTGGAAATGGAAATATGTATTTATTGTTAAAAAAACAGCTAATTTCAGCCAGAGTCGAATTTATTACACATAATTATTAAGAAATGAAAAACTGCCAATGATGTAACGGAACACACCAACACAATCCTATACACTCACTGAACACTTTATTAGGAACACTATACTAATACTGGATAGGGCCTCCCTTTGCTCTTAAAACAGCCTCAATTTTTTTTCATGCCATTGATTCCACAAGATGGAATGGAATGGAAACATTCTTTTGAGATTCTGGTCCATGATGACATACTCAATTCCTGCAGATTTTTCAGGTGCACTTTCAAGCTGTGAATCTCCCATTCTACCACATCCCAAAGGTGTTCTATTGGATTCAGATCCGGTGACTGGGAAGGTCACTGAAGACCACTGAACTCATTGTCATGTTCATGAAACCAGTTTGAGATGACTTTTGCTTTGTGACATGGTGCATTATCATGCTGAAAGTAGCCATTAGAAGATGGGTAAATTGTGGCCATGAAGGGATGCACATGGTCAGCAACAATACTCATATAGGCTGTGGCATTCAAGCGATGATTGATTGGTATTAACAGGCCCAAAGTGTGCCAAGAAAACATTCCCCACACCATTACACCACCTCCTGAATGAGAAGGTGTACAGGTGTTTCTAATAAAGTTCTCGGTGAGTGTACATTGTTGATAAAACAAAGCACTTTGTAGGTGGTACTGTAATAAGATTAACAAGATAACTCAAACTCAGAAATTCTACTCACTTGCTGTAGTGCTCCTTATATTCTGTGGCTACTTTTTTCATCAGTGTCTTGTAACTGGACAGGGAAGAAGGATATTTAATTTAAGCCATTGGTAATAAAGACAGACAGTTAATACAATGTTTTGAAGACAATATTAATTGCTGGAACGACAGTTGATTAGAAATTGTTTTGCTAACATTGACTGTGTACAAACTTGAGCTGAACAATGGAACTAAAACATAAATTATTGTGTTATTGTCACGTATCTCAAGTGTGTATACAGCTCACTATCAGATCATCTGAATTGGTATCCTCATACCGGATACTATCCTCCAAACCATGTTTCTCATCCACTACAGCAAGAGCCAACAGTTTGCCTAAATTGAAGACAGAGCAAAATACATCAGATAATTTTTCAGACTTTGACTAAAACAAAACAAACAACACTATACATTATTATAATCTTTCAACAAGGCTTGGTATTCTGCTTGATTGAACTGAAAAGTTAAGTTTGTGTTAATAGCAATGTTAAAAAAGTGTCCTTTTAATTCTAACACTCTCTTGTGAAAACTTACCTCAGAAACTTCAATTTACAGCTTAATTGAGTCCACTGAATTCAACATACCTGTATCCCCCATTGCATACAAGGTGTAGCTATCAATTGGAAGATAACTCTGGAAACGCTCTCTATTTATCCAGGATAAGAGGCTACCATCCTGGGATGCTGAAATTTAAAAAGGATAGCTACTATAAATGAATATGACTAGATGAAGCACTTACAATCCCTTTAAATGTATCATCTGTAGATTCATTTATTATAGAAAGAGGGAGGGGTCTTTGTGTGTGTAATGTGCACTGAGTGTCTTAAATATCTGTATTGACCTCAGACTCAGATAATCACTAAACCTACGGTCAGATTCATGGAGCAAACTCCTCACTGGTTTACCTAATTTTTTTACAAACAGCCCCCATAAGGACTTATCTAGTGGGGTCTTTGCAAATGACATCAGTGATCACTGCCCTATTGCTTGTATTAGAAACACCAAACAGATAAATATTGATCCTTGTATCATCATGAAAAGACATTTTAAAAATGTCTCACCTCAGGCTTTTCTCCATGATTTGTATTACTCTGATATTTCCTGTATTGGCTGCATACCTGACCCTTAAGTGGCTCTGGAATTTTTCTCTTCTGTATTTATTTCTCTGGCAGACAAAAATGCATTACCCTACTTACAATAACTTGAAGTATGTGTGATAAAGGTAAATACTTAAACTTTCAACTGCATTGCACTAATTGCAGGAGAGACGGATGAATTTTAAGAGTATTTGAGCAGGGTCTACGTCTGTTACCATCATAAATTAAATAAGTCCCATCCTTGAACACAGCGACAGCCGGGACATCATTAAGAGCAACTGCCTGAGGATAAAGAGAGAAACTTATTTACTCTACAGGCAAAATATGCCTTAATGAATGAATGAATTGGAACTCGAAGCACTGACACAATCTAGGCAGCCACAGATGTTGAGATTTAGATTTGTAGCGTGTTCTAATGCTGTTTTACTGTTTTACTGTTTTCATTTGGAATGTTTATATTCAAATCTCACCTTGGGTAAAATGGCCTTTGAGGCAGAGAAGAAGTTTGAATGCACTATCAGCTCCTTGGCAGCCAAAACATACTGCCCCTGGGGAGATAAAAGGTGGGGAACTTCAGATCCAGACCCATTGCCTGATTAGACTCAAACTGTGATTTACATGGTATCTCTTTTTCACACAATCACACATGGTCAACAACAGTACTTAAATAGGCTGTGGCATTCAAGTGATGATTGAGTATTAACGGGCCGAATGTGTGCCAAGAAAACATTCCCCACAGCATTACACCACCTCCACCATGAGAAGGTGTACAAGTGTTCCTAATAAAGTGAATAGAATAACTAGTGGTTTGCATCTTGAAGTGAAGCCTTTGTAGTTCGGCTGGTGACGTATTCTACGAATAGTAGTCTGGCACATTCAGGCCTACCTCCTGGAGAGTGTTCCTGATCTGTGGGACAGTTGTTTTGGGGGTTTTCTTAATTATGGTGAGCATTCTTTGCTCATCCGCTGTAGTCTTCCTCGGCCTACCAGCCCGTTTGAGATTACTGAGCTCACTTTTTTTCCCTTATTTTTAATGATGTTTGTTGGCAAGCCATAGATTTTGGCTATGTTTCTGATATTTTTTTCTGATGGTTCAGTCTATTAATGGCTTCCTTGACTTTCATTGGCACCTCTTTGCTCATGTTGACAGACATCAATAGCAGACTCCAAAGGCAAATGCAAAGCTTAGAATCAATACTAGAAAGTGACAGCTCTCTTATGCCTGCACAAATGATGTGGCAGAAAACACGCCTGATTAACCTGTTTTCCCAAGTGAAAAGACATAGCTGTATTGAAAATAGTTATTAATAATTAATATGCTCAAAATATATTCATGTTTTTCTATACTTACTTGAAGTACACTAAAGTTGTACTGACATTGTACTTTTGCATATTTACTCAAAGTATACTTTAATTTCATGCCCTTAAATTTGTGCTTTATATTTGCAAAAAGTATACTAGAATTTAATGTATTTTAAATTGTACTTTAGTATACTTACAAAAAGTATACTTTATTGTCATGTAATTGAATCAGCATTTTAGTATACTTACAAAAAGTATACTTGAATGTCATGTCTGTAAATGTGTCCCTGAGTGTTAGGTTACCTGGCCCTTCAACTTTAATGCAGTTGCACCTCTAATGGGATCAATTAGAAACTCCGTTTTGACAAGTAAATATCTTGGTCGTCCTGGGCGATGAGTAAACCATCTCAGCGATAACTTTGAACAAAAACATTTGTAGAATATCCTGAAAGAATCTCAATAAAAACATATGAAATTAAGTATGTTTAGAATATAATTTCATGACATATTACCCAGTATTCTTGTCTCAAATGTAACTTTTTGTTAACAACAACACTTACAGTTTTGTATACTTCGATTCCTGCTATCCCTCAATTATGTGTATTAAGTTGCGAACCATAACTGAAAATAATTAGGACCATAAATAGGACCAAGGTGTACGGTATGCCATTCAGTCCTATGTACAAGTCAGAAGCCTGCAAGAGTTACAGGGATACATGGTTACATGTCATGTCCCCCTCAACATCAATGGGACTTCTTGCAGTAATAAAGGTTGAATATTAAAATGAAAATGAGCATAAATACCAGTATATTTTCGATGTAATTGAAGTGTCTTTTAGAATACACAGAAATATGCTAGTGACACATTATTAACACACTTCTAATATACTTCATACTATTTGACGGTCGCTTTGAATAATACATTTTACATTTTAGACATTTAGCAGATGCCTTTATCCAAAGCGAATTACAACAAGTACATCTGTAAGTGAACACAAGTAAGTGAATAATCTATACATCAGTCATCATAAGAAAAACAAATCTATGCTCAGACCAGGGGCCATTGGCCGTCACAATACTAGAAGAATTGCTAAGAGTTCAGTTATGTTAAATTTAACATATTTCAAGTATACTTAATATGCTAGAAAAAATACATAATTTACCATTTTAGTATGTTAAATACAACATAATTACAATTTAAGATGGTTTAGGGTTAGGGTTAGGTATCCTTTAATATATTTAAGCATATTTAAACTCAAGTATACTAGAAATATCATACTTAAGTATACTTTGTTTTTTTGTTTTTTTGTTCTAAGGTGAAACCAATATGTACACAAATACCATCACATAAAAGATGAGAATCTCTACTTTAAACTCATAGTAATTGTTTGATTTCAATATAGAGTATAGAGCCAAAAGAAGAAAAAATGCTTCACTGCCCCATTACTTACACATTACTTACTGATATCAAAATCAACAGGTTTGGTAGAATTACATTATAGGTTAGGATCTTGGTAAAGTGTTGTGTCCATACCTTTAAGGGGGATGGCCCTCCAATGTAGACAAAGAGAACATTATGTCTACTCATAACGTGTTGAAATAACTGTTGGCTGGTCAGTGCTCTCACCGCAGGTCTAAAGCAAGAGAGGAATGAGGACAGATGGAGACAGCATATGAGAGTAATACATAGAGTGACAGAATGATCAGAAGAGAGAGTGCAGCCATCCCCAGTTTTACCCAGATACTCTGTTTGCAAAATCGATGATGCCATCCTTGGTTCTAGGACCTCTGTATTGGTACTTCATATCATCCTTCCACCTAAACAACAGACACACATTAATAACTGCAACAGAAAAATACCAACATTAGCCAAATTATCAAACACTCTTTTGATGACAACATACAGTACATTCAAGGCTAATAAATAATGATAATAATAGTAATAGTAATGATAATAATAATAATGTTGTTGTAAGTAGGTAGTCAATGGCATTACAGCTGGGAAGTGAACTACTTACAACCTAACAGCAGGATAGCCTCCAACACGAAAATCTTTTGCAATACCTGAAACCAAATTATGAGAAGGTAAATATGAAGGTACAAATATATTGTATTTCCAGTTTTGATACACTCTTAGAAAAAACAGTTCTAACGAGAATCTAAAATAATTTTATTTCTGCATTACTGCACTTGGAACCCAAAAGTGTTTAAATACAAACAAATACTATTTCAACCCAAGTCAAAAATATATCTAAAAACTGTCCATCATGCATTACACCTCTTACATGAGCTGATAAATGGGGGATTTAAAGGCTTCATCAGGTTGAACAACCATTGAAAATGCTAACTAGGCTGTTAGCCCATCTGGTTAGCATGGCTTACCATATGTTGCACACACACACACACACACACACACACACACACACACACTTGGAATGGGCCGTATCCATAATGGCTTCAGACCTGTACCGTAAATCTCCACTCATCCTATTAGTGTGAACAGACTGGACTAATACTAGCACCCAGGCTTAGACCGAATGTTGACGTGGCACTCTGTGGCTGGTCGCCTCGTTGCACAATTCGATGAACCATTACTCTAACTCTACTCATACTCTAACCATTACTCTAACTCTACTCATATTTCAGCTTAGTTTTAATATGCTATCAGAAGAAATACCCAATCATATGTATGGATTAAATGACATTGCATTCAGTAAAGATTTACCAACCACCAGTAGATGTCAGTGTGGTCAGTGTAAATAGTGGATTCTGAGTGACAAAATAGACACTGATTAAACTTTTGTTGACTTCCTAGTATTTGTTGTTGTGGGCTTATACATGTTCTATTTAGCTCTGGTGTCTTTCCGGCCATTTACAACTGATGAAGAATCAATGCTTAAACAATGCTTAGAGTTAAACAATAAAACTGTCCTTGGACCTGTTGTAAAGGGTTTAACATACCAAAACGTCCCCAACTTTACTAAAGGAGGCAAAATTGAGTAAGTAGAATCTTATTAATGGCTTCTAATTCAAATTATATGGACCAATGTTTTTCAAGCTCACAAAGACAAAATTACAAAAAACACCTACACACGCCAACTGGCAGATTACTCACTTTGATGGGCTTTGGCGTCAATCCTGCCCACATTGACTGGAGACCCCAAACTTTTCAGCTCCGCTCCAACTTCATACCACACTGGGTTCATCTCCTTGCAATATGCACACCCAGGAACGTAGAACTGTACAAGATGAGAATGTGAACTCACTTCACTTTATAGGAATGTATCTCACATCTTGAGCAAGACCCTTAGAGTCCTTAGATGGAAATTCCTACTTTTGAGTAGTTTTTGGGACATACAGTATGCTGATAGGCTATGGCCACTGCTCACAAGTATACCA
This sequence comes from Argentina silus, assembly GCF_951799395.1. Lineage (NCBI taxonomy): Eukaryota > Metazoa > Chordata > Actinopteri > Argentiniformes > Argentinidae > Argentina > Argentina silus. Next base: position 35,360,672 of record NC_139655.1, on the reverse strand, counting down.
CTGTACTGTATTATCTGTTTGATGTGTGGCCACTGGCCTTGTGTGCATAATATTTGCTTAACCACTGTATCATCTATTGTACCCTCAGCCTGAGTGGATATGAATCTGAAAGTGAAATATGGTTATTTGTGTCAATAGCCTACATTTCACAAGACTGCAAACTATCTCTGTATGTCTACTGTTCCTACACCAGGACCCCTTAATATGCACACTTGCACACAGACACACTAAGCAAGGACACTGAAGAAAGTTTTACAAGCCACACATGTAGTGTTGACAGCATTTCAGTAGGTAACACTGCCCCAGTAATGCAGGCCACATGAAAGCCTTTGACATGTATTTCTATTCCAACATTTCGTTGACATGTTATTCGACCCTTTTTACTTTTCTCTACTCACACAACCATGAGCTATATTTATTTCTTAAATTTAGAAAAATTCAATGCATGCATACTTGAATCAGCCATATTTCATCCATCCGTGTGTCCTGAAACCTGCAAAATAGTAATAACATTGAACAGTGTTGACAGTGTCAATATTGTTTTTTTTTTTACAATTAACTACAGTACCAGTCAAAAGTTTGGACACAAACTTGCCAAGAGTGTGCAAAGCTGTCATCAAAGAAAAAGGTGGCTACTTTGAAGAATCTAAAATATAAAACATATTCTGGTTTGTTTAACACTTTTTTGTTTACTACATAATTCCATATGTGTTCCTTCATAGTTTTGATGTCTTATATATATATTAATCTACAATGTAGAAAATAATAAAAAATAAAGAAAAACCACTGAATGAGAAGGCGTGTCCAAACTTTTGACTGGTACTGTATTTGTAATCCCTTATAATACTGACAGTCACATACATTTCACAAGGATTTAGGTTAAATGTCCCGTTACTTAGGGTTATCGGATATATGCCTAATAAAGCCATTACATTAGACCACTATAGCCTTTCCCCATCATTATTTTCAATTACTATAGCACAAAAGTGTATTCATCATAACAGCAAAAGTAGCGAAGTAACGTACGTGTCATCGAGCTCCTCAACGAAGGCTGACACCGCAGCAATACTCAATATAACTGTCAATGCAGGGGAATATAGTGGCAAATATTACAAAAAAAACGAACGTGGCAAATATCACAAACTAACGAGAATAATTAAAAAGTGTATCTTGCTCCTAGTCGGAATTCTTGTAATGATTCATTTCGTAGTTATGATATTACAGAATAATAAATCCGAGCGCAAACCAGCCTACAACATTAACCAACCGAGTGTTATTCCGACATAACGCACCTGTCCAGATGACGCCGAATTTTCTATTTGTCTTCATATTTACGAAGTGATCGATCAGCAAATACATGGGTGTTGTGCCGGACCCGCTGTTTCTTAGCGCTGTAGAACACCTGTCAGGAGCCTTCTGTCAAATTAAAAGCCCTTTAAGGAATGGTCATGGAGGTAGGCCACGTGTTGCTGGATTAAGGAGGGCAATAATAGAAGTAAAAATAAATTATAATGAGGAAAAAAAGTTCCAGAAGAAACTTGACAGTCTTATTTTGGTTGTGGAAATAGATTAAAGATGGTTTGGACGATAGATAGATTTGTTACTTCATATACAGTACATAAGTATTCAGACCCTTTGCTATGACACTCTTAAAATTAGCTAAAATGCAAAAATGTTATCAACAAATCACTCAATAAATTGAATTGAGTCCATCTTAATGCAAGGATAATAGTTCATGCAATTTTGGAATGAATATCTTTATTTGTATAGGGTCTCTGATTTGCATAGGAATCAATTTTGCCTAAAATCTTATCATCAGGAAATGAAACGCATGTTCAGTTCGTTTAAATCTGAGGTTTGACGAGGCCAGTCAAGACCTTGACACTTTTTGGCCCTGAAAAACTCCCTAGTTGCTATGGCAGTATGTTTGGGGTCATTATCTTACTGTATGATGAAACACCATCCAATGAATTTCGAGGTGTTTGCTTATAGTCGATCAGACAAGATGTACACTTCAGAATACGTTCTGCTGCTATTGTCAATTAAGACAAGTTAGACACTTCTTGTGGTAGCTATACATGCCCAAACCATAGCTTTTTGTTCTCCAAAATGTTCTCTTGCAATCACTCTCGTACATGATATTATTAGTCTTATCTGTGACAATTTTTTCCAATACTTTTGGAGCCCTGAAATAGTTCAAACTTTCTAAATGGTGAAAAAAAAAAATGAATTAAAGCTGAGAATCTCTACTTTGACCACATAGTAATTGTTTGATTTCTGATAACTGTTGGGAGTATAGAGCTAAAAGAAGACAAAATGCTTCTGCTTTCCAATACTTATGGAGGGCACTGTAGAGTGTCCTATCTCTATTTGGGAAACAGAAATCAAAGAGCAGGTCAGGTAACAAATGTATACCAGTTCCTTGTTTATCATTTACGTCACTGAAAACAGACATAAACCCTTGATCAGGCTAATGGTGAAATAAAAAGTCTAAAAAAAAACTGACATAGGTCACGGACTGATACGTTAGTCCTCATTTTAACATAGTTGTGTTTCGCTTTTTTTGTTTATACCTTTGTTCACTCCTTATGGAGATAGCAAAAGAGCAGCAAGAAATCAAACTGGGTAAAAGTGGGTAAGACTGGGTATGTCATTGTGTACCGTAGCCTGCAGTATGGTCTTTATCCTTGTAGGACAGTTGGGGGCAGTGTTGTGCAACTTACATACTACCATGGCATAAGTTCAGCGCACAGAAGACAACAAACTTCATTGTTGACATGGCTTTAATCACGCATACATTTTACAGAGAACTCATAGTGATAACTACATACTTCTCACTTTTTTTTTTAGTTGACACAGATATTCAAAGGTAAAGCACCAGACCATGATGTTATGCATCTCCAATTATTCATGTTAAAACATTGTTTAGTTTTGGTCAGCTCATGCCAAGTTCACTGTAAAGTTGAAAATAAACTACAAAAATATGAAGTTCATTTATATTTCATGAAGCAACTAGGAATTAATCTAATAACAACAACTTATTTTTAAGTTGTATCAGAATACACTCTTATTCAGGTCTAAACACTACTTCCAACACTAGCTACTAGCTACTACCCATCTAGAGTGTGCTCCTACCACCTCCTCTTCCCCATTTATTGCCAAACTATCTGAAAAATGTCAATTACCTCCATCTTCCTTCTCCCTGTGGTCGGATGCTCTATTCCCATGGGAATACTGTATTCCTATGTTCTATTCCCATTCTGCTATTATCACTTGGGTGGCCAACTGACCACCAAAGAAGCAGAAACAACCTTTTCAGACCATCACATCAGAACATGACATTCACCAGGTATAATAAAAGCACTGTCCTTCACTATCAAAGGTAGATTGATACCCTGCTCATACCAAATGCAGTACTTGTAGCCATCTACTGTATGCAAGAGTGGTTAGTTACAGTGGTTGTTGCCTAGTCTGTGCTGGGTCTGTATGCTGTGCCTAAACAATGCCTCATATGACATCAACACTGCCATTCATTCCAGAATGTCAGTCTCATAGGTCACTAGTTGGTAGTAGGTCAGGTTGGGAAAATGCATTTCTGAGTCGTCAACACTGCTTTCCGGTGATGCTGTCTTGTGGTCCACCACCTTTTTGGGTCCAAGTTGTCCAGATTGGTTATCATGCCTGAAAAATAATGGAAAATATGAAAACTACTCTGAAGTCAAGGCACTGGTACACAAGTAAGAAAGTTGCAGGCATGTTGCAGGTTGATGACTTGTTCTGTGCAAGATAAGACAGAAAATAGGGAAGAATAGACATTTCAAATCTTTCCTATTTCTTCTTATTTAAACACTGAGGGGTGAATTCACTAAGAATTAATTGTGAGTGCAGATTGCCCTATTGCCCTATTACCTCAATGAATTGTGACAAAAAGACCATGGTTGAGGACTCACTCAAAACCTGCAGAGTCAGTTGGTGGGGGTCTGTCCCTAGTCTGTTGTGGACTCAAGTCATAGAAGATGGTCTCTGTGTTGGCCAGACAAAATCCATTGGACCTCATGATATCTGCAAAGCAAAAATATATATAATATAAGTTATTTTAAATAATTTCACGATGAAGCCAGGTGGTTGTAGAACAAAAATGGTATTCGAAACAAGTGTAGGCCTACAGTAAACATGTTGTCCCCCACGAATGATTTAGCACCACTCCATGTGTGATTTGATTCAAATTATTCAAACGTATGACTGAAAAGTTACCGTGTAGTGCCGATCTGATTCATAATCAGTCTTGCTTCTTACAGCTTTGCATTTATTTGAAGGCAGTCCATGGATTTGAGGTAGGCTAAAAAGTTACCAGAGCTTGTAGTGCTTATTTGATTCATTTCCAAGGATTGAACAGTATTATTTGAAAACAGTAAATTGGCCAAAAGGTGCGGTCTGAGATGCGCTCTCCTCTTTCACTCTATTATGCCGTTTAATAACTATCTACGACTTCAGCCACACCATCACGAGGTGAACCGGCGTCACCTCGAAACTCGTTCAATCGTTATTGCAAGACGCATCATTCAAGTTTCGTCAAAATGGTCCCAGTGTTGTTGGAGATAAAGCGTGTGACATACGAAGGGACAGAATTTTGTGACATACGAACGGACAGCGAATGATCCATAGCCTTCTCCCATTTCATCGTGGGGGACAATGAATCAAGCCCCAATATAACTCTTTGTTTATCCTTGACACGTTATCATAGTGCAGAGCTACATACTGTATGTGGGGCCTCTCTGCTACTTAAAGAGACTATATTGAATACAGGCACACACTAACTGTAACAAGTGATAGTTTGTCAAGTGACCTAGGTGGTGTGCACCAGGTGGGTGGAATCTAGGACGAGCTAAATTGAGCTCACTACTACAGTATAGTATAATTGCTGGACGAGCTAAATTGAGCTCACTACTACAGTATAGTCCTGTCAAAGCTGGTTTGCAGGGTGATGTCATGTCTCACCACTTCACCAAGCACCAAGTTCATATGCAATCCTCTTACAAGAACCCATACAATGATTCTGAAATATGACCCTGAAGGTGCTCACAGTACCAATAAACAAAGTATCAAAGCTGGACGGGTGTAAGCTTAAAGATGAAGATCTGAGCCTCTAGCTCAATTGTTAACACTGTTCCTAGACATATTTTTATTAAACATCTGGGTTCTAACATGTATGGGGTCTATTCTGATTTCATTGCGTTCCGCGCCTCTTACGCACTTCTGCCTCCCACTTTCCAAGGTTTGTTATTCCCATTTTGAAAAGGTGCGCGCATATCTCGCCAAATAGCCGTTCCAGACATTACGCACTTGGAAAATCACACACTGCCTCAAAATCCCACCACTATGGTAGCCAAGAGAAATAATCTATAAATTCAATTCAAGATAGATTGGTCTGAGGAATTCCTATTTCCTATGGCCATAAAACCTTTATTTTGAAGGCAGTCCTTCTGGATAGTAAAATATAAAAACTGGAATCTCATAATTATCATTGGGCTATAAACAACAACTAAATCGCATGTTATTTGCCATAACCCAACTGGAATGGAATTGAATTGTGAAGAATAATGCGCCAAGTTTGCCACATGAAACTTCTAATGAGGAGATTCATTGTGCTTGTGGGGGATCTTCAAAGCAGTGTTTGTGTCCTCTCTATCATTTAATATGATCGCATTTCAATTAAATCATCTAAACCACAGACACAGAAAGATGTATATGCAATCATTCATGACCGTTGTTCATGGAGCTCATATTTCGTTGCGAAATCAGTGATGGAAACATTGCCAAAGTAAGCCTTCAGCTGTCTGTCAATTCTTTCCAGTGTCACCGTCATCCATAAAATACTGATTTGATACTGATACTGATTTGCAAAAGATGCAATTTCGAACCCTACCAATAGTGTTGCTGGACTTAATGCAGCTTCTCCAGCGTGCAGGGAACATGAAGATTTTGCGTGTAAAATATCATATATGATCTATGATATTCATGAGATACACCCCTTAAATGTGAGTTTCTCCGCCCCAAATAGGCGCAATGACGCGTATTGGGGCTGATATTAGAATAGGCGCTGCAGCTCCGCACGCACATTTGGCGCGTAAAGCACAGATCCGCTGGCGTAAGGTGATGCGCAAGGAAATGAGAATAGACCCCTATCTGAATTAATGATACCAGAGTAGTCTATAATGTTGTATCATAGCAGTCCACACTATATTGGTTTCTTGTGCAGAAATCAAAAGTTAGAATGCCAATGATTTGGAACATTTAAGACCAAAAATAATATGATAATATCTAGAAGTAGTTTGCAGTAAAACATGGCTATTAAGAAGTTAGCCTATACTGTACTGTATGAATTCAGACCAGATATTGTTACTGGACTCTGGTAGTACGGCTCCAAGTCGCTGCAGTCATTCTCTCTCATCATCTGGTCCAGCGGCGATTGCTCAAAAAATGTGAGCACTGCCTCTGACCGTGAATACTGCGGAGCAAAAGGTAACATCCACATGGTCTTAGGGGGAACATATCAATGGGAATATATTCGGATAACACTTACAGGAGTAACATGATGAAGTCCATCATAACCTAATCAATAAGCTCAGCATCCTAAACAGAATGTAAACATGCATAATACCTATTACAGTACAGACATACTGCAATATGTTAACTATCCCTGTTGGGATATCTAGTTGAATAGTCTCATACTTTTGTCTGAGTTCAAGCATTCATTGTAGACATAGGCCCACTGTAATTATGTTAAATTAACTTATACCTTCCAGGGCATGTTGATAGCATTCCTTAGTAGTTTCTCCACCTCATGCAATCTGCCCTCAACATCATTGGCCTCTTCTGCTTCTCTTATCCGTCCTAGTCCTAGTGGGAAATACATCTGTGTTGGTTTAATACACCTTAACATTTACATCGAATGAATAGGCTATACATAATTCTAAACATTTACTTTTGATGTTCTACTTAATTCATAACACATGAGATGGGCTATCTAGGTAAAGTATGAGGGAATTAGCCTTGTGAAAATATAGACCTTCCAGAAGATGTGACTGTGAAAGAGTTTCTCTATCCTCGGGGAATGAATCCGTTAGCCTCTTTAGAAGCCCCACAAGGTCGGCGTCTGTCCTGTGCAAATGGAGAACGCTTCTATCCGACAACTCGGTCCGGACTTGTATGAATTCTTCGTCTCCGTGCTGGCTGATCATCCGCTGAGTGCCGACCACCCAACAGTTTTGAACAAACATGTTCATGAGCGAAGTTCCCACAAAAGCACCCGATGCCATTTTCATATATTTACTCCAATTTCAATAGGGTAGTTTTAGTTTGACACGCATGTCTGCAATTTAACTAATTTCTCTCATCATCATTCCATCAGACAAAGACACGGGCGGACACAAACTAAAAGATTCCTCGTAGGAAAGTAATTTTGCTGAAAAAAAGATGTAGGCCTAATGATAGGGTATCGGACAGCAGCCTGCATTTATTCCACAAATGTAGGCTACGTCCTGTAGCAGCGAGTGTTCAGCATGGAATGACAGAAGTGACAGACTTGGTTTTCTCTCTGAACTCTCACCCCCGCCCCTTCTCCCAGAGGTAGATCACTTGATTCTGCCCTGTGCCTCACTGTAAAAGCAAAAGTGTTCTGTAGGCTGTATTGGAGTAAACCTAAGTAATCGACCAAGAAATGTGCAATTAGAGATGTTCTGCAAATTATGCTGCAAAGAACACTCAATAATTAACTAATAAATGATTTCCAATTATATGTTTTGGTGGTGGGATTTAGATGCAGCATGGTGGCCTTACACCTGTCACCAGGTATCTTCTGTTGTGATCCTTCTGTAAGGCTTCATGGAGTCAAAGCAAAAAGAGTAGCATCCTACTTTAACATAAAAAATGCAAACTGCAGCTACTGTAGCCTAACTTCCTGTAAAAATGTATTGAATGAACCATAGGAGTGAGAGGTTGAGTATTTGTGTCCCATGTGTTATAAACAACAGGGGATAAGAATGTTACTGATGCTCCTTTGAAGGTACATGAAAACGCCCTCTCAGCGGCAACAACCAGCATTCCACACAACTGTTCTGTTCCATGTTGTGAGCTGATGAGGTCACGATTAAGGCCGGCTGACGTCTTGTGCACTTACAATACATACAAATATCAGTTGTACAATAAGTGAGTCTCTCCTTCCCACAGAAATGGCTACTAAACAGAAATGTGTTGGGTAAGGGGGAAAATTCCAGCCACAGTTCTCACCCCCACATTATGTAACCCCACTGCCATCGCCTAGGATACAGGTCTAAAATGAGAGACAGTTGGAAAAGTTTCCAAACAACATTGGCCACAGCAACATTCCTCTCCACTGGACAAGCAAACAATGTAGAAAAGGTTTTCACATGCAGCACTTGATTTCTATGATGTACTGTATCTGTAGAAGGCATGACTTTCCATGAGAGTGCTGGATTTAGTTGAATATAATGAAAACTTAGTCCCACAATTTTATTTATACATTTCCTGATAGCTTGACACCACTTTCTGGGTAGATGTTCAATTAGACCTAGAAAAACGATTTGGAACAAACCAATCTTCAAAGTCATGATGTCTTTTTCATGTTTGATAAATCAGGATACATGAATAGTATACCTTTACTCATTATTGTTGGAAAGTATATAGATCCATAAAAAGACAATCTAAAAGATATAAGCCATCCTACTAAATGTTCTCAAATGTAGACTTTGCCACATTGCATAATATGCTCTGTAAGAACAAAAAGCTCCCTAATCGTATTGACACACTGAAGCTTTTCAAATTCATTTAAATGGAAACCCTGTACATGTACGTTTTTATGATTTCTGTTCAAGTGATAAAACAATTTGTGAACTTTTGCAATACATTTGAGATCTACTTGTATCTTTAAAGGAGTTACAGCATATACTGGTAGCCTCAGTATGTTCAGGAAAAGAAAATAGACTTGGATAATACAAAAATGGAATGGTGTAATGGAAAAGTGCCAAACTCCGGTCTTAGGTGCTCTGAGTCCTCCCTGTGGAGGTGGAGTTGTTTGGGCAATTGGGTTCCTGCTGTCCTAGTATAGGAGACTGTTCTGAGGTGTGGTGCTTGCGTAGGTGGCGCACAAGAAGCTGGCGATCCGGGCTGGAGTACTGGCAGAGATGGCAGGGGAAAGACTCTCCCGTGTGGTGGCGGCGGGCATGCAGGTCCAAACTCTTCTTCTGGATGCTACAGCCCCGTGTGTTTGAGAACGATGGAAAGAGACCAGAGGGTAAAGAAAGGGAGAGATGCGAAGAAAGCGATGGAGGGGGAGAGAGGGAAATATGAGAGAGAAATGTAACTTACAATGGACCAGTGTCCTTAATGACAAAAGCTGTCATTAAGGAATAATAGACTTTAGTAACAATTCACATGAAAGCTACCTCTGCATAAATCATTGTACCACATGCACTGAAGGAACATGATACATAGAGCGGTGTGTGTGTGTGTGTATTGTCTGGGTGTTACAGTACCTGCTGTAGGGACAGTACTGGCAGCAGTAGGGCTTCTCCTGGGTGTGTGTGCGGGAGTGTCGACGAAGGGAGCTGCTATCGATGGAGGCATAGGGACACTGGGGGCATTTGAAGGGTTTCTCACCTACAGGATAATTAAAAGTAGTAGACAGTTCCATGCCCACGAGCATTAACATAGGAAAAGTGTAAAGTTTGCAACCTGAACACCAAGAAATTAATGAGGTGAACAGTATATACATGATTAGAATATTCATAAATTAATATTGAAATCACGTCCAAGGCAACCTGATGAAAACCATTGAGCTAATGCACACACCTCTGTGAGGACGTTGTCTTACCGGCACATTCTGTGGATAATTTTAAATGGGAGGCCAGATAGTCTACCCCCCAGCTTATCCAACCACCGAAAAAACTTGTCTGCAATCAATTTCAGTTTAAAATGTTGGTTTCTGCATTATTGAATGATGCTTGGGGTCTCTAGCCCCACTTTTAAAAGAAGGAAAAAGCAGAGGAAAACACTGAATTCCACTGAACAGTGTTTCTGATGTGTTAATAACCTCAGCAGAACAGGCTTACATAGGCCAGGGTGAAGATTCCAGCCTCGGTCTTCAAACTCATTATGTAACCCTACTAGTGTTGCCATGGGCACAGCTTTCAAAGTAATTGCTCTGAGTGAGTATGTGGGAAAAGTTCCCTAATACATTTGGCCACAGTGAAATTCTCCCCTCTGTAAGAACAAGCAAACAATGGACTAATGATGGAGGACCCACTTAGTCCTCAAACTGAACTGTTCCCAATAAATACTGGATTTTTCTTGGCCAGTTTATTCTTCCTGTCTTGTCTGCACAATAAGCTTTGTAACAAGGAAATGGCAGTTAAACTTAAAATGTTAAAGTTACTCAACAGAACAGTTCTATAATGTATATAATTCTAACCTGGAGCCTTAGTTGCTATTCCTGGCACTGCTGAGCCAAAAAACGTGTCCCCAAAATGTGCGTACCATGTGGATCTGTAGTGCACAGGCTGCGTGTTTATGGACTGTACCAATTAAATTCTCATTAGGGTTGGCTTCTTTCAATCAAAATTGAAATGGAATAATTGAGACCCAAGAGGAATTAAGGTAGAAAAATATACTTTTGTACATCTGCCTGTGTAGCTAAAAATGAAGAAAATTAAGAAGCTACACTGAACTACAATGGGAAACCCCCTGTTGCACTTAGACTGTACTTGCTTGCTCTGAAAGCTTTGCAAAAAAAAGAAAAAACTAAAAAAAAAACTAAAAAAACATTCTATCTATACATGGGATTCATTTTTACTGGAATTGTGAAAAGGAATGAGTAAAGCACTTGCAAGGATTATCAGAGTTTTAATGGGTGTTTCTACTGTGAGAGAAATTCGTCAACCAGGAAATTGCTTTAGGAAAATGTATAGATTACAGTAGACGATTTTAACGGCTATAATAAGGGAGTGATCCATATGATATATTATACTGTACATGTATCATGTTATAGCTCCATTTCAGAAGGTTCATAATTGCTTTAAGTATCTTGTCAATCCTCCGTATAGCGACTTTAAATTTTACAAAGTGATTGAGATAATGATGGTAAAACTGTGTTCTTGTTTAGGTTACTGCCATAAGCTCCCCAACTGCTATTCTTAGGAGTAATGATACCAAGGATAACAAATCCATTTGACACACTGTAGATACCAGTGGAGGCTCATTGTAATGCATGGATGCTCATGGAACAGGCTCATTCCATTCCATGCATTACAATGAGCCCGTCCTCCGATTTCTACCTCCACCAGCCTCCACTGGTAGTTACTGTATTTATGAAAGTTACACACTTCTGATATGCTACAAACAAGGTACTGTTATGTTACTGATGCCAGTGGTACATTGGTAATATTATAATATTACAACAATGTGCTGTAAGACTTATGTAATGCTGATTATTGTATCCAGTAGGATTCAGATATTGAATTAGGCCAACATTCTGTGAGCTCCATTGTTATTGCAACTGCCATGGAACTTTCAGAACTCTTGAATAAAAACAGCATGAGACCTGCAGAACACATTCTTGTAAACAGTTCTACCCCAATAAAACCACTGTCCACTCTATCTATCTTGCCTTAACAATCCTCTAACTTTCTCTTATCTATTTTTAGATGAACACCTCAATTGAACTTTAAAATGTGTAGACTGATCCCACTGAAAGAACTTGAATTGAGATTTTAAATCAAAGTATTTTTTGATATAGACTATTAAGCCTTTTTAAGTCGCATACATTAACATGGTTTTCATAGGGACCTGGTTTTCCATGATACATTTTGAAATGCATCTCCTCTTTCACGTTTTAAGCGTGGCACCTCAATCCAACTTTAAAATGTGTAGATTGACCCTATTTAAAGAACTTTAAAGTGGCATGAATTTACATGGGTTCTAATGGAGACCATATAGTTGCTCTAGTCACACGTTTTTGAGGAACTTATCTGAGGGGTACTTATCAGGAGTGGATTGTATATCTACCTGTATGAACGCGTAGGTGCTGCATCAGTGATGCCTTGAGTCGGGTGCTGTAGTGGCAGTGCGGGCACTGAAAGGGTTTGTCCCCCTGGTGGATGCCCATATGCCTACGCATGGTCAGCTTCGTGGAGAACTTCCTGTGGAAACAAGGCAAAGGCCGTGCCCAAACATTCAAACTGCCTATTGAATACTAAACGTATATATATATACTATATACTTACTCACCATACTACATACTATTTAGGCCATACTGTTCAGTAAAAATTTAAGCAGTAAGCGACAACATACAACATCTCATTCATAGTGAGAAATCATCATCTGTAGCTCAACAATGTTGTTCACTGTAATTTGTTCAATTTCTCTACAGCCTGCTCCATTGAATTGTGGAACTAAAAACTAAATTCACTTCCTGTAGTGTTTATACTTAATGGAAAGGTACATCTAAGTATAACAACCTGGCATTTTATACATACTCAGTTTTGGTATGTTCTAATCTTGCATACTGAACTAAATAGGTTGCAGTATGAATGTTCGGTCACGGCCCAAGTCTGGACACTCATACCCTACAAACTATTTAGATGTTAATTTGTTTTGTTTCTTGAAGCAAGTCTCTCTAAATTAAGTATAACTTAGAATTCAAGGAGATCATAATGACTAGGAATTTGCTGAACACATTCAAAGAATTTAGCAGTTTCAGACCCAAAATCTCTCCAAACCTTTCACCTATCAGTGTTCATGAAAGGAAGGCAGCGAGGAGGATGCCTTGAGATTCAGCCTGTACCTGTTGCAGAGGGAACAACAGAACTCTTTCCTCCCTCTCCTTTTGGCGGACTCCTCCTTGTTCTGGCCCTCATCCTTTCCCTCCTCCACTCCACCCCTTCTTCCTTTCCTCCCCTTCAGCCTCCTCTTCCTTGACTGGAACCACTTCTCTGGCTCTGACCCTGGGAGGTCTCCTGGCTGACTGCTCTCATGGCAGAGCTCCTTTCTTGAAGCATGCCTGTGAGTTGGAGAGGTAAAAAGGTTTAGATAAGTTACACTTTTGAAATGTTTTTACCTGGTTTTACATTTACTTTGGCCTTAAGTTGTCTATTTTGCTTGCTTAGATACTAAGTAGCCATATTTAGCTTTGTTAATATGGCATCGGGCCCACGAGAAAGGGACGAAGAAGGATCACAGCAAAGAATAACCCGGCTCAGGGATCACTGGCTCCCATCGGGGGATAATGCATGTACTCAAAGTGGTTGTTAAGGACAGCTGGTCCACTCCCTATCTTTCCCATTCAAGTGAGTAAAACATCAGTAACGACAGTTGACATTGAAGTAATGAAGCGAAAAAAGCAAAAAAATCGATCTCCAAAATGTATTCAAAAACCGTGTGCCTTACCTGATTTCATTTTCCTAAATTATCTTTCCATTGATAATGAAATATAGACAATGTCATACTAACAGACTACACTTTTGATTGTAAAACCTGCTAGCACTCTGCTAAGTGAGGCAGGTAGAACAGCCCTTTTTAGCATTTCCTGAATAAACAGAATATGTTATGCAACCATCCCCAGCTGGTACAAAATATGTTTTGCAGGAGTGGGACTTCTCCTGTATATAGATTCTCTGGTAATAGTGACTTCAAATTCACCATATACACTCAAAACTTATTGAAACTATACAAGTAATCAGAATGGAATTGATAGTTGACTATTGCTCAGTCCCGATTAAAGACTTTCGCTCTGCTCTCCCTTCTCAAAGAAAGTTGTACAAAATATGAAAGGTGAGGTGATGTTTCCACCACTTCACCTACACCCATCTGATCCTTTCAGATTAATGAGAGTGTTTAAGGCTACGGGCTAAGGACTCATTTTGGAATGGGAGTAAGCTATATAGTCCTTCCTGACAAATGCTTCTAAGTCATTTGTTGGTGTGTCCAATGAGTGAGTAGGTTAGGTGATTTGAAACTGTGGTAAAGGGAAGCCACTTACACAATGTGGGAACTCTGTCCATCTGTAACAGCATCCACCCGTCTGTCCCCAAATGCTTTATGCTCTGAGAGAATGTGCCCATGGAGCTTGTCCCATGACTTATCTGTAAGACAATCATGGGCCAAAATAGACATAAATGCAACATTGTGTTTGTTGGTCCTGCCAGAGACACATAACAAAGATAGAGATTAAAATGGAAATAAAGATGTGGAATATCACTGAGTAGAGAGTTGGCTGTGACTAAAAGGTCACTAATGAATATACACCCCTAAAAAAAGGAGGCAAAATAATATCAACTAACAAAACCTTTCTTTCAATGGTTCAAAAAAATGCTTCAAGACAGATCACACAGCATTGGCGTGCCCATGCGCAAATGAAAACGAGTAAAACACCTTGCTTGTTTTTAGAAAAGCGCTCTTAAGTCACACTGTTACTCATAACAACGTCACATTGCTGAATCTACCTTTCATTTGTAATTCAGCTCATTAAATATACATACATATTTTTCATTACAAATATAGTCTTAGCAAGAATACATGATTATCTGTAAATGGCATTGATTCCACAAGATGTTCATGAAACCATTTTGAGACGACTTTTGCTTTGTGACATGGTGCATTATCATGCTGGAAGTAGCCATTAGAAGATGGGTAAATTGTGGCCATGAAGGGATGCACATGGTCAGCAACAATACTCAAATAGGCTGTGGCATTCAAGCGATAATTGATTGGTATTAACGGGCCCAAAGTGTGCCAAGAAAACATTCCCCACACATTACACCACCTCCTGAATGAGAAGGTGTACAGGTGTTCCTAATAAAGTGTTAAGTGAGTGTACATAGGAAGATAGAATCTTTATGTTTAACAAGTCTAAATAGAAGTTCTTTAAGTAGGATTGAGGTGTCAAGCTTAAAAGATGAAAATGCCTTATAGGAACCCAATGGTCCTCATAGAAACCCATGTTAATTCATGCAACTTAAAAAGGCTTAACATTTTAAAAAATCTATCTAAAATCTGAATGAAAGTTCTTTAAATGTAGTCAGTCTACACATTTAAGATGAAAATGGAAATGCATTTTCCCTTTCAGAGCAAATAGCCATAGGAATTAATAGGATTTAAAGCAAGTCAAGTTACACAAGTCTGGGCATTTAAAAGTTGATTATAAGTGAATAGGTTAAGCAGTTTAGGCTGTGCACATGGCGGTATAGGCATGAATAGGATTTCATGCAAATTAAATTAAAGCTGAAGTGTAAATAGTATAAAAAATAGACTGATAGATGGATGAATAAGGGGATGGAAGAGATGACAGAGGGGATAGCTAAATAGTATCAATAGAATATAATAGGGTATACAGCACATTTACACTCTCTCTCTCTATCCATCTATCAGACTATCTACAGTCCAAAATAGATTTTTACTTTATCGACTATCAAAATAAGAATTTACAAGCCCACAAAGTTTCTTCAGGAACTTTTCTAGCTGACCATGTGCTATACTGTAGAGGAGTTTGGTTAATATGGAGTATAATTGGAGCTGTGTCTCTCACCCCTGTAGTTACAGTGAAGGCATTTAAAGCAGGCCTGAGTGCTCAGCCTCAGGCTGTGTCTCTGCTCGTGGGCGTCGCGGGACTTGGCACTCCTGAATGCTCGGGGGCACACCTGGCAGCCGTGCGGCCTGGACCCCCTCTCCCTCTCTCTCTCCCCCCTTCTCCTCCTCTTCCCGTGGCCCCTCCAGTGGAGCTCCATCTCACCCCACCTGACAGTCATCCATCCGCACTCGGGACACTTGAAGCCCCTGTCAACATTGTGACACTTCAGGTGGATCTCCAGCAAATGTCTGGAGGGTAGGGCGGCCTGGCAGAGGACACATGACAGCGCCCGTTCACTGGCTGACTTTCGCTGCTTGGGTGCAGGCAGCAGTGCCTGCAATGCCTGCTGAGTACTCTTTTCATCCAGAGAAGTATCTGAGCCCTCTTGGCCGACAGGGGTAGAGGGGAGTCTGGAGTCTAGGGTCCCAGCTTGGGTTGGGGGGGCCTTGGCCGTGGAGATGCGACAGAGCCCCAGGGTCATGAGGTGAGCCGACTGAGCCATTTCCTCAGCCTGGTTCTCAGGGTTGTCCACCACCGAACCCATTGGACAGGACAGGCTGACGGAGCCATTGCCCTCAAATCTAAACACGTTTTCCTCCTCGTCATCCTCACCACGTCCCTCCTCTCCCTCCTCAAACAGAGTGCTTACCTATAAAAGAGAAGAACTGGATCACCAAACCAGATTTTTTGTTACAAATCTAAATAATAACCTGCTTGTTTCTACTTAACAGTGGTAGTGGGATTGTTTTCAGTCCCTTCTTACAATAACCACATTGTTACACAGTGATGACAACTGATATGTTGGCGGCTTACTTGTATCATGTGTATTTTGTGCACTGTAGGCCACATTAAATCAGTGTCTCTAGAAATCCTTAACCTCGTCACCAGGCTATTGGGCGGAAGTGTCTGGGAGCGAGATTACTAGACAACCAATGTTTTAGACAACCACAACATCACCTTATAATTGTTCAAGAGAAGCAGAATGCATTTGCATCTCACATCATTGCCACTGCACGAGAAAGAAACCTTTCCAAGAGAGCTCTTTTCTTACCTCACAAGTTTGTGCAACGTGGAGACTCACATCCGAGTTGGAGCCTAGACCCATTTCACATGACCGTGGACTGATATTGGGCAGCATGCCATACATGGGCAGCAGAAAAGACATACGGTCCATCTGATCATCACCATCCTTAGAGCCAGAATGGAGGTCTTCCTCCAGGTTGTAGGTGGATCCATTTGGCTCCAGCTCATCGTCCTCTCCATCAACTCCTACCCCCATCTCCACCTCCAGGCCCTCCCCGTCATCCTTTCCTAGACAGGGGAGACCAGGGCAGGAGGGGGCTCTCACATTGTGCCTTTCCACTATATGTGTGTTTATACTATTTTTTAGACCACTGGTGAACTGGCATACTCTGCAGCGGTAGACTTCCACCAAGAAGGCTTCAACTAAAGTGGCCACTTGTGCCTCCATGCCCTTGGCAGTGCCACAATACAAGTTGGAGGTGACCCTCTGTTCTGAAAGCAATAGTGTGACTGGCTTGACGTCCTGGTAGTCATCTTTGACAGGACTCATCCTCTAGCGTTCATGGATGGGGACACAGAGGGACTGCGTAGAGGCTAAAACACAGAATGAAAATGATCAGTGTTTACCTACCATCTTAGGTCGAGGTCAGGAGATGCACATTTCTTCAGTGATCAATAGCATTAGGCAAACACACTTTTCAATCTCTACATGGTTCTTGAAGAACTCACAAGTGGCGTGACAACGGGACGGGGACAGTTAGTACATTGACGACTTTGGAGCCAGGGCTGTTTGGCTAGGCACGTACAAGATACGATCGTTATTTCATTTGCGATGAGAGTTATTACAGCAACCATAAATGCTAAGCTATCTACCTATGAAGCGAGTAATCAACTGAAAAGACTGCTGGACCTCGAAAAACCAAAACCAAAGCCAAAGGAGCTCATATCCCCATGACTGAACCCTCCGCTGTTCTCGTGTAGGTTTCCACAATGCATTCCGTTTGCGCATGTCCCAAATAAATAAACAATCAAATATGGCCGTTGTTATGGGTGTCCTCATAGCTGGTGACAGCGAGAGAGCACACGCGTAAGTAGCCGGATTGCTAAATAAAAAGTGTTTTAGATTTTAATCTGTGTATAACTTCATGTATTACCTTAGCCTCTTGGCAACATTATTGTTATCATTGTGGTGTTGTAGCTGGTGTAGCTAGCTAAACCCTAGGATTAGCTAGGCTACCTAGCTAGCTAGCTACCAGTATACCACCAAATAGAAATACAGTCACACAGCCTGCCCAGAGGTAACATTATCGTTGGATGGATAGTCTAACCAATCATTTTAATAGCGACAAATATCAGGCTCCGTATGTTCACTCACTGTAGTGGTGCACGGTATGCCGGTACTTCGATACCACCTACCTAGTTGCAACTGCAACCCGAGGCGTCATCACACCCAGCAGTGAGTGGAGCAATCCTGCCCGGAGATTTTGAAGCCGGCTATACCATGTGGCCTAGTAGAGAACTGCAGTGGCTGAAACCCATCTTAAACTTCGTACTCCATCTGGCCAAATAAGAAGCAATGCTATCACACATTTTCCAACTCTAGGGGCATAGACACTCACCGAGCACTTTATTAGAAACACCTGTACACCTTCTCATGGTGGAGGTGGTGTAATGGTGTGGGGAATGTTTTCTTGGCACACTTTGGGCCCGTTAATACCAATCAATCATTGCTTGAATGCCACAGCCTATATGAGTACTGTTGCTGACCATGTGCATCCCTTCATGGCCACAATTTACCCATCTTCTAATGACTACTTCCAGCATGATAATGCACCATGTCATAAAGCAAAAGTCGTCTCAAACTGGTTTCATGAACATGACAATGAGTTCAGTGTTTTTCAGTGGCCTTCCCAGTCACTGGATCTGAATCCAATAGAACACCTTTTGGATGTGGTAGAACGGGAGATTCACAGCTTGAAAGTGCACCTGAAAAATCTGCAGGAATTGCATGATGCAATCATGTCATCATGGGCCAGATTGCCAAAGGAATGTTTCCAACATCTTGTGGAATCAGTGTCACGAAGAATTGAGGCTGTTTTGAGAGCAAAGGGAGGCCCAACCCAGTATTAGTATAGTGTTCCTAATAAAGTAAAGGGTGAGTGTATATATATCTATTACAAAAAAAATCACTATAAGACATCGTACCTCCAAATGATACTGATCGACCCCCCTGGCCCTGGCTCATCGATGAGGGCAGTTCCATGTAAAAGGATCCATGAGAACCAAAATGTGAAATTCATCAGAGCATATCAAATCGGGTTCTCATAGAAGGCTCAGAGTCTATATTTTTTGGAAATTAAAGTAACAGCAATCAGTAACAGAATGATCAAATCAAATTGGTAATGGAATTATTGAAATTGAATTTTACTTATTGTACAGGTTGTACAGAACCTAAAAGGGTTCTTCGGCTGTCCCTTTGGGAGAACCCTTTTAGGAACCCTTCCATGTAGAACCCTTTTCACAGAGGGTTCTACATGGAACCCAAAAGGTTTCTACATGGAACTTAAAAGGGTTCTAAAAGGGTTCTTCCACAGGGACAACTGAAAAACAGTGAGAAATCATACAGTAGTAGTTACAAAAACCACTGCATCAACATCCTCACCAAACATCCTCATCTCATGCTCCAAATGGAGACTTAATTGTTTTTGAGTAGAGTGGGGAAAGCAAAGCCAGCAAATCACACAAATATGTAGCACAAAATGCCAACTGCAAACTGCCATTGAGAATGATAACACACATTGCACACATCTATAAAAAAGACAGCAAGGGATTTGTCTTCATCATTAAAGAGCGCACTGACACATATGGTGTGGTGTCCTTAAGACAGACTCTTAGGATCCTTCCCACCTGTTGCAGACCATAAACAAGGTTTTCATGTTGCAGAGGCTATCTCTGAGACAAACTAGGAGCAGATTGGGTGTCTCTGTGTGTGTCTGCACATGATAGGCCAACAGTTTCTGTTTTTTGGTGGAAAAAGTGTAGGCTTTTTTTGTGGTTTATGTTTCTTGTGTTTTGTGAGTGTTTAAAAAAAAGATAATCCTTTTTAATGTCATATATAACTTCATAAAATAATAAATTATTACCTGAATGAGAGTGTCTATTGTATATTTATATCTTTTTTTCCCTATTTTATTTCATGTACAGAATGACATTCAAATCCATAAATCATGCATTCTGTGGGGGACCCATTTAGTCATTCTGTTACCGGATGTAAATCCACTTCACTTACTGTAGCTCAACAACCAAAAGACATACAGTGCCGTCCATAAGTGTTGGAAAGAGGGATCATTTTAAATTAAAAAGAATTTGAATGGTGAACCAAATCATTAAATTAAAGCTGTTTATTAAACTCTACTTTGACCCCATATTCATTGTTTGATTTCAAATCCAAACTGCTTTGGATTTGATGACTATAGAGCTAAAAGAAGACAACATAATTAATAATTAATAATTCATTTGGAGCAGATATTTAACAGTGGTTCTGGATTCGTGGTTACATAAAAAACCCAATTGTTAGAAGTAGTCCTTGTTCATATAATTGTATAGTTTGTTAAATTTTCTATCAAGGGTTTGCTATCAAACTATTAAAACATTTTGTAACTCCAAAAAGTCCCATTGGTTTTACATAGAGTTAAAAACAAAACATAACTGAGATTGGACTTTAACAACTTACAGGGAGTTCATGGCGGCCGTTAAATCACTTAGCAACCTGTAGATGAACAAGAAATTAGTTTTAGAAGCTGAAGCAAGCCCACTAATAAGTATGAGCAAGAACAGTCGTTGGACTTGCTGAAGCAAGCCCACTAATAAGTATAAGCAATAACAATAGTTGGACTCGCTGAAGCAAGCCCACTAATTAAGTATGACCAATAGTCGTAGTGTGTTGCTTTGCAAGCACACAAATAATAATAAGTAATTGAAGTAGGACAAAGAACAGTAGTGTGTTGCTTCGCCAAGCACACTAATTATGTCAGGTATATGCTTCCATATTATACAACAACCAAGCAGCCACCCCCCCACTTTTGTTGGTAAACAGCTGAGGGATGGGGCTGGAGAAATATAACCAATCTCAAATTCACAGACAGAGCTATGATGAATGCAAGAACTGACCGTCCATGACTACAAAATTATAGTTTTAACTATGTTTTGAAGCTATATAGTGTTTGTTAACAATGAATGAAATACAACAAGTTTATACTTTGGGTTCTGATGGGGTGAGCCAGTTGAACTAAATTCGTGAGGCATTCATAAGTTATATTCTCCAAGAATCAATTGCTATATATAATTAATTTAAAAGTCTAAAAATTGATGCATGCATACAGTACAGGGATTGTATATCAGGTACACAGTAGTACCTTAATGTGATGAGACTAATAATAATAATTGGTCCTTTAGGCTTGAAATACAGAATTATTATTAGGCCTATTGTAATATTATTAATCTTAGATTTTATGAAAACGAGCAAACATTTTCAGATGTAGATTTTGTCGCCTTTTCCTGGTTGTGATGCCATGTTAACACACTGTCCTTCCTATGTTAAGGGGAGAGGCGGCTGAACACTTGGGAAGGAGTGGGAATGAAGAAGACAGGGACACATATGGTGGCGAGAGAGAGAATGAGGGAGGTGAGAAGGCCGCGGTGTCGTCCAAACCTGTGCCCAAGAAAAAGAAACACAAGCGTCAAAGCAAACATAAGAGACACAAGCACTCCCCAGAGCTCAAGGACCGGCGCCATAAGCACAGACATAAGCACAGGAGGCACAAATACAAAGACAGCTTGGTTGCTGAAGGCGCTGCTGACTCTCCAGGGAACAGTGGGGGCAACAATGATGACTTCCCATATTCCTTCTCCACTAAGCAATCAAGAATGGATGACATGGCATTGCTGGAGGACCTGGAGAAGCAGAGGGCCATGATTAAAGCTGAGCTGGACAGTGAACTGATGGAGGGCAATGTGCATTCAGGTATGGGCCTTATACTGCAGGGTTACCACTCTAGTTCAGAGGAGGATGGGGAGATTCAAGAGAGAGCATGGAACGGGGAGGACCTTTGGAGACGGGGGTCAGTGAGTAAGACCCTGACTGGGCACAAGGGCCAAGGGTCGGGCAAAGAGCGGGCTGCTAGGCAGAACAATCCCAGTAGAAAAAAGAAGAGTGGGATGGAGGGGGAGGCTGAAGACCGAATAAAAGGCTGGAGCAGGAGCAGGTCCTGGTATCATGACCTGAGACATTCTCGTAGCACAGAGCCCTCCCAGGAAAGGGCCCAGCGGTCCAAATCTCCAGCTTGCCAGTCCTCGCCAGTGGAAAGGGAGCAGAGGCTTGAAACGAGTAAGCAGTCCTCTTTACCGGCACAGGTTAGAGACACCCGAAACCAGGAACGCAGCGCCCACAACCACAAGTCAGTCGAGAGGCGGGGCAGGTCCAAGGACCGTTGCTACCTTTTCAAAGACAGCAAGGCTAGATGGCAAGAGATGGACAAGGACATGGAAGGGGACAAGGACAAAAAGGGGACCAATTCTCCCTCCAAGGTTGCTTCCTCTGAGAAAGAGAACTGCTCACCGGGCCACAGACGAAGTTCTAGCCCTCAAGGGCAGCATAGCGTCTCCCCAGCACAACAGTGGGATGACCAAGACACATCCAACACCCAGACAGCCAACCGGAGGGCCAAGCAGAGCTGTTCACCATCCCGCATCAGGTCACCTCCTAGAGAGGGTCACGCCAGTACTCTAGAGAGAAGAGGGGGAACAGAGATGGAGCATCAGAGAGACTCAACTGTCAGGTCAGCCCAATTGTTCGACCTCATGTTGATACGAGCCACAGAATTCATCACATGGACCAAAGAGTCCTCAAAATGTCTTCACTTATTTAGAAATTATGTATTTTATGTATTTTTCTTTTTGCTTACATGTAGACAGTTAACAGGCTAAACATCCTAAACAGGATACAATTATTTTCTGAGCCAGGCACAGGTTACATAAAAAATAATAACAACTAATAACTCAAACTATCTATCTAACGTTACGTAATAATTATGTATATTGATGACCTCACCCCTCTTTAGATTTTTCTCTAGCAATTATGTATTATGTATGCCTGAGGTTGCTGTTCTGCCTGCCAGTCTGTCCGTATTATCTTGTCGTTTACCCGTTGCCTTGTACTTGTTGGCCTGTTTATTATTATTTCTTAGTTTGCCGTTTACTCCACTTGTAGTAAACGGCAAAAAAGAAAAGTCATCATTCCCCTGATTTAATACTTTGTAGAGCCACCTTTTGCTGGAATTACAGCCATCAATCTGTTTGGATATGTCTCTACTAGCTTTGCACACCTAGATTGGAGAATATTTGCCCATTCTTCCTTGCAGAATTATTCGAGTTCAGTCAAATTCCGTGGTGAGCGGCGATGGACTGCTCTCTTCAAGTCCATCCACAGATTTTCTATTGGATTTAAGTCAGGGCTCTGACTTGGCCACTCAAGAACATTCACCTTTCTATCCTTAAGCCACTGCGTTGTTCTTTTGGCGGTATGTTTAGGATCGTTGTCGTGTTGGAAGGTGAATGACCTGCCCATCTTCAGCTGTCTAGCAGAGGGACGCAAGTTGTCCTCAAGAATTTGGGTGTACTTGGCAGCATCCATTTTCCCTTCAATCCTGACCAATTGCCCAGTCCCCGCTGAAGAGAAACATCCCCACAACATAATGTTGCCACCACCATGCTTCACAGTAGGTATGGTGTGTTTTTGGGTGGTGTGCTGTGTTTGGTTTTCGCCAAACATAGCGCTTGGAGTTCAGTTCCAAAAAGTTCAATCTTAGTCTCGTCTGACCATAAAACCTTTTTCCACATGGCAACAGAATCTTCCAGGTATGTTTTTGCATAGCACAAACAAGACTGAGTGTGGCACTTTTTCAGAAAAGGCTTATTTCTTGCTACCCTGCCATACAGGCCAGCTTTGTGTAAAGCTTGTGAGATTGTTGTCACATGCACAGACAGACCAGTCCCAGCCATAAAGACTTGTAAGTCCTTCAAAGTTGCCTTTGGCCTCTTGGTAGCTTCTCTGATCAATGTCCTCCTGGCTCGGTCATCCACTTTGGACGGACGGCCTGATCTAGACAAGGTATTGGTGGTGCCATACGCCTTCCACTTCTTAATGATGCTCTGAACGGTACTCAGAGGGATAGCTAAAGCCTTCGAAATATTTTTGTAGCCTTCACCTAACTTCCTACAACTTTATCCCGGAGGCCTTTTGAAAGTACTTTTCCAACCATGGTGAATTCTTGGCACTTAGTGGAATCCTCAAGAAACAGCTGGTTTTATTTTGAAGTAATCAAAACCACTACAATTGATGTCAGGTGGGGGGCAATTAGCCTGGTGTTTGATCTGGAAGTTGATTGGTTGCACCTGAGCAAGTTTGTAATGGTATACTCTAAGGGGCTTAACCAAACCAGGTATTTCACTAATTAATTTTTAATAATTGTCCAGAATTTTTTAACTTTTTATTTTAACTTTGATGATGAGGGTTATAATGTGTACATACAGCTCAAAAAAGTTAGATTTTATTTATTTTAAATTCCAGGGTGTAATGTGACAAAAGGTAAAGATTTCACAGGGTATGATGACTTTCTATAGGCACTGTATGCACTCACTGTACTGTAAGTTGTTTTAGATAAAAGCATCTGGTAATTGGCGTATATTGTTCCCTGCTCCTCAGAATGCGTAGCCGTGATGAAACAGTGGGTCGCAGGGACGCCATTCCGGCCCTTGGTGCCTGGCGAAGGCTTAGTCACTCACCTTTCAGACGGGGGTCTCGCTCGCTTAGAAGACATAGCAGGTCCCCACTCAGACGGAGGTAAGTGGAGGTGGAGAAATAGGGTGTTGAACATGGGTCTTCGCACAACCTCAAAACCACATAGCATAAGCTCTGGTAGTCTTTGGGCCTCAGACCAGGTTACTCATCACGCATTGGGTAGTTTGTAAAACCATCTCACCTTTACAGGAAGAATGTCATTCTCTGAGACTAGTGATGACAAAATAGTTTGAACTAACTTAAAGGTGTAATATGTAAAGATCAAACTTTCTAATGGTTGTAATGACTGTGTTTAATTTGTCGCGATCAGGGAATGAGATCCTTTAAAATAAATATTTTACTTATGAATGCTGTTTTGGTTGCGAGAAGCGCTTTCTAAAATCGAGTGTCTAAGGGTGACAGTTTTGTTTACAATTGGCCAGGGATGTAACTGATTTTTGCCTTCTGCTCTTTCAAAGTAAAATAGCACTGGGTTCTTCCCAGTGTTGTGGCTTGGTAGCAAACAAACTGCTGCTTTGCATGAAATTTCATGAAATTTGCGTATAGAACACCACGTTTCTGGGAATTGGACTCCCAGACCCTCCACCTAAATTGGGTATAATAGGAATAGGAATTCCAATCCTACCCGTTGTAGGTCTATACATTGTACTTTTTACTTAAAAAGTAGGTTGTTGGCACCTCCCTAAAATACATGGATATGTACACATTTGCCGATATTAGAAAACATACTATATTTAGGTTTTTATTTTATTTTCAATGTTGCCAAAGAGGTCAGCAAAGTGCATCACCTAAGATATGTTCTTGTGTGTTATTCCAGTTTTGGTGCATATCTCCACTTACATCAAAGCCTGATTTCTGTTAATGTTGTAGTTACACACATGCATTGTAGAGACACTGAGAATCACCTATTTTAGAAATGTAAGACAGACAAACAGAACTTTGACATCTCAAATAGTTTATTTGGAATAATTCAAGTAGTTACTAATCAATTGGAGAAACCAGTTGATGGGAAAACCTCCATATACAGCGGGACTCCTAGGACTGGAGTTAAGAATCACTAGGCTCTCAATATGCTTAGGGTTTCCTGTGTCCCCATGGCTCTTTTTCATAGGTTCTTGGAGCAGGACAGGCTGGGCCGCAGGCGGCAGTGGCGTTCTGGATCCCGGGATCGGAGTACGAGACGGAGCAGGGACAAAGAGGACAAGTTCAAGGGAAGCCTCTCAGAGGGAATGAGGGCCGACCAGGAGGAGTCAGATGATGATGTGTGAGAACAGTGATCTGTAGTCAATCCAAGACAGTTGATTCTGTGACAGTAAATTATCGAAGCTAGCGATTTTTAACGGACTGTAGGTGACTAGTGCTATCTTGGCTTTGTTCATTCATTTCACCAACGTTATTATCCGTTATTATCCATAATTATCCGACAGATCTCTCTCTCTCACTCCTTCCGCACTGTGTATGCGTAAGTGAGCGCACCAGCTCCATCCCTCTCGTGCTCTCTCACATCTGAGAACAAAGAAAACGCTCTCTGCCCCTCGCTTTCCATGCGATCTGCTTTGAGAAAAAACTTGAATTCAGAATAATGAAGCTGATATTCAGCATCTGTATGTGTTTAAATGATTAATCTCATTATTCATGCACATCTGAATATCCGATTCAGATTAATGTACGTCCTATAAGCTATCTGTTTTCTGGTGCTGCAGGCCTGCACTGCTGGCACTGGCTTCACTTGGGGTTTTGGGTGTTTCCATTTAATATGATTTGGCACTGATGCTGTATTTTTATGGTACTTCAATTATACCTGGCAAAGTTTGCATTTCATCTTGTCTCCCTCATCTACCAAGTCAATGTAGCGCCGCACAGAACTTAGACAAAGCCTGATGAAAAAAAATTAAGTAGAAAATAAGGTACTTGTGTATTCGTGTACATTTTCACACCTAGTTGACGTAGTATGTCATGTTTAGGCTGGAGGATTATGATGTGGATGAGGAAGACGAGGAGGCTCTCATTGAACAAAGGAGACTACAACGCCTCGCCATTGTCAAGGTGGGTGAAAATGGCCCCGCTGTCTCCCTGAGTCAACATGCACCCACGTTACCACACAGAAGTGTATGTGCTGTTGGTTGCTATTTCACCTGTCATGTCTGTCTACATGTCTGCCCCCTAACCCTTGCTGTGCATGTCCCTGATGTAGAATCATAGAATCATTTTCCAACGGAGAGGCAAAGAAAAGTGACGAGTAATGTTGGTGTAGAGAGCAGGTCAAAGTTGTTTCCCTTAACAATTGCTGTGTGTCGGTGTGTCTGTGGTCTGTCTGTCTTTGCACTGGGCCATCTTGGCACACGTGTCCATGTGTGTTTCCACTGACAGAAGTACATGGGAGGAAACAAGGGCGGCAACATGTCCGTGCCCTGCAGCCCTCAGAGCAGCACACGCAGCCGCTCGCCTTCTCCAGACGGCATCCTGGAGCGTGTTGCCGCAGACGTCAAGGAATACGAGCGAGAGAACATGGACACCTTCGAGGCCAACATAAAGGCCAAACACAACCTCATTTCCCAGGAGGACGGTATGTCCGCCTTTAATCAGAAAATCACATCCTGTATTTGATTTCATGTTTTGTGTATGTGTATTTGTATGCATCATGTACTGTTAAAAAATAAGTGAATGAACTCTTGATGCCAGTGGAGATGCCATTGTTAAATGCTGATTAAATGCTAACAACGCTAGTTTAGAGTAATAGGTGGGTGAATGCAATGCTATCTAGTCAACATCCAAAAAGATGGTCTCTTTTATGGGCCACAACATCCTTGGTATATATCTAATTTAATTATTTACTACATTTTACAATACATGTGGCCTATATGTGTGTTTGTGGATACTGGATTTTGTGGATACTGGAGTTTGTGGATTAATTTAATGATGACAGTCATACTTTATATGACTATCTTTACTATCTTAGCTTTATACTTTATATATTACTTGCTGTCACCACACAAGTAATTATTGTAGCAATAGCAGCAACATTAGCAGTAGTGGCGTCCTGTTTTGTTGTTTATTGTGATTGAATGAGAAATGGACTTCTACACTGCATTTGACTCAGTCAGGGGATGCTGGTGGGGGTAGAAATCGAAGAAGAGTGTCCAATTTCTTCCCCTGCATTCAGTGTCAGTTCCAAATCCAGTCCATTATCCATTCGTAATTCTTTACTCTTTTCTCTTCTTTCATAAAGGATCAAGTTCCAAGAAGCTATCGGCCCCAGATATGTTTACAGAATCAGATGACATGTTCACTGCATACTTTGACGTGAGTGTTGCTGTGTCATCCATTTTTGTATGTTTTTAGGGCACTTCTGCTTTATTGGGATAGAGACAGTATATATTGACAGGAAGGGTGGGTGAGAGAGGAGGGATGACATGCAAGATATGTCCTTGCGGTTATGTGGTATTTGCATTACTGCGCCACAAAGCGCCCAATCGCAGGATATCTTTGTCGCTAGAACAACTCAGTGAAGGATGATGAGAGTGCCGTGCAGAAAGAAGCCGCAGTATAAAGCCATCTAGGAACGTCCAGTATGTCTAGCCTACACACTCCGCCTGAGCAGGGCACTGAAATACAATGCCCTTCGTAAGTAATGGGACAGTGAAAAAAATGTTCTTCTTTTGACTCTACACTCCAAAAGTTTGGATTTGAAATCAAACAATTACTAGGTTACCCAAAATTAATGGGACAGATTCATTAAATGTCCAAATTAAGTACTCGTATTTAAGTATTTGGTGGACAGTCCTTTGCATGCAATAACTGCCTGAAGTCTGCGACCGAGTGACCCCACCAGACGCTGGGTATCTTCTCTGGTGATGCTCTGCCAGGCCTGTACTGCAGCCATCTTCAGTTGTTGTTTGTTTTGAGGTCTTTTTATCATCAGGAAATTAAATACATGTTCAATTGGATTTAAATTTGAAGATTGACTTGGCCAGTCAAGAACTTTCCGCTCTTTGGCCCTGGGTTTGGAAAAACTCTATTTGGAGGCATTTGCTTGTGCTCAAGCAGACAAGATGTTTCTATACACTTCTGCTGCTGCTGTCATTTAAGCCAGTTTTTGTGGCAGCTATTGTTATAGAAAATACAATACAATACATTTTCTCTTGCTACACCTCTGAAGTTCTATAGCCATTGTTTTGAGAAACGGCGGATAATTACAATATGGATAGCGGTGGTTTCGGAGGGAGTAGTGGGGGGAGAGCAAGAACAAAGGAACAGACCCATCTTGCCGACAGGAAGGTGGATAAGTGTGAAGTGTTGAACGCCGATTGATCAGTAAGAAAGCTCTGATTGATCAGTAAGAAAGTCTCCCCATTGTTCATTCTCTCCCGCCTCCTCTCACATAAGCACAAGCTTGTCGGTGATAGCCTTGGCGGCGCCTACCATTATGTTTAATCTGTATAAAAGACAAACCTGATAATCGCCTCTTCAGACTTGTGCTGAACAGACCGCCGGATTTACACTGAGCTTTTGCAAGCAATAAATACCAGACTCAGATATTGTGGCTACTCAAGACTGTTTCTTGAATCTCACCTCCGAAGAGCTGAAGGTACAGAGTGGTAAATCCTAGACATCCACCACACTATACATGGCCAAACCATAGCACCCCGTCCACCATGTTTCACAGATGAGGTGGTATGCTGTAAATCTTGGGTCAATCCTCTTGCAGTCACTCTGGGGTCATCCACTGTAGAAGTCTTCCTTGGCCTACCAGCCCGTCTGTGACTACTGTTTTCACCGGTGCTTTCTTTCTTTTTTAATGATGTTACAAGCTATTGATTTTAGTGAGTCTAAGGTTTTGGCTGTTTCTGATATTTCAGCCTCATAATGGCTTCCTTGACATTCATTGACATCTATTTGGTCCTCATGTTGACAGGCACCAATAGCAGACTCCAAAGGCAAATGCAAAGCCTAGAATCAATACTTGACATTAACACCTCTCTTATGCCTGCACAAATGATGTGACGGAACAGATCTGACTTACCTGAAATACCTGTCAAGCCAATTTTCCAATACTTTTGGTGTCCCGAAATAGGGGGACTATGTATAAAATGGGTTGTAATTTGTAAATGGTGAAACCAATCTGAAAAAAGAGAAGATTGAATTAAAGCAGAAAATCTCTACATTAACCTAAATTTGATTTGATTTAAAATCCAAGCTGTTGGAGTATAGAGCTAAAAGAGAAAATGCTTCCTCTTTCCAATACTTATGGAGGGCACTGTATATCCCATATGTACAAGGTTGTATATACATAAGTTTCTCAGGACAAATTTCATGGGTTCCCCAAGAGGTTCCCCTACCATTGTTACAACGTTTGCTGTGAATGTACTAGAATGTTCAGAAATGCATGGGTTATGAAGGTTTTCAAGATGTGTTCCATGGGTTAGGTATAGTATTAAGTGAGTTACCCTAAAGCTAAGGCGTTTCTGGTTTAATAAAGTAAGCAGTTGATTCTGTACAGTTGCAGTCCAGCAATTGATTCTGTACAGTTGCAGTTAAACAGTACAGTTTAAATTGTATAAATGTTTTAGTCCAGTTTCGGAAGACAGTTTTGGAAAACTATCTTTATAGTTCAGAAAAAAAATACATTGGTCTTACATCTTAAAAACTGATCTATGACCACTACAGAGTGCCCGGCTTAGAGCGGCAGGCATCGGGAAGGACTTTAAGGAGAACCCCAACCTCAGGGATAACTGGACAGATGCAGAGGGCTATTACCGTAAGTTTATCACTACCATAACATTAATCACAACCATAAAGTCATTGTCATCATTATGTTCTATGTGTGCTATTATGTTCAGATAGACATCTTTTCCACTGTAATAGACCTTGATTTGCATATACATTAGGTTTGTTATTATTTCTCAGCATGTGAGCAATGGGTGAAAGGACAGTTATGTTTGTGTGAGAGAAAATGTCTCCTATTCATCATCAGCACTAATCTCAAGTATTTTCCTGCATAACAGGTGTGAATATAGGAGAGACGCTGGACAAGAGGTATAGCGTGTACGGCTACACGGGCCAGGGTGTGTTTAGCAATGTCATCCGTGCCAGAGATGTGGCCCGGACCAGCCAGGAGGTCGCCATCAAGATCATTCGCAACAATGAGCTCATGTGAGTGTCTACCAACCTAACCCTAACCCTAACCCTATCTCTAAAAATCAAGAATCGTTCCACGATTTATAAGACGGGTAGTTCAGGCGAAGCGGTGCCATGCTAGAATGATGACACGTAGAGACAATGGGTAAAAACAAATTTTGAAAACGTAGTCTCCAAGCCCCTGGTATAAAGCGCTGGTACCAGAAGTAAGAATTTATACAGGAAATGCTCCATCGAGGCTTTGTACCATCAATGATTTCACTTCAATACAAAGATTTGACTGTTTCCCTGGTGTTATTAATGACACATCAACCTTACAGGAAAGCAACCACGGATATATTTTTTTCATTAAAATGTTAAGGGTACAAGACTGTACAAAAATACCACGATACAAACTACTACTATATTCCAAGACCAAACACTGGCGCACAGGAGACACTGAACCTGATGTGATACTTTTTATAATGTGAAATAATATGATTAATGTCTAAAATAACAATATAATGTTTGGATTATAAATATTACCAATTAATTTTGTGATCAAAACCGGGCAAGTGTTGAGTTATATTAGTATTTTGAGTGTTGAACACGTCACCTCAGTTTCAGCCACCAGTCGTCGCTGTTTCACACCTGTCGTTCGACATATCCACTGTCATCAGTCTACCTAGAATAAATGGGAGAAAGAGAGAAGTCTGTGTCCTGGGCCTGGCTTCACTCCTGTATGCCTAGACTAGAGGTATGCAGCTGATTGGTATATGCAGCTGATCACAACTTAATATGTTCCCTAATCCGGGACCGTATCCACCCGGGGGCTTCCCCACCTCTAACCCTTCCCTCTACCCTAAATTAGGGTTTGAATCCCTGCATCTACACTTATATAAAGACATAAACATAAACACATGCACACACTATTTAGGCCCCCACATACACCGTTCCCTTACCTTACAGAAAACATTTACCCTAGATAGGGCATCACACACACACACTGATGGGGTGGGTAGGCTGATAGGTTGGTTGTAGGGTTTAAGTTAAAGATAGTATTGAGGTAGTGGTGTTGAGGGGGGTGTTTCCAGGACGCTGGACTACACAGTTAAGCCTTCTCGAGGTGTCGTGGGCCTAACTTAACGAAACACCGGTGACAGAAGGTGCCCACTTGATAACCCCAATGACATGCTGCTTACCTCAGTTGGCTAGAGTAGGTAACCGGTGAATGGTACCACCTGAGGAATGACTCCGTAGACCTATGACGGCGTAGCCTGATGTTTGCTATGGTGTTGCATCGAATGGTGGATATATCACTCGCTTTGTTGGTTTGATTTGGCCTTCTACATCTGTTTTACCTTGGATCATGGCACAAGGGATTATAACATCTTGTCCTGTGTATTAATAAATGCTAAAGCTAGCTTAGGCTAGTGACTGTTGTGAATAGAGCAGCTGACAACTAGGGAAAGACCTTGTGACAGAATGGAAAGACAGCTGACAGGAGGAAATAGACCCCACCGGGGCGGCATTGGGTTAGCAACTCAATGCTGCAGTAACCAAGGTTGTATAAACCTAGTGGTTACACCCTACCTAGCTACAGAAACGACTTTGAGAAAAACACCCCTAGAGTCTGCGAGAGCGGGGGCGGAAGATGACTCATCTATGGCTAACATGGTTATTGACTCTGGAACGGACCTGACTACGAGTAGGGAAAACATGGCTGTGGAAGGCACTAGATCAGAGATGGGTGGGAAGAAGCTCCAAACTTGTTCATGCGGCTGGCAAAAGGTAACAACTTTGAAGGGTCTTAGAATCCATCAAGGGAGGAGGAAGTGCTTGGTAGAGGGAACACAGGGATCCCGCATTGACAATTATTTCCTCAGAAGTATGTCAAGTCAGTCGGTTGAAGTCCAGCGGCAGGAAGTAAACCACAGTTCGCAGGACATCAGCACCCCTGAAGTAGGTCCTAGCACTGAAGAAGACAGAGAGACCAGCCAGCCCAAAAGGGAAAAGATTAGTGCCCAGAAGCCGAGAGTTAAATGGCCAGGGGCTTCAGAAAACAGGGTATGGGAAGGTATCAACAGTGACTTGAGTAGGATTTTAGACAAGTTGAAAGGTACTGCCGAGAGTAAACTGGAGAAAATGGGCGATATTATCTATGATTATGGAGCAGAAAGATTTGGCGTGTCCGAGAAAAAGAAGAAGACAGGTACTGAGGTAATTAAATCTAGGCGCCAACAGGAAATGGATAGACTTATCAGGGAGAGAAGACAGCTCAGGAAACAGTGGAGGAAAGCTACAGAGGCTGAGAAGGAAGGGTTAAATAGGCTGCAGGTAGATGTGAAGGAGAGACTGGCAGTGTTAAGAAGAGCAGAGAGCATTAGGAAAAACAGGAAAAAGAGAGAGCGAGCTAGAACAGCATTTTACAAAGATCCATTTAGATTTGTGAAATCGTTATTTAGTAAGGGGAAAAATGGTAGCCTTAGGGCTCCAAAACAGGAGCTTGAGGGACATCTGGAGGAAGTGCATAGAGACAGAGAAAGGTCTAGACAGCTACCCCTCCCCCCTGACATTCCACCTATTGGAGAGATAACCAGTCAGTGTGACGATAGCCCACCTAGGTGGAAAGAGGTACAAGAGATAGTAAGGCGGGCTAGGGCGTCTTCAGCCCCAGGGCCCAATGGAGTCCCTTACAGGCTGTACAAGAGTGCGCCAGATGTGCTGAGGTTCTTATGGACATTGATGAAGGTAGTCTGGAAGAAACAGGTTATTCCTAGGGCATGGCGTAGAGCAGGGGGAATTTTTATTCCCAAAGAAAGAGACTCTGTAGACATTAGTCAGTTTAGGCCTATAAGCCTTCTTAATGTGGAAGGGAAGGTTTTCTTTAGTGTGGTGGCACAGAGGTTGTCTAGTTACTTAGTAAAGAATAGCTTAATTGACACTACGGTGCAAAAGGCTGGAATTCCAGGCTTCTCTGGGTGCTTGGAACACACCAGCATGATTTGGAATCAAATTCAGACAGCTAGACATGAGAAGAAAGACCTTCATGTGGTATTTTTGGATCTGGCGAATGCTTTTGGGTCAGTACCGCATAGTCTGTTATGGGAGGCGTTTGACTTTTTTAAAGTGCCAGACAGTATAAAGAGGTTAGTTAAAGCTTACTTTTGTGACATTCAACTCTGTTTTACTACAGCAGAGTACACTACAGCTTGGCAACAGCTAGAGATAGGCATTATGGCAGGCTGTACAATTTCCCCTTTGGCCTTTACCATGGCAATGGAAGTCATAATCAGAGCCTCGAAATGGGTAGTGGGTGGGGAAAGGTTGCAGGGAGGGCTGCGCCTCCCACCAATCAGGGCTTACATGGATGACATGACAACTATGACATCAACAGCCCCTTGTACTAGGAGGCTACTGGATAAACTAAATAGCAACCTAGAATGGGCTAGGATGAAAGTGAAGCCAAGCAAGTCTAGGAGTATCTCCATTGTCAAAGGGAAGATAGCTGATAAAAAGTTTTTCATTGGTGGGGAAGTGGTTCCAACAGTGTTAGAGAAACCGGTTAAAAGCTTAGGAAGATGGTATGACGCAAGCCTCAATGACAAGAGTCAATGTGAGGAGTTGAGGCAGGAGATGATTCAAGGCATCAAAGGTATAGATAAGTCAGGGCTCCCAGGCAAGCTAAAGTTGTGGTGCCTACAGTTTGGATTGTTGCCTCGGCTGATGTGGCCACTGACAGTTTACGAGGTTCCCATATCGAAGGTTGAAAAAATGGAAAGGTTGATTAACTCTAATATTAGAAAGTGGCTTGGAGCCCCGCGCTGTCTGACCAGTGTGGCCCTGTATGGAAAGGGCATGCTAGAGCTGCCGATTTCTAGTCTGACAGAGGAATTTAAATGTGCCAAGGCTAGACTGGAAATGACTCTAACCCAGTCAAAGGACCCAGTTGTTAGAAGTGCAGCGCCCATAGTTAAAACTGGAAGGAAGTGGAAGCCTAAAGAGGCAGTGCAACAGGCACAGGCAGCCCTTAGCCATAGGGATATCATTGGGCAGGTTCAGCATGGACGTGGAGGTCTAGGGCTGTGTGCAGGAAAACCTGTGTGGAGTAAGGCAACAGCAGTAGAAAGGAGGAAACTGGTAGTGGAAGAAATACACAGACAGGAGGAGATGATAAGATGTACAAGGGCGGTGGCACAGGCAAAACAAGGCCAGTGGGTAAACTGGGAGAGTGTAGTGAAGAGAAGCTTGAAGTGGAAGGATTTGTGGAGCATGGAGGCAAGCAGAATTAAATTTATCATAGGGGCTACTTATGACGTACTGCCATCTCCCCAAAATCTTAATCAATGGTTGGGTGAGGATGCTGCCTGCCCGTTATGTTCCAGCGTATGCACACTTAGGCATATAATGACTGGGTGTAGAATCAGTCTTTCTCAAGGGCGATACACGTGGCGT
Organism: Argentina silus; assembly: GCF_951799395.1. Taxonomy (NCBI): domain Eukaryota; kingdom Metazoa; phylum Chordata; class Actinopteri; order Argentiniformes; family Argentinidae; genus Argentina; species Argentina silus. The sequence goes on along the minus strand of NC_139655.1, from coordinate 35,325,579 downwards.
CACAATCAAGTGTTGAAATGTTTAGCTGCTGCAGTTGAGGGAAAACGGCTAGAAGTAAACTCGCTAGCTAGTAGTGGCCAGCGGAAAGACATTGCATTTATAAGAGAGGGAGAGACTGGCGTAAGGAGGCCAGGGCGCAGCTGCGCGCAGGGACAGTTGCGAACTGGCGCAGATTGGAAGTTAAAGGTAGATTTAATTGAACAGCTAATCGTACCCGTACCGGCTGAAATTGCTAGCACTAATTTGCGGCCAGACATGCTGCTGTGGTCTGAAGCACAGAAGCTAGTTTATATTATCGAACTCACGGTCCCTTGGGAAGACCGGGTTGACGAGGCTTATGAACGAAAGAAAGCTAAATATGCAGAATTAGCGGCAGACGCGACACAGCGTGGGTGGACCGCTTTTGTTCGCCCAGTGGAAATTGGTTGTCGAGGATTTGTGGCCAAGACAACCTATGCACTGCTAACGGAGCTGGGTATTCGCGGACGAGAATTGAAACTGGCGATAAAGAATATGTCGGTAGCAGCGGAGAGCGCTAGCCAGTGGCTGTGGCTGAGGCGGAAGATCAGTAGCTGGGGTTCCCGTTAAAGGTAAGATGCAACAGCGACTTGACTAGAGCATGAGGTAGCATAGCTTGGCATTGTTTGGCTATATTAATGAGAAGGCATCGTGTCATATTGTGGTGGTGAGGGGTTTTGTACTGCCATTGTTTGGCTATATTTATGAGAGGATATCGTGTCATAGTGTGGTGGGGGGGGTTAGTACTGCTAGCCAGTGTAGGCTAGCCATGAAGTTGCACGGACACAAACATTCCCCCACAACATAAATAAAGGGCACACTCACCCCTCCTTTCCCTAATCCGGGACCGTATCCACCCGGGGGCTTCCCCACCTCTAACCCTTCCCTCTACCCTAAATTAGGGTTTGAATCCCTGCATCTACACTTATATAAAGACATAAACATAAACACATGCACACACTATTTAGGCCCCCACATACACCGTTCCCTTACCTTACAGAAAACATTTACCCTAGATAGGGCATCACACACACACACTGATGGGGTGGGTAGGCTGATAGGTTGGTTGTAGGGTTTAAGTTAAAGATAGTATTGAGGTAGTGGTGTTGAGGGGGGTGTTTCCAGGACGCTGGACTACACAGTTAAGCCTTCTCGAGGTGTCGTGGGCCTAACTTAACGAAACACCGGTGACAGAAGGTGCCCACTTGATAACCCCAATGACATGCTGCTTACCTCAGTTGGCTAGAGTAGGTAACCGGTGAATGGTACCACCTGAGGAATGACTCCGTAGACCTATGACGGCGTAGCCTGATGTTTGCTATGGTGTTGCATCGAATGGTGGATATATCACTCGCTTTGTTGGTTTGATTTGGCCTTCTACATCTGTTTTACCTTGGATCATGGCACAAGGGATTATAACATCTTGTCCTGTGTATTAATAAATGTTGGCGATGATTAAGCATGTTGGAGATGGGTCATGATGAACAAGTGTGCAGTTTGTGAGGAGACTCAGCACCGGAGCAGCACGGCCTCAAGGGAAATGTAGTTCATTAGAGCTCTTCGTCGGTTACTAACTCCTAACTTTGTTGTTGTAGTTATATCACACATATATTGTTAGGCTTAATATATATATTGAGCGTGATTTGATCTAATACATTTTCCAATACAGGTTGGAAATCCAGATAATGAGGAACAGAGCAGCACTTCTAGTACCAAAAGTAGGAGAGGAGCCGACTTCAGCTCTCTATTCAGCAGATACTGCAAAGTACATGACAGAATACTACCATGATCACTTTTTTGAGTCAGATAGTCCACTAAATTCCACTGTGCATCTCTCTGTCACTTTTCTTGAGTCTGAGTGCACTCAATTTATGATGCCGCGTGCACCAGGTAGCACAAAGATTACAGATTGGTAGAAAAAAGTTATAAAAATGACCTGAGTGTCCCAGTTCAACAGCATAAGCCTATGTTACACATTTTGTTCATCAACACTTTCTTATTCACAATTATTTGCAAATGTTGCAGTGACATTAACATTTTCATTTGTAGCAGCTCTATCAATTCATCTAGAAGCTCTTCCATTGAAATAATATACTTAATATCAATTGTTCATATTTGAATGGCAATTTTATCATATTTTAATTATTCCAGGTGTAATTTTGAGTTAAAAAAATAAAATGGACATTTTGTAGGGCCCTACATAAAACTGGGAAATAAAAAGTACAGTACTCCAAACACAAGCCCTGTATAAAAGTTACGCCCACAGGCCTGCTCATAAAGAGGGATTCGTTTTTATTTTATTTTATGTTATGTTTAACCGCGACCCAAAAACCGAGGTATGAACTGAACCAAAAAAAACAACCTTAAAACATAACACAATACAATTCAAAATACACACATTAATTAATCTAAATAAGAGCATATCTCTATGAGCTGGTCCCTAACCAAGGACTTCAAAAAAGGGTAAGGGACCATGTTCTCCAACCTCAGTCTGCAGATAATTTCATGTCTGAGGAGCACAGTAGCTAAAAGCAGTTTTTCCCAATACTGTAGACACCCTCAGGATGTCCTCGCACAAAAAGCAATGATGTGAGGTAAAATGGGAGTTTTAAAATAACTGCTTTATGTAGACTTATACAACGGGTTTGATCAAAACAAGAAGCCGTGCTTTGTTCCCTGGTAAAGTAACAGCTTGACGCTTTTTACCTGTGTAAAATACATTGCAGTCATATCCCTGCTAACACTCGAATTACTACAATTTGTTTATTACGTTACCTTACGACAACAGTGGTCGTTTCAAGAACTATTTCTGAGCACAGGGCAGAAACTACCACAATCATAAATACATACTTAAGGCATTGTTTTCTTGTCACATTGTTTTCTTTGTTTTCTTTTGTAACCGTTGTATAAAAGCAATAAGGCACGGAGGTCTGTGCTTTATCTAGCTCATGGGTTGCTGTGTTGTAATTTCTGATTGGTGAATCCAATTACAAACTTTTGAAGGGTAGAGCCAAAAGAAGACAAAATGCTTCACTGTCCCATTACTTGTGCAGGGTACTATAGCTTTGTCCTCATTCAGAAATCTCGATTGAGATTCTGGGGGCGTAGGAAGGGAACTCTGGGGCTGGGAAGATCTACTGCAAAGGTATTGCGATCTTATCTGTCCACAATACCTTTTTTTCCAGACCTCTGCAGGCTTTTTAAGCCTATAATCAATACTAGACATTGACATACTCTCTTATGCCTGCACAAATGATGTGAGGGAACACACTGGACTTACCAGAAACCCCTGTCAAGCCAATTGTCCCATTACTTTTGGTGCCCTGAAATAGGGGGACTACGTATAAAAAGTGTTGTCATTTCTAAATGATGAAACCAACATAAATACCATGAAATAAAAGCAGATCCTTTCTACTTTAACCTCATCATAGTTTGATTTCAAATCCAAACTTCTGGAGTATAGAGCCAAAAGAAGAGAAAATCATTCACTGTCTCATTACTTACGCAGGGCACTATATGACTGTTCTTGTACAGCTTTTTGTTGTTATCTTGATGAAATGATTATTGAAAAATGTTTGTAGCCCTGTTTTAAGAGGGCCAGGGGCAGTGTCTCTTTCTGAGGATTTTCTTGCAGGAAAGGGTTAGTCTTTTTGGAGCTTTGTGAGTAGTGTTACCCTCAGTTCAGATGTTACGCTGGCGGCAACCTGAATGTAAATTCTGAGCAGGATAGCATGGGACAGGCTGAAATTGTACCATCAAAGGTGTGGCAAGACAAACTACTCAAAGTGCTTAGTGCTCCATTGCTGCTAGGAATATGAAGGTATTACATATTTCTGAGTTTTCCGTGACTTTAGAGAAGCATACAGGGACACCAGTATCCTTCCAGAGTAGAGATGAATGTAACCTTTGGATGAGACTCATCAGTGGGGTATTTCCCCCTGTCCAACAGGCAGAAGACGGGGCTCAAAGAGCTGGAGTTTCTAAAGAAACTCAACGACACCGACCCAGACGACAAGTTCCACTGCCTGCGCCTCTTCAGACACTTCTACCACAAACAGCACCTTTGTCTGGTCTTCCAGCCTCTCAGGTAAAATAGGGCAGTGTCTTCCAATCCATTTCTTGGTGACTCACATTAGCCACATGTAACACTATGACGCTTTATCCAAGAGAGCCAGTGTATGCTTGCACCAGAGAAATGTAAAGCAGAGAAACTCAACCAACCATTACTCCCTGTTTGCAGCACGTTTTCACATGCACTAGCACGTCTGCACGGCACAGCATGCACTGGCTCTCTCGGATATAACACCATAGTGTACAGTACATGCGGCTGATGTGTTCCAGCCTACAGTAGGTCTGTCCGGTGTGTAAGGGCTGGGTTAGAGCATAATTGTTGAGCATAATGCTCTGGGTATCAGTAATGCACTAAGAGGGCTTCATAAGCTTTTTCCTTTTGAGGCTCACAGAGATTCTATCTCTGCCCTCCTGTACTAAATCAGAGATGTCATTTTTCAGAGTATGTTGAATGTTGTATATTCGATCTGCTGGCTAAATATTTATCTGCAACAACATTTTTATTTTTGTGATTTTCACGTTGGCATGCTTTTCTGTGAATCAATTGATTGGCGTGCAAACTTAATTAGATCTGGCACCAAGTACTCTCTTTCACATTCTCCTCCAGTATGAATCTGCGGGAGGTGCTGAAGAAATACGGTAAAGATGTGGGCCTGCACATCAAAGCTGTGCGGTCCTACAGCCAGCAGCTCTTCCTGGCCCTGAAGCTGCTGAAACGCTGCAACATCCTGCACGCTGACATCAAGCCTGACAACATCTTGGTGCGTTTGTGCACCCTAAACCTACCGTAACCCTAACCCACAGCCTCATGATTATTTAAATTCAATTTTGGGTCTAATGAATGCAAAGTCTTTGCACATTGCAGAAAATTAATACATTTCCTTTTCTTACCTTGTTTTTTTTACACAGGTAAATGAATCAAAAACCATCCTCAAGCTCTGCGACTTTGGCTCAGCATCAAATGTGGCAGATAACGACATCACACCCTACCTAGTTAGCAGGTTTTACAGGGCACCTGAGATCAGTGAGTGTGCTCCTCTTTACATTAATTCTCTTATATGAATTTGGTCAGTCCTGCAGTATTTCTGTAAAATGCATAGCTAGTTAGGAAAAACACTTTATGAATCCAATCCATTATGATTAATATTATATTTTTTCCTCAGTAATTGGGAAGCCTTACGATTATGGGATTGACATGTGGTCAGTTGGCTGCACATTGTATGAACTTTATACGGGAAAGATCCTTTTCCCAGGAAAAACCAACAACCACATGATGAAGCTTGCCATGGACCTCAAGGGCAAGATGCCCAACAAGGTAAATGCACACCAGTCAGGTTTTAGGACTGGACAAGGCACCATACCTGCTGCTTCCCTAGTTATAAATGACATTGTGACCTCTCTGGATAAGAGACAGCATTGTATAGTCCTCTAATTGACCTCTCTAAGGCTTTCGATACTGTTGATCATGTCCTCCTATTGCAGAGGTTAACTGCCATTGGTTTGGATCTATCGGCATGTAATTGCTTTCAAAATAGAAGGATAGGACTCAATGTATCTCAGTTGATGGATTTCAATCTAGTCTTCTCAATATTAATAAAGGTGTTCCGCAAGGTTAGATTCTAGGTCCATTGCTGTTTATCATTTCCATAAATAATGTTGGTTTGTCATGAACTGCTGTCTACTCCTGTGCCCCTTCAGCTCACCAGACCATTCTTCAGAATGGTTATGATTCTATTAAAAAAATACTTGCTGATCTTAGTTTATGTTTTTCTCTAGATCCCGTAATATTGAATACAGTGATCAGCATAATTTGTACCCTGAAGGGAGCCCAAATTTAACAAGTCCCTCATTATAAGTACCTGTGTATTTGTATTGATGTTAAACTTTCCTTCAAAACGCACATTAAAAAACTGATCAATAATTTGAGAGTTAAAATAGTTTTTTGTATAGAAAGAAGTCCTGCTTCACTTTTGAGAGTAGGAGGAAGATTGTCCAGGTGACGCTCCTCCCTGTCCTCGACTATGGTGATGCAATTTACAGTGCCTTCGGAAATTCTTTTAATTTAATCCATTTTAAATTGAGTCTATAACACAAAATGTGGAAAAAGTGAAGGGGTCTGAATACTTTCCGAAGGCACTGTACAGGCACGGAGTTCTTAAACCACTAGACTCGGTTTATCACTATGCTCTGCGGACATTTCTAGGGATAGTTTCCACACCCACCGTTGTCTTTTGTATAGTATCAGTCTGTGGGTTGGGAGTCTTTGAAGGGCTTATCATTGGATTGTATTTATTTGTATATTTTCTCCCATTTTATCTCACATTATTGCTTTCATGGCGACCTTGTGGTGATCAGACACACTCTCAGAGCTTGCTACCTTTTAATGTCCCATGGGTGTCCACAGAATTAACTGCTCCTCAGACTTGTAACGATCTACAGGGTAGATTGAGGTTGGAGCACTTGGTCCCACACAGATGTTTTAAATCCTTGGTTAGGAACCAGCTCACAGAGGCATGCTCTTGTTTTGATTAATTAGTGTGTGTATTTTGTGTGTTACTATGTTGTATATTTATGTTGTTTTGTAATTGTATTTATATTGTGAATAGGGCGCACCTACAAAAGAGACCTTGGTCTCAGTGTGTTTCCCAGGATAAATAAAGGTTAAATAAAAGTATCTGTCCTCCACTCATACTGATGATACAAGTTTGTTTTCTTTGCAATTTTGGAAATTGTTGTCACAAAATTGTGCAAATAATGATGTGACAGAAAATTATCTGAAAGGTTAAACGCTCACTATGCCATCACTTTGTTGCTCTTACTGAGTTTGTTGTGAAATGCATATTAATATTATGTCCGTTTGGTGACATCTGAACACAGTTTTTTACAAGTTTAGTTTTTTATTAACTTTTCCCCTTGTGCCTTTACCTCCCATCCTTTCCATGAGCTCTGTGCCATTTTCAAACTAGCTCAATGGAAAATCACAATCACAAGATCGGATTTTATATTGAATTTGAATTGATTTGGAATTCACCATTGATCTTCAGGGAATAACACACAATCTATGTTTTTAGTGCTCTCTTTTCACATATTTTGAAATTATGCTCAATAAGGAAGCCACAAAATTATGATGTGATCACACTGTGCTCAAAATTAATTATCATGTTTTTACCCCTTCACAGATGATCAGAAAAGGCCTGTTCAAGGACCAGCACTTTGATCAAAACTTGAACTTCCTGTTCATTGAAGTAGACAAAGTAACTGAAAGGGTAGGTAATTTATTTAGCCTTTTTAATAAAAATGTGTGAGTGTAATTCCCCTTTTCACATTGTTGTGTTTTTTTCTAGAAAATCATGTGTTAAATGTGTTACTTCTTGCTAGTGCTATATCATATGATTTTTAACAAATGAGTGATGTAATTTCCTTGAGGATAGCACCAGACCTGGGCAAAACACATTTTTTCAAATATATAAAAAAATGTGAAGTGTGCTTGATTTGGCTTGCCTTGCATCCACATTTACACTTCTGACACTATTCGGTGCTTCCATTGTGCCTCATAAATATTTATCAAATATTCAAATACATATTTTTTCCAGTTCTAGATACTGTAGCACCAGACTTCAATCACCAAAATCAAAATGTTCATCTTCCATGGTGTAGGTATACTGTATGTTTTTGTTTTTTTTTAACATTTGTTTATCCAGGTTATGTTTCATTCATCACCCCACTGTGTCATTTACTCTTCATGATTTTTTAAAAACTTTGATCTTTACCCCTTTTCTCTTATCACAACCATTCTCCACCCTACCAATGCCCATTTCATCCTCCTATCCCTTTTTTCTTTCATCTCTCTTTCTTTCACTTTCTCTGACTCCCTGATCCTGCCTGGACCCTATGATGTATCTTCTTCCTCTTCTCCAACCTTTTTGCTTTTTTTCCTTTTCCTTTTCCAATGCCATACCTCTGTCTTTTTCTACCTCCTATCTTATTCCCTGGCCTTTTTATGCTGCCTGTCATTCCAACTCTCTCTCCTCTCTCTTTACCTACCTCCTCTCCCTCTGCTCTCTTTTCTATCCCTGTTTGCTCTTGTCTTTCCCCTTCTTTCTCTCAACCCTCTCTCAACTGTTTGTCCGCCCCTTTGGCTCTATCTCCTGCCCTGACTCCATCTTTCTTAACCATCTCCCTCGCCCTCTGCTCCACCCTCAATCTTACACAATCTCCCTCTTTCTTTTACCCCTGTTCTCCCCTCTCCCTCTTCTGTCCTCTTCAGGAGAAGGTCACAATCATGAGCACCATCAAACCCATTAAGGAGCTGCTTGCAGATATGGTTGGCTGCCAGAGACTCCCAGAGGACAAGCGCAAGAAAGTGGTCCAGCTCAAAGACTTGTTAGACCAGACTCTAATGCTGGACCCCAGCAAGAGGATCAGTATCAACCAGGCTCTGCAGCACCCCTACATCCAGGAAAAGATTTGACAACCCCCCCCCCACATACACACACTTTGCACTGACTGCGACATGCTGGTACCACCACTAAGAACGCAGTCTACCAACCCCTTTCTGCTTTTTATTTCCTTCTCAGCTTACCTACAAGATGCCATGTAAAAAAGAAAACAGCAAGCCGCAGTAAGCCACTTCAAAAGAGCGGAAAAACAATGTCCCATAGTTCACTGCCCATTTGTCCTGACCTTGGAGTATTCAATGCCCTTACCTGACCAAGATGTATGTACATTGTCTCTAGCGTCTCTATTACGGCCTTGGTCTGCTTTTTTGGCTTTGTGGGCTGTATTGTGCTATCCTGCGCTGGGGTGCAGGCCAGCATGAATGCTGTGTATATCCACATCTCCCTCAGGTGATAAGAGAAAAAGTGCCCCCACCTACCCTCCACTCAGTGCCGAAACCAAACGCAGGTCTTGGGTACTACTCAAGCCCACCTGCAGGGAAGGCTCTTTCTCAGTTAAGGCAGATTGTGTACCACTTTCAGTACACTGAAGGTAAGCTATCCCACTCATTATCTGGTTTGTTTAATAAAGCACACATTTCAGTAAAATACGATGCCACTTAAAGGATTTGATTAAATAAAAGCATAAGCAAATCGGGGGGAGGGGACATTCCAACAGCAGCACCTTCAGTGTACTTTCTGCTAGTAATGGAACAGATCATATTCTTAAGGATTTTGTTATGTATACTGTTTAGTCTCCCTCTGTTAGATATTGCATGCTGGCAGTTTTGGTATGTGTACAAAACCATGTGTTGCATTTTTGTAGGTGTTTTTCTCTAAAAAAGTTAGACTATTTAAAAGTCCTTTCTTCCTTTTACCATTTGTTCTGATGTTTGTGTGTGACCATGTTGTCTTTTGATACAGGGATATTCCTGCTCTGATCCTTGATTCTGCTTGTTAAGAGCGGTAATTTTACTCTACTTTATTTTGTCCTTGATGTTCCTAGGAGCAAAACATAAATAAAAGACACCAAAAAAGTAGATAATGCATTTTTTCCATTTATTATTGTGTCTTGCATTTATGTCTTCCCTACGTATTGATTAAGAAGTGCAAACTTATAATGCACTGTATGTATTACTAACAAAGCAGACACTTCTATGAAGAAGAATTTACTCAGCTGGTTGCCAGCTTTGTACAGTAGTTATCTTTGACATATTTTACACTTAATCAAAGGAGGAAAAAAAAAGAATATTGTGCTTCTTCACCACTAATTAATGTTTTTGATGTTTTTCCCCCACTGTTCCCTGTGGTGGCTGAGAGGAGAGTCCAGTAGATTTCCCCTGCCAAGAGGCTCTGATGCAGCATCTTCTCCAGCCTGGCTTTACTTTCAGAGAGACAAGACCTCCACAAGGCCACTTATCAAGGTCATTTCTGATGGCATGTGTAAAAAAAAAAAACACCACGGTGATGGAAATGAAATGCTGATTGAAGATTGGGAATAAGTCTTTTACTGTTGTTTTTTTATTACATTTTTTGTTGTATGCACTAATCACACTTTCTCCCACACTCAAGGATGAATGATTGAATCCTAATTTAATGGTGCAATCCACATGATTTCCCTTGGGTCATTGATGTTTCTAAACACTGAAATATACCCCATTGAAGATTACAATTTAAAGATTTTAATAAAGAAAATGTCTCCCACACAATTTAATTCTGTGACTACCACTGTAAATATGACATCATGGGCTGCATGTGGACTGCACCCCACAGAGATAGTGATTTATTAGGGACGTTCTCAGTCTACATGACTGGTTCAAGGGACCTATTATTCATGCAGATTTTACAGATTTTACTTTTTTTTTATATAGATGTGGATTCGCAAAGCACACTAACTATTTCTGCAAAGTAAGCTTTCATATAAAACATTATCATATTGTCAAAGGAAATTTGAAAATACAGTTGCAGGAATAAGGTCAATTGGTTCCACGACATTTGTACCACTGGAGGTAGAAATCGGAGGAGGACGGCTCATTGTAATGCGTGGAATTGAATTAGGAATGGTATGTTTGATACCATTCCTAATTCCATTCCATGCATTACAATGAGCCCATTCTTACTTTTCTACCTCCACCAGCCTCCACTATGGTGTACATTGTCTTACGACAGGTGGTGTAATTCCTACGCAAAGCTCTGAGCCTCAATCAACCTGTCTTGTAGGATGTGATCAATGAGTTCCGAATTTGCGATTGTACTGCACCATATCATTACTTTCTATCGGACTGTACTTACTCTATCATCAAGTCGAAAAGGCAACCGTCACAGAAAGCAAAAAGACCAAAGCTACGATTAAGGCTGAGGGCAAAGGAGAGAAACCAGAGAAACATTTCTAACAGATTTAAACAAAAGTCTATGATTAATAAAACATGTATTCCAGATTTTGATCATTAAGTGTGGGGCACTGTAGTTAGATTAGTAATAACAAAAAACATACTTATGAATAAAGCTTTAGTTCAATATGTGCTTTGTTTGCTGTGTTAAGTAAGCTTGGAATAAAAAAGTATGTGGATAATTTATGCCTGCTGATAGTGGCTATGTAACTGTTGTAGGCTATTTTGTAAATTCCACACCACCCCCCACATTAATCAGTACTGAGCCAATTTAATAGGCCATAGGCAACTTGATAACATCTGCCTCTGTGGTATTTGTTACGATTTATCCCAAATATAACTGGCTGTAAAAGAAAGACAGCAAGCTGCCCAGTGGTGAGTACATGTTGTTTGTACAGTAGACCAACATAGCAGGTATCAAAGCTGTGTGTTGGAAAACCTTGTTAGTGCATAGGAGAAGTTATGGGTCATTTTGAATTATCTGTCTTTTGCGGCTTTTGACGAGCCATAACTTCTCACTTAAAACGTAGTTTTTGGTCACTAATTGTTTTTAGAGTGTGGTTACAATGGCTTTTGTTTTGTGCAATTGCATTAAAAATGTGCCTTAAATTCTAAGGAAGCCAGCTAGAATATTATTATTTATTTAGTTAAGGTGAGTGGACTCCATGTATTTGTTGTTTATCAGACAGCACAGAAATAGATGGGGAGATGGTGGCAGTATAATGGCAGACACAGGGATTGAACCCAGGCTACAGTGATGGGGAGATGGTGGCAGTATAATGGCAGACACAGGGATTGAACCCAGGCTACAGTGGGAACGTGTGCTTGGAGGCACAAGTACTACTGTAGTACTCAACCACGCTCAGGTACCCGGCTACATTTTAGTTGGAGTTAAGATGTACGTGTATCTGTACTAGCAGCAGAGAGATCCACTGAACTTGGTGGTATAGAAACTAACATTTTTCATTTGTCATTTATCAGAAATGTTTTTTCTCTGTTTTGTTTTGTTTTTCAAATGAAGGAGCACTGAGGGCAAATCGTGTTTCTTTTTCTAAGTTAATTCACTTAAACTAAGGTGTGGAAACTTCTCAAACAAAAAAGACACATGAAAGTTACTCCTGTTGATGACCTTTAATGGGTTATTTACCATTGTATTTCGACTTTTTGTGTGCTTACATATTAGGCACAAGACACTAAAAGGAAATGATGATGACTTCATACACCCGTCTCTGGTTCTGAATAACCCCTTTGTATTGAGACGTTAGTCCACTGCTTTGAACACTAGGGGGTGCTTGAAGAAAATAGATTGATATGTTTCCCCCATACTGTACTATTATACTATACTATTACTGTATACACTGTACTACTATTACTGTTATGTGCTAGATTTTTTGGACTCTTCAATTCCGATTGAATTATTACCAAAAATTTATCAGAGATACCCATGGTCGGGTAGAATAATGAGAATAATATTCTACATTAGATTATAAAAAATATATTGCAGGCAATATTTGTAATATAGTGCAACAGATTATAGCCTCTGTCCATGTATAGTAACAGCCTCAGGTCTCTTGACATGGGCCCCAGCATTGGTGAGAACATTTTGTTCACACCACTGTGGTTGCCATATACTTTTGTGACAAACAGAAGCTTAAAGTGGTAGTGTGTGTGTGTGTGTGTGTGTGTGTGTGTGTGTGTGTGTGTGTGTGTAAAGGCAAAAAATTTATTTTTGTGTAATATAGACTTGTCAGTGTAGTGCAAAGCCATACTACGTTCTATTCTCACAGGGTTAGCACCAAAACAGGATGTACGCCACACTTTCAGTATGTACGCCACACTTTCATCATCTGACCATGATGCCAACTCCCACTCTCTTTTTCACCACAGTAGTGAAGAAAAACATGCCACAATTCTACAACAACAAGTATTTATTTATTTTATTCATGTACTTATGACACTTTCAAAGTAAATAATTATAATGAAAATTAATTTCAAATGAATAACAGTGAAAAAAGAAACAATTGAACAATCATTATGTTTTGAGGATGACTATCACTATATATATATATATATATATATATATAACAAGGCAGCAACTCAACCAAAAACAATTTTATGACACTCACTGTAAAAAAAAAAAACATTCTCAAAACACATATGGGCTTTCTATACATAAATGAAGGCTAAGGTAGTATTTTAAATAATTGTTCAGTTTTGTCCTGACCATGAGAATATGCATTTGCATTGCTTTAACAGCTTGCCTTGCCAACCACAATTTAAAGCTAATAAAGATTAACTTCTTACCTAAGTCACACAATTTCACTCAGTATCTTCCAGTTGTTGACGTATCGTCCAAAAATCTCTCTAATGTGTCATCCAGGACACACAATTGGGAATGCATCATGTATAGGCACATCATTTTATTAGGAGACTGTTTTGGTTACTGCTGTCATGGTCCCATTATTGCAATCAGCAAAAACAATAAACTGATCTGACTAACTATACATCCATGTGATGCTGCCAGCTTCCAGCTCTCCGTGTCATAGCCTCAACCCATGGTCAGTCAACCAAAAAAGTCACTGCCAAATACATTTGTCACAGTGAAAGAAAAAAACATCATCTCTCTTCACTAAGACTGTTCCTTTCAGTGGTTTGTTCTCTATTACAGACCTTGCATCTGAGGCTAGAACATGCATCAGCTCTCGCTTGGATAAAAGGACTTCTGATTTCACAATGGCTAAGTGGACTGTCCCTTCAAAGTGAGAGAGCCTGTGTGGTTTCTGTGTCAGACATGACAGAGGACCGTGCGGGGCCACCCTTGCTAAACTTCCCCAGGCCCTGCCAGCAACCATAGGTCTGCATAAGCTTTATGACGTCCTTGCGGAAACGCACCCCGACAAAGACGTAGAGGAAAGGGTTAAGGCAGGCATGGGTGTACGCCAGGCTCTTCAGCACCTGGCCAGTCACATCGAAACTCTTTGCCACTTTGCAGTCGGTCACAGTGGTGTTGGCTGCTTGAGTAGCCTCCACCACAAGCATTCCATTGTAGGGCAACTGAGAGAGGACAAACACAGCCACTACCACCAGGATGACACGCAAGGCCTTGTGCTTCTGGAAGTTTCTGGTTTTGAGCAGGGTGAGGACAATGACGGTATAACAGAAGACCATGACTAGGAAAGGCAGGCAGAAGCCCATGCAGATCTGAAGCGCCAAGACCAGGATTTTTGTGCGGTTGCCCTCATTACTCCAGTAGACCATAGTGCAGGACTGTTTTCCCGCCAGCTCCTTGGTAGTAGAGAAGATGAACTCCGGCAAGGCTAGCATCACAGCCAGTAGCCAGACACAAGCACACACCAGCTTGCTGTAGGTCAGCCGCTGCCTCTTGGAGTTCTGCGCCTTTGTGGTCTGGACAATGACAACATAGCGGTCTACACTGATGCATGTGAGCAGTAGCATGCTGCTAAAGATGTTGATCTTGTAGACGGCTGAGGTGACTTTGCAGAGGCCTGAGCCAAAGCCCCAGCCCTGTTTTGCCTCCACCGCCCAGAAAGGCAGTGTCCCTAAGAAGAGGAGGTCAGCCACAGCCAGGTTGAGGAGATACACATCTGTCATGGTTTTGAGACGCTGATGAAAATGCATGTAGATCCAGACCACCATCAGATTTCCCAGCGCACCAAGGATGAAGATGGTCCAGTATAGGGGAGGCTCGTAGAGTCCTCGGAAAGCCCTTACGGCAGATTTATCACACATGTAGTCGACCAAATCATCCTCGGCTGTTGGGGTGATGATGGAATCATACTCTGGGTAGTCGTACTGTGACACAAGACAACACAGCTTGTTGAACTTGAGGACTTGAGGACACAATTATGCAAGTTAAATATATGAGAGTTCACATACACAGACATAACACATGCACATTTTCTTATGCATGTTTAATACACACACAGAAACAAACACTCACATTTTCTTGGTAAAGAAATGTCAATACACAAACACAAATGCACACAAGGATGAATAATGGAGGTTGCATACCTCCACAGGTGTCACCATATCAGATAAAACAGCCATCTGGTGAAAGGGGATGGACAAAAAAAATAACTAGTCAAAAAATACATACCTATACATACCATAATGTACCATACATAACATAATGTACCATACATAACATAATGTACCATACGTAGAATAATGTACCATAAGTAGAATAATGTACCATTCGTAACATAATGTACCATACATGCTGATACATATTTCATATGCTAAATATTTCGCACTGGTTACCATGCTAGCATTGTTGCATAATTATACATGGTTAAGCAAATAAATTCCTCCTTATTTTATCTTGCAAATTAACTGAACTATCACAAGAGAATATGTCAAGAAAGCTTTAATTTTTGATCAGCATTTTGCACATCATTCATACAAGCACATTGAAATATCACAAAAACAATACAGAGCCCACTTTATGGCAACATTTTGTTATATTTGAGAACATGATGTAAGACTATTACACGAAGCAAACTTTACTTACTCTTATTTTCTGCTTGCGTGGGCAAGTCAGTCACAAAAGGGAAATCTGGTTGGTTGGTTGCTTCCTTATCTTTGTGTTGCTGATGGAACCATCTAGATACGGTCTACTCTGCAGAGGCTTTTTATGCTGTCAGTTACACCACAATGACGTGCGTAAACTCAAAGTAGAAGCAATGAGATATTCTGTAGTATCACTTTGGGAGGTTTGGCTCTTAACTGTCCTTATCCTAACTCCCTCTGCAGACCTTGCAGCATCAGTGTAAAAGCTGATGAACCAAAGATTTGATTTATTAATGGATTGTGTATGTATGGCAAACTTGGCATAGTCATGTACTCATACAGTATCTTCGGTTGAAATTCTGGGTGGTAGACAACTGTTTGGACAAACCAAACAAACCACTGACTTCTGGACTTTAATACAACCATAAGATGCATACTGTATACACGCACGCACACACGCACACACACATACATTGCTAGGGCTACAGTATGTCCATTAACAGCAGGTGTTATACCTGTGATTTGTAGTCAGTGTTGGCTTGCATCTACACATACACGCACACACACATACACACACACACACACACTGGTTACCCTTGCATTATCCTGACCATAATACTTGTTTTGTATTGTACCCTATATGGGTCTTCACATCCAGGCCTTGAGGTTTGCAGTACCTCTGGTTTTCTTTTTCCCCGGTTGATAAGTGATTGATTAATGTTATTGATAGGTCAGAGAGTGCAATCACTCTGTAATCCACGTCCGAACCAATCTCTTATTAGAGGGGAAGGATTAAAACCAGCAGTTTTGTTGCGACCTGGAAGTCGAGATTGGAAAGTATTAACCATATGTCAATATACTATATACTGAGTTTATCATATACAGTATCCATTGCATTTCAATAGAGACCAATGCCCAGTCATTGTGAAGTGGACATACTTGTCTGTAGGCTAAGGCAGGTATACATTCTAACATTAGACTCATGTATTGTGGGGAGAGTGAGTGAATCGTCTTGTGATATTAAATCCTTCTCAAATTCCTGTATATTTACTAGTTGTCTGCCTCTACTTGTCGAGTGTTGGTTTGGTAAGTCAAGGCGCTGTGTGTGTGTCTGTGTGTGTGTCTGTGTGTGCATATGTGGAGCCAGACACAGTAGAACTGTTTTGGGGGCTTATTTGCTACATTTTTGCCACAACTATGTGAAAAGTAGCCTAATCTCAAAATGGCCCAGTAATAGCAGCAACATCTATCCTCTCTTCTTACTGCATAAACCCTGGCTACTGCCAACTGTCAAATAAGAGATTTGACACTTTCATGCTTGCTTGGGCTTGTCTTTTTGCCTTCAATGGTGGATTAACAGCAGTTTCTCATCTAATGGCATATTTCACCTGTGTTTTATATCAAGTGAATCTGCACAGATATTTTGAGCCAAGTGAGACTGAAAAACACAGTGCTCACTTGAACTTGACATGTGCAAATTAGATATAATGTTATGAAAATGATACTTGTATGCGTGGCACTTTGTGTGCGTGCGTGCGTGCGTGACAAGGTGTCTTTCAATCTTGTAACTAACAGCTTGCATAGTAGTACTTTATTTGAACTCTCAGTCATAAGGTACGGCTGTAATAAGTAGCTTTCCGAAATAATGATTTGTGCCCTGACATTGTGAAGCCACTTGCTATAAACTGACACTAACTGTTTGTTTATTACAACTGCTTTGTCATTATTCTGATAGTGTGGTGTGCAGACCTTATCACGGAGGGTTCAAGTAAAGTACTGTATATTATATAGATGGGAACAACGATGTTTTAGAAACATTTTTGCTAATGCTTGCATTGATTAAAGCCTCCCTCCAGTCAGTTTAATTTCTATTTTTTTTAAATTGCTGAGCATTAAATAAACCAATGTGTGCATTTGTTTTGAAGCAAAATCGTATTTTGTTACATTTATTTTATTTTTTAAACTATACAATTCATTTCTTTATCATCGCGTGCCTAACAAAACAAACAGACTAGTCTTACAACATCTCTTACACTTGATTTGGCAACACTACTGACAGAAAACTGTTGCAGAGCGATGCATGTCATCTATTTCAATGTGACCCTGACTGATTGGGCAAATTAGAGAACTAGTAAGTGTGACAACACTGACAATAATACATTGAAGCCCAAAACAGTTTTGAGGGGAAAAAACAGAGAAAGAAGGCAGATGACACAGAATACCTATGGATGCATGCATTCCTTACAATACAGGTGCTGTGCTCTTTACCGTATCTTTATTTAGAGGTTATGAAGGGCCCTGTCTTTTGCCCAACTATGTCAACAAACATGTCATTGTGACCTTTTGGTCTATGAACAGTCAAAATTTGCAAAATGTGTAAATACATGAAAGAGGAAGCGGGCTAATATGTTGAGTTCTCTGTTTATGTGTTGTCCACTTGCAATGTCAGAAGAGAGATTCTATCACAGTGCTTTACCCTCAACCTCTCTGAACAGTTTCATCAACTCCCTGTGGGGGCTATTCAGCTGTGTATTGTATGTAGTATTGGAGAAATTGATGTTACACCCAAATGTGGGCTTTGGTGACTATTATCATTGGTTATTACTTCACTAATCGACTGTCCCTCTACTATGAATCAAAACCATCATTGCTGATGGTTTAGGATATGGATACTTGGATCGTTGAAGAATGAAGTTGCTTATGCACTAATTTTAGCTGTCTGGGACCATGAAATCTACTGTATTCATTGTCACAAAATGTCATTCTCACTTCTTCAAAAACAAAACAAGGCGCATTCATCCACACACACATACACACACACACACACACACACACATATACAAACACACACACACACGTACACACACACACGCACACCCACACACCTGCGCGCGCGGTATATATGGAAAAAAACTGTGGGCTAAAGTGGTAGCGGTTAGTAGCATGTAAGACAACGTGATATTTGTGCAGACACGTGGCAGCACACATGTCCTCATTATTTTTAGCTTGTCTACAATTCAACCTAGAACATATAGGCTAGGTATTATAAAAGCCAAAAACAACTTCTATCCATTTTCAAAGGTTCTTCCAACATACTTTAATGCCACCTGATTGAAAACATATTTGACTAGGTTGGTAATTCTGAATATCAAACTGTACATGGGCCATAGTGTTATCATGTAAAATCCACACTGAATCAAATATGAAAGCATTATCATCTTTGAGGACAATAAAAGTATCTATTTGTAGACTATCCATCCATCCATCCATTCTTTAAACATCTTTCATTGCAGCACAGTTAATTCCAGCCTTTCGGCTCATTGAATATGATACTAAATGCATAATTTGAATCAGTGCAAAAAATACTGAAACCCAAGATTCAATGGACGCATGTCAGGCACTCTATGCATATCAGGGTTGGCATGACAACAGTGAACACCATAGCGTGACAACCCTGTGTGGGGTTGTGACGTGCAGGAAAAAACATCTTTCCCTCTCAGTGTTTACTGGCGGCTGTCCTCTAGAACATCGTGCGGTGTACTTTCACTCTTTGGCTTTGCATGACAACCTCCAACCACAAATGCTATGATATTGAGGAACAAGATATAGATGGCAGAGAAAAACACGTACTTGCATGCTCAATGTTCCCCCCTATTCTGTTTCTTCACTGAATAAATAAACAAATAAAGAAACTTGATATCATATATCCTTTAAAAACACAGCAAATTAGTTTGTACATTCACACACACCTACATTTTATATGAATTCAATTCACAAATGAGTGGTAAGTCTACAATGGCAATAAGGTTTATAAAAGTGGTGCAATCATTCTTAAAAGCAGCCAAGTTTTACTCTCCTCCATAGCATTCAACAGTTATTGAGTGACATGATTGTACTGGCTATGAGAGTAAATGTATGACCATTTTCATGCAATAAATGGTTAAACGGACGTGAGTGTCTCAGCTGTGTAACTCAGTTGTGTACTACTTCACAAATATAATATATAATATTATAGATTATATATATAATATATAATCTACTTTGCAAATATCAACACTTAATAATATGATACAGAACCCAGTTGGGAAATCATAACAGAATATCAACATTGTAATTGCAATTGTAATGTGTTTAATTTAACATTGACTCTTCAAATAACTAACAGGTCATGGCTGCTGTAGTTTCTATACATACATTGTCTCTCATATTCTTGTCTAGTTATTGTCTCTGTTTCTGTCTGTGTTATGTGTCTGAAGCACCACTGTAGCCCTAATAGGAATGGGGACAAATAAAGTGTGAATTGAATTGAGTTGAATATTCATGTAACCCCTCCACCATATTTCACAGATGAGGTTGTGTGCTGTGGATATTGGGCAGTTGCTTTTTTTCCTCCACACTTTACTCTGATACATGTTAACCTTTTTCCAGAATTTTTTATGTTATTTTTAGCAAAACGCAATTTGGCCATCCTGTTTTTGTGGATACCTAGTGGTTTGATCTTGCAGTGTAGCCTCAGTAGTTCTGCTGGTGGTCTTCTGTGGATGGCAGTCTCTGACATCAGTCTCAGTACAGTGCCTATAGAAAGTCATCATACCCTGTGAAATCTTTACCTTTTGTCACATTACACCCTGGAAATTAAAATAAATCAAATCTAACTTTTTTGAGCTGTATGTACACATTATAACCCTCATCATCAAAGTGAAAATATATATTTTTTTTAATTCTGGACAATTATTAAAAATTAATTAGTGAAATACCTGGTTTCGTTGAGTGATCAGCCCCTTAGAGTATACCATTATAAACTTGCTCAGGTGCAACCAATCAACTTCCAGATCACACACCAGGCTAATTGCCCCCCACCTGACATCAATTGTAGTGGTTTTAATTACTTCAGAATAGAACCAGCTGTTTCTTGAGGATTCCACTACTAGAAGTGCAAAGAATTCACCATGGTTGGAAAAGCCTCCGGGATAAAGTTGTAGGAAGGCACAAGTTAGGTGAAGGCTACAAAAAGATTTCAAAGGCTTTAGCTATCCCTCTGAGTCGCTATCAGAGCATCATTAAGAAGTGGAAGGCGTATGGCACCACCAACACCTTGCCTAGATCAGGCCGTCCGTCCAAACTGGATGACCAAGCCAGGAGGACATTGATCAGAGAAGCTACCAAGAGGCCAAAGGCAACTTTGAAGGACTTACAAGTCTTTATGGCTGGGACTGGTCTGTCTGTGCATGTGACAACAATCTCACAAGCTTTACACAAAGCTGGCCTGTATGGCAGGGTAGCAAGAAAGAAGCCTTTTCTGAACACCTGGAAGATTCTGTTGCCATGTGGAAAAAGGTTTTATGGTCAGACGAGACTAAGATTGAACTTTTTGGACTGAACTCCAAGCGCTATGTTTGGCGAAAACCAAACACAGCACACCACCCAAAAACACACCATACCTACTGTGAAGCATGGTGGTGGCAACATTATGTTGTGGGGATGTTTCTCTTCAGCGGGGACTGGGCAATTGGTCAGGATTGAAGGGAAAATGGATGCTGCCAAGTACACCCAAATTCTTGAGGACAACTTACGTCCCTCTGCTAGACAGCTGAAGATAGGCAGGTCATTCACCTTCCAACACGACAACGATCCTAAACATACCGCCAAAAGAACAACGCAGTGGCTTAAGGATAGAAAGGTGAATATTCTTGAGTGGCCAAGTCAGAGCCCTGACTTAAATCCAATAGAAAATCTGTGGATGGACTTGAAGAGAGCAGTCCATCGCCGCTCACCACGGAATTTGACTGAACTCGAACAATTCTGCAAGGAAGAATGGGCAAATATTCTCCAATCTAGGTGTGCAAAGCTAGTAGAGACATATCCAAACAGATTGATGGTTGTAATTCCAGCAAAAGGTGGCTCTACAAAGTATTAAATCAGGGGAATGATGACTTTTCCAAACCTGTTATTCTTGTTTTTAATTTTTTATACATTTTCAGACCTGTTGCCTTTTTTTTCATTAGTTTGATGTTGTATGGCTAAATTTGTACATAAAGCTGGAAAAAGTTTTTTTTTAATGGGTTTTGATTTCAGGCTGTACGACAAATATAGTAACTATTTCAAAGGGGTATGATGACTTTCTATAGGCACTGTATGTGAGTGCATTCCTGATCTGTGGGACATTGTTGCTTCCCTGACTCCCATTGACGTCTCTTTAGTCCTCATGTTGACAGACACCAATAGCAGACTCCAAAGCCAAAGCCTAGAATCAATACTAGACATTGACTAGTATTATGACTGCAGAAATTATGTCACAGAACATAGAACATCCAGACGAACCAGTAACACCTGTCAAGCCAATATTCCCATCACTTTTGGATACCCTGAAATAGGGGGACTATGCATAAAAAGTAATTTCTGAATGGTGAAACCAATATGTACATAAATACCATAAAAGCTGAGAATCTCTATTAATTGTTTGATTTCAAATCCAAACTTTTGGAGTGTAGAGCCAAAAAAACCAAAACATTCTTCGCTGTCCCATTACTTACACAGGGCACTGTATAATTTGGGTTGTTTTTCAGGTGCAAACAACTTATTGTTACTTTAATGCTTCAGTATAGCAGTGTTTTGCTAGTCACGACACAAGAGGTCCCAAGTTCCATGCTAGCTGTCTCTGACTTTGTTACCAGACCCACCCAACCTAGCTCCATCCATTCAAGCACCAGTGTACATGGCCTAAACTACATCATACTAATGTAAAGCCTAGGCTTAAGCACAGTGAGTTCATGTGGTCTTGAGTTGCATTGAGAACCAAGGGTTCAACACCTTGTTGGTTCTACTTATTGGAGATCGTCTCCTTCCAGCAGCGTCCTGTATGTGGAGATCTCCACATCTAGAGCAAGCTTGACACCCAGAAGCTCCTGATAGGCCAGGATCTGCTTGTGGAGGTCAGACTTTGATACCTCGATGGCTGACGTTAGCCACCTGAGCCTGGTACTCAGCCACACCTACACTAGACTGAGCCTGGGCCTTAGCCAAGCTTTGCTGATTTGAGAAAGTAGGGCAGGGAGGCAATTTAAAGGAATGATGAGAGGGAGACAAAGAAGTCTCTCTGTCTGTCTCTCTCTTACACACTTACACACACAGGGTCACGCACCTACACACACACCTACACACTCTGACTGCCGTGCCTTGCATGAACAACTCTGTTTCTCTCTAGTTTCATACATCTACACAATTTGCCTTGCAGCAACAACACAACACCCAGCCTACATAAAAGCTAGCTAGCTTACTGCTATGTTGGCGTCACTGGTTCAAATCATGGTCGGCCCCTTTTTTTTTTGCCAATTCTCGTTGCTTATGCTAATTCGAACCACTTTTTCAGTAGAAAACAAACATTGACTGAAACTGAAACAATGTGCCTTTGTTTCTTCTGGGAAAGTTGCTCTCATACAATCTCAGCAATGCCATCAGTGGCAGGGGGACTTTTACATCACTTAGAAAACAAGACACATATTCTACCACTTCCTCTTTCATTTGAATGTGATTTCCAGGAGTGATTTATCGTAAACAGTGACATGGGTATCTGCTGTGTTGAAGCAGGTGGACTTTTGTAAAAACTCTTATAAGCAAACATATACGTTTCACTGACTGTGAGGCTCAGTGGACAGCTGTGTGATTGACAGCTGTGTGATTGACAGCCGTGGTCTTGATGAGAATACAGCACAACATGCTCTTATAAAACAACTTGGTGTCATGGACTGTCCAGGAGAGAGGAGAGTTGTTGGAGAGTTAATGGGATGAAAAACACATGGAACTTCAAAACTAAGTTGGGAATTATATGCAGTGCACTTTTCAAGAACCAAGTGTATGTTGAAATGCTCAAACAGAAGGACAGACAAATATACAACATTTATTATGTGATGCCATGGGTTCCATTTTGCTTAAACAAACGTCTCTCCCCAAACACCCCTTAAAGGGGTTTTTCTATGTGTATTATAGCACTAGTTTTATTGTTTTGTTTCAAAGCTTTCTCTGAGCAAGCGAGCACCAAGCAAAGTCTTAGAACTGCAACAGGGGGTTTCCCACTGTAGTTCAGTGTAGCTTCTTAAAATCAAATAGCATTTTCAGCTATATAGGCAGATATCCAGAAGAACTAACTGCAATCTGATCAGGAACTTGTTTGGCATCATTCTGGAGAGATTTATTGAGAGACAATTATCACTTTTTACACATGTATTTAGTAGGAGGAGAGAGAGAAGGAGATACGTTTTGTTTTCGTTTCTTTAAATTCAAGTTTTTTCATGCAAATTATTATAATAACCAGTTAGCTAACTGTCTTGCTACAGTAGATAGCAGAAATAGGGGTACTATGCATAAAAAGTGTTGTAATTTTTGAATGGTGAAACCAATATGTACACGAACACCATCAAATAAAAGCTGTCAATCTCTACTTTAACCTAATATATAGTATTTGTTTGCTTTCAAATAGTATTTGTTAGCTTTCAAATCCAAATCTTTGAAGTGTAGAGCCAAAAGAAGAAAAATACTTCACTGTCCTATTACTTATGCAGGACACTGTATTTGTCAACCAAGACATTGCTTGAGGAAAAGTTATACATTACAGCAGACACGTAAGAGAGTGATTGTTACGGGTGGAGAGGTCTTTTTCTGTTAGACCTGGGGTGTTTTGTTTGTTTGTGTTCTTTCTCTTGTGTTCCAGTAGGTCCCTCCTGTCAGGTGAATCAGTGGGAATGCCTGGCAGCTGGGATCCTTCAATCAAGTCCTCATTTGTCCATCAATTAACCCCTACCACACCCTATTTAAGTTATTTTGTTTGGTTCCTCAAAAGGAGTGGCAGTCCTCATTTGGTTTGGCTAAGTTAGAGAGGTGGCAGCTCTCCTTTTGTTTTTTGATACTTTGTTTAGGATGTAGTTTATGTTCCTGAGTTTTCACTTGGTTTATTTTTTAGTTTGTTTACCTTTTTGTAAACCTTGTTTTTTTTCTCTTCTTTTTTCAGCCGGGCACAGAGTTCGAGAGGTAGGGTAATTAGTTACAAACCTGCAGGTTTACATCTTGTCCTGCACACACATAGGGTACCCCTTGTATTAGTACATCAGATAGAGCGGCGACGCTAACCCTTGTATTGTTTAGGTGCTTCGGCGCCGGTCATGGGGATTTGTTTAGGGGGTTAGTTTTGGGGTTGTTTTTGAGTTATAAGTTTAGATTTAGTTTTTTCCTGGGGTTTTTCCTTTAGTCGTCGCTGCATAGCTCAGGGGGTTGGGTCTATGTTGTGTCTCGTTCTCTGTGTCCCGTGCTGCTGCAAATAAATTATTATTGAACAGATTTTTGGTTGTCGCTGGTCTCCTTCGTTCATGCTCTCACTGTCCTGTGTTGCGCCGGCGGTCCCCTACCACCAGGGGGTTTGGGCGTAACATATTGGGGGCTCGTCCAGTATCACTTGTGGTCCCGCCAGACAGTGAGAGTGTGGATGTTGGAGTCCAGTGACATTAGTTGGTAATTAGGTTCTGGGTTTTTCTAGGTTTTGCTTTGTTTGGGCTGTTGCATTTGTGTAGTGGGGTAAGATTGTGTTTATTGACTTTCATGTGTGAATGAGTAGTTTTGTAGTTTTCTTTCTGGCAGTTCATCACACTACAGGTACTAAAATGGCTACTAGCTTTAGTCCAGAGGTTTTCCTGGCCAGCCCCACTGTAGAGGGGCTGGCCCGTTGTAAAAAGGCGGAGTTATGTGCCTTGGGTGCCCATTTCGGGGTTGAGTTCCCTAAGACAAAGACTTTGTCTCAATTAAAAGAGGCAGTAACAGACCTCTTAGAGGAAAAGGGTGTGAACCTTGGGGAGAGGAAAACAGATGAGGGTTTTCCTCCTGTTCCTGCTTCTGAAAGGGAGGAGGGGTCCCCTCCCCCTAGCCCGACTCGGTCAAACACCTCCTCTCTCTCTGAAGGCTCCACTAGTCCCCCGTGTGAAGGTTCGAGTGGCCCGTCTTAAGATAGAGGCCAAGGAGAGGGAGAAGGAGAGAGAATATCGACACAGAGTCTATGCGCCAGCTAGAGCTAGATAGGCAGCAGCACCAACTAGAGCTAGATAAGCAGCATGCCCTAGAAATGAGAAAAATTGAAATAGAGCTAGAGATGAAAAGACTTGAGTTAAATCTGCCTGATTTGAAAACACTAGGCACTCCTGGTGGTTTACCTAAGCCTTTTGATGCCAGTCGACAGGTATCGTTGGTCCCTCAGTTCCGCGAACTAGAGGTAGATGAATATTTTGAGTCCTTTGAGCGAATTGCAACTGCTTTTAAATGGCCAGAGGAGGCCTGGGCTCCTTTGCTGCAGAGCAAACTGACTGGAAAAGCTTGTGAAGTAATGAATAAAATGCCTCTTAAGGAAAGTCTGACTTATGCCATGTTAAAAGCAGCAGTGCTTCGTACCTATAGTCTCGTGCCTGAGGCATACAGGCAGCGTTTTCGTGCTTACAAAAAAACTCCGGATAAGACCTTTGTGGAATTTGCCAGTGAGAAGGAGACCTTGTTTCATCGGTGGCTTAAAGCTACTGAGGTCTCTGATTTCAATTCTCTTTGTGACTTGATGTTAATGGAGGAATTTAAAAACTCTCTGTCGGAGCGTTTAGCTACATACCTAAATGAGAAAAAAATCATTAAGCTAGCAGAGGCTGCTGTTTTAGTTGATGAGTATGTTTTAACACATAAACAGCACTTTAGTCTACCGGGTCCTGAAAGAAAGGATAGGTTTGAGAGGCAGGATCGAAGCAAGGCTATTGTTTTTAGTCCAAAGTCTCAAGCCCCGCTTAGATGGGTGCCGTCTCCTCCTCGTTCAGATCTCCGTGAGTGTTATTATTGTCACCAAACTGGTCATTTGATAGGCAACTGTGCTGTGCTTAAAAAGAAGGAAGCAAGCAAAACTGGCTCTCCTTCGCCAACGGGATTATGTCCATTAGTTGCTGTGCCAGACAACATGGAGGGGGAAAACCCTGATTCAACTTACAATCCGTTCATGTTGGACAGTTATGTTTCTCTGGGCTCAGATAGAAAATATCCTGTACGCATACTGCGTGATACAGGTGCTGCTCAATCATTCATTTTGAGTGACGTTTTGCCTTTCAGTGGGGAGTTCTCATGTGGCTCTAGTGTTCTAGTTCAAGTACATTGGTCCTGTTACCTATTCAGGGGTCATCCATGTCAGCACGATTTTCAGGTCCTTATGCCGTTGAGAGAAAGTTGAGTGAAACTGATTATATAATCAGAACCCCTGATCGGAAGAGAAAAACACGTATCTGTCACCTTAACATGCTTAAACTATACCACGACCGAGAAAGTTTCAGTCCCGAAAGCAGAGTGCCCTCAGTGGCCACTGTTGGAGTGGCTGGTCCTAGCTCCCATCCGTCTGATTGTGACGAAGACGGGTTAGATACCCGTAGATTTCAGCAACAAATCCCTCAATTGACCAATTCAGAGATGCTAAACAACCTTCCGAGTCTTATGTCACATTTGAGTGCTGAGCAACAATCAGAGCTGGTATCATTAATTTCAGATTTCTCCTGCCTGTTTGGAGACGTTCCGTCTCGTACTAATGTCCTGGAGCATGACATAGATGTGGGTGATGTTCGACCAATAAAACAGCATCCCTACCGCGTTAACGCTGTCAAGAGGGCAGCTATGAAACAGGAGACTCAGTACCTGTTAGAACATGGTCTGGCTAAGCCTAGTTCCAGTCCGTGGAGTAGTCCTTGCCTACTTGTTCCGAAACCAGACTCGACTTTTAGATTTTGCACGGATTATCGAAAAGTAAATAACATCACGGTTTCTGATTCGTTTCCACTTCCACGCATTGATGATTGTGTGGATACCATTGGTTCTGCTACTTTTGTGACAAAGTTAGACCTGCTTAAAGGGTATTGGCAGGTGCCCCTTACAGCTCGTGCTTCTGATATCTCAGCTTTTGTCACTCCCGATACCTTCTTGCAGTACACAGTGATGGCGTTTGGCCTGAAGAACGCCCCAGCCTGTTTCCAGAAGTTGGTAAACACCGTACTCGGAGACGTTCCAAATTGTACGGCATATTTGGATGATGTAGTGGTTCATTCCACAACATGGGAGGAGCATGTGTGCTCTCTCCGCATCATTTTTCAGCATCTGGCAGATGCATCTCTGACCGTCAACTTGGCAAAATGTGAATTTGGAAAGGCAACGGTGACTTACTTGGGTAACCAAGTGGGTGGTGGCAAAGTGCGCCCCCTTGCTGCCAAGTTGATAGCGATCCGTGACTTTCCAGTTCCTACCACTAGAAGGGAGTTGCGCCGTTTTTTAGGAATGGCGGGATATTATAGGGGTTTCTGTAAAAACTTTTCCTCTGTTGCTGCTCCTTTGACTGACCTTGTGAGTCCAAAACTTTTTTCCAGTGGACCGATGCCTGTCAGACGGCCTTCGAGAGCTGTAAGGCTCTTTTATGCAGTGCTCCCGTGCTTAGTGCACCAAGTTTCAGCCTCCCCTTTGCACTGGAGGTCGATGCCAGTTGCATTGGTGCTGGGGCAGTATTGATTCAGTCCGATGAAGATGGTTTAGATCATCCCATCGGGTACTTCTCGAAGAAATTCAACAAATGCCAGATGCGGTACTCTACTGTAGAACAGGAGACCCTGGCCCTACTGTTGGCCTTACAGTTTTTTGATGTGTACGTGGGGTCCAGTACTGTACCCATTGTGGTCTACACTGATCACAATCCCTTAGTTTTCATTCACCGAATGTATAACCACAACCGTCGACTAATGAGGTGGTCCTTGTTTCTACAAAACTACTCCCTAGTCATCCGCCATAAGAAAGGCACTGCTAATGTCTTCGCGGATGCTCTGTCCCGGTGTGGACAACCATGAGAAAATATTGTTTGTTTTTGTTTTGAAAGTCATTATTTTGATAACATCATATTATTTTTACTCCACTATTGAAATATGTTTGTTGATGTAACATGTTTTTTTTCCTCCCCAAGGGTTATGGTTTGTATCAACCAGGGGTTGATATTTGAGGGAGGGAGTGTTACGGGTGGAGAGGTCTTTCTGTTAGACCTGGGGTGTTTTGTTTGTTTGTGTTCTTTCTCTTGTGTTCCAGTAGGTCCCTCCTGTCAGGTGAATCAGTGGGAATGCCTGGCAGCTGGGATCCTTCAATCAAGTCCTCATTTGTCCATCAATTAACCCCTACCACACCCTCAGTGTCACCCTACCACAACCCCAGTTGTCGCTGGTCTCCTTCGTTCATGCTCTCACTGTCCTGTGTTGCGCCGGCGGTCCCCTACCACCAGGGGGTTTGGGCGTAACAGTGATCCATATGTTGTATTATACATGTATCAGGCTATTGATCCATTTTGTTACGAATCAGAGCTAGTGAACCCAAATGCAGAACACAGAGTCTGGACACAGGTATAAAATAATAGAGTATTTATTGAAGGAATTGGGGGAAACGGGAAGGGCTCGCAGGTAGGCAGGGGAGGCAGGGGAGGATAGCGGGTAGTCCAGGCAGGGGTCGAGATACGGGCAGGCAGTTCTAGAGAAGGCAGATATCCGACAGGGGTTAGGCAGAAGCACAGTCCAGAAAACACTCGTAGATCCGAAACCAGGAATCAACAGACTAGAAATGCTGGGACGTATAGGTAGGAAGTACTATGATGAACTGGCAAAGAGTGGACGGAAAACCAGGGTATAAAACACAGATGGGTGATGAGGAGACGAGCTGCAGGTGTGTAGATCGGCAGGTGGAGATGATGACGTGAATGGGCCAGCAGGAGCCTGGAGCCACGCCCACACACGGAACACACAGACTGGGGAGAGGGACTGACACAGGCTAGGTGGAAGTGAAGGGCGTGACACATTTAGAGCAGTTGACAAATGAGTTACGATTATGTTTGAGGCATTGGCTCACATTTCCTGGTCGTGTTACGTAATGTATTGCGTAAACTCCTCTGATGTAAAAATATCCTCACAGTAATGTAAGAGGAAATAAAACTTTTACTGACTAGATTCAGTGACAATGACAATTGTCACAATGTTAAATAATGTGGGATGTACTGTATGTTCATTAGTTTCAGTTTATGACTTGAATAAATACTGCTAACAAGGTAAATGCATTCTTCTAAAGAATGCACGTATAATAACTCAAGTTTTCCTATTAAGACACTATAGACAGGCAGAGATTAAATCAACCGACCAACTGACAGAAATATAGGTACAGTTAAGTGAAAATAGCTGTTTATAGGGCACACCTTCAGTTTGTAGTAGGCATCAGCCTCCTCCCGATGTTGCTGCACAGACTTCTCGTACTCCATCCTCATCTTGTTGAGTTCTCTGGAGATATCAAAGGACTTGCCTGTGTTCACCTCGATCATCAAAACAGAAGTGTCCATTGCAGTAGTGCCCAGTTTAGACTGCAGAGTGGACAATTCCTAAGAAAATGGACAGACAGTTAGGTTGACAGAGGGTATCCTCAGAGAGCACATTATGATTTACATTTTGTTTAAAGGTTTACGGCTCAAATTCTCTAACACTCTCCCTTCATTTCAGTATTCAGACCCTTTGCTATGACACTCGAAATTGAGCTCAAGTGCATCCTGTTTCCATTGATCATCCTTGAAATGTTTCTACAACTTGATTGGGGTCCACCTGTAGTAAATTCAATTGATTTGACATGATTTGGAATGGCACACACCTATCTATATAAGGTCCCACAGTTGACAGTGCATGTCAGAGCAAAAACCAGGCCATGAGGTCGAAAGAATTGTCCGTAGACCTCCCAGACAGGATTGTGTTGAGGCAAAAATCTGGGGAAGGGTACAAAAAAGATTCTGCAATATTGATGGTCCCCAAAAACACAGTAGCCTCCATCATTCTTAAATGAAGAAGTTTGGAACCACCAAGACTCTTCCTAGAGCTGGCCGCCCGGCCAAACTGAGCAATAGGGAGAGAAGGTCCATCGTCAGAGAGGTGACCAAGGACCCAATGGTCACTCTGACAGAGCTCCAGAGTTCCTCTGTGGAGATGGGAGAACCTTCCAGAAGGACAACCATCTCTGCAGCACTCCACCACCTATCCATCAGGCCTTTATGGTCGAGTGGCCAGACGGAAGCCACTCCTCCGTAAAAAGCACATGACAGCACATGAAGTTTGCCAAAAGGCACCTAAAGGACTCTCAGACCATGAGAAACCAGGTTATGTGGTCTAATGAAACCAAGTTTGAACTCTTTGGCCTGAATACCAAGCGTCACATCTGGAGGAAACCAGGCACCGCTCATCACCTGGCCAATACCATCCCTACGGTGAAGCATGGTGGTGGCAGCATCATGCTGTGGGGATGTTTTTCAGCAACAGGGACTGGGAGACTAGTCAGGATCGAGGGAAAGATGAACGGAGCAAAGTACAGAGAGATCCTTGATGAAAACCTGCTCCAGAGCGCTCAGGACCTCAGACTGGGGCGAAGGTTCACCTTCCAATAGGACAACAACCCTAAGCACACAGCCAAGACAACGCAGGAGTGGCTTCGGGACAAGTATCTGAATGTCCTTGAGTGGTCCAGCCAGAGCACGGACTTGAACCCGATCGAGCATCTCTGGAGAGACCTGAAAATAGCTGTGCACCGATGCTCCTCATCCAACCTGACAGAGCTTAAGAGGCTCTGTTGGGAACAATGGGAGAAACTCCCCAAATACATACCCAACAAGACTCGAGGCTGTAATCGCTGCCAAAGGTGCTTCAAAAAAGTACTGAGTAAAGGGTCTGAATACTTATGTAAATGTGAGTTTTCAGTTGTTTTATTTTTAGTAAATTAGCAAACCTGTTTTGGCTTTGTCATTAAGGGGTATTGTGTGTAGATTGATGAGGGGAAAAAAATATTTAATCCATTTTAGAATAAGGCTGTAACATAACAAAATGTGGAAAAAGTGAAGGGGAATACTTTCTGAATGCACTGTACATCCTAAAGAGAAAGAGAACATTACATTTTTACATTTTAGACATTTAGCAGATGCCTTTATCCAAAGCGACTTACAACAAGTACATTTGTCTAAAGTAAGTGAATCATCTATACATCAGTCATCATAAGAAAAACAAATCTATGCTATGACCAGGGGCCATTGGCAGTCACAATATTAGAAGAAGGAAGGATTACTTTTTTTTCTTCTTTTTCTTCTTTTTTTTCCCTTTTTTTTTACAATCTCAGTAGAGAACCTGTACAGGGGGGTATTGGGGAGATGCATCAAAGTACAACAATGAAAAAAAACAGACAAAAAGTCTGACAATTTCTACTTTAACCTCATAGTAATTGTTTGATTTCAAATAAAAACTTTTGGGAGTAAACTGCAGAGCTAAAATAAGAAAAACAATGCTTCACTGTTCCATTACTTATGCAGGACACTTAGTTAACTCTAAAATGAAGTTTCTATGATTAACCACATACCTTCACACCAGTCAATACAGCAAGACATTTTTTTATGCGCATATCCCAGTTATTTAGCAACTTGCAGCAGACACATTTTCCATTGATGGAAGCGTATGGGGTCCAGATTGGATTCTGTTGTTCTCACTTGGCCCTGAGATCATAGGTCAGGGTTAGGGTACAGATGTTGTCCAGCTCAATTCCCAGTTTAATGCTGTCCTGAGCCTCGTACTCGGCTGTGGTCCTGGATGACTCGGGCCCCATGCCGGTGCCTCCCGTCAGCTGTGACAGCCTTGCCTCCAAGGTGGCATTCTCTTGCTGGAGGGCCCTCACTTTGGTCATGTAGGAGGAGCTCATTAAGCCCAGCCTCTCGAGATAGCACAGGGGCCAGGATACGACCCAGAGCTGGGCCCACCGCCAGGGCTGAGCTGGTGCTGAGCCGGTGCTGATCCCCCCGCCCCCCACCACCCCTGCGCTGCGATGGCAAAGGCAGGGCTGGCCATCAAAGTTGCTCCGCCACCTCTGCCCAAGAGGGCAACGAAACCCAGCCTGGCCCCGGCTCCCCCACCCAGGCCAAGAACCAACCCCCTAAATGCAAAGCCTAGAATTAATACTTAACATTGACAGCTCTCTTATACCTGCCCAAATGATGTGAGGGAACACACCTGACTAACCAGAAACACCTGTCAAGCCAATTGTCCCATTTCTTTTGGTGCCCTGAAATAGGGGGACTATGAATAAGTGTTGTCATTTCTAAATGGTCTAACCAATATGTACACAAATACCCTCAAATAAAAGCTGAAAATCTATTCTTTAACCTCATTGTAATTGTTTAATTTCAATCTTTGAAGTAAAGAGCCAAAAACAAATGCTTCACTGTCCTATTACACGAAACACACCTGACTAACCAGGAACACCTGTCAAGGTGCTGAAATAGGATTGATTTAAAGCTGGTAATCTCTACTTTAACCTCATAGTAATTGTTTGATTTCAAATCCTGTTAATTATTTTTTTTTTTTTTTAAATGTTAAAAGAAGATGCTTCCTCTTTCCAGTACTTATGGAGGGCACTATAGGCTATGGTAGCATACTTGAATCCAGGGTTCTGACAACTAGTAGGGTTGGTTTCCTGGATTTAATCCTACCTCTAGCATTATAAGCATCTTCCACAGAGAGTCTACATTGAAAGTACAATTTAGTCCAGGACTTGCTGTAATCTGTTGTCAGAGAAACTGCCACATAACTTAAAAACTGGCCCCTGATGCTCATAAGCTGGAATTCAAGGAGGGATGCAGAGGACACAGCCTGGTTGACAAAGCCTCTGGGTGGCATGTTTGGAATGAGTCCTCCCGGGTAAAAGGTATGTGGATACCTCTCAGGTGAGGCATACCTTCACTCTGTGAGAAAACATGCCCATAGTAGTACTATCACTTATAACCCACTTTCATAAGATATTTTCACCCTTTTATTGACAACAATTGTATTCATATAGGTCCCAAATGTGCTACTGCAAAACATGGACATGGCTCGACATGGACCCCAGACCCTTCTAAGAGTGTACTCCTGAGTACTGCACAGGTAGACACTATGGGTCATTTGCATTGTCACCAGCATGTTGACAACTTCCTTGGCTAGATGTTTCTGTAACTGCCCAAGTATAAACCACTGCCCTGGTAACAATGTATTCCATTTGCAACAAATCTAAGGGCTCTAGATTAGTTAATCCAAGTATGTTGCAGCGTTTGCTCAATTCAATGTCAACCGGTGAGTAGATCTATTTTGCATGCTGAAGGGTCTTTGCGAAAATTCTGCCCACACAGGCTTTCAATTCAAAACAAAACAAAACATTTTTTTCACCATTTAGTGCACTATCAAATTACAAGAGAATGGCATAGAATCTATTTAAAAAAACTCCCTTTTTTATTATATTATTGTGCCATTGGCAGATGGCATATGTACACAATGTTAATATATTACATGAAATCCATATGAACATTTTGATGGGGCTGGGAAAATGTGACCAATCTCAAATGAATAGACAAAGCAATCTGGATGCAAGGACTAACAGTCCATGATATTAAAACTGTAGATTTTAAACACACTTCAAAGCTAAGCAAGTTACGATTCTGCTTTCCCAGGGTATGGGAGGAGGTTAGGGGTTGGATAAGATAGATAGGTTAGGGGTTGAATAGTTTAAATTCTGCTGCAGGACTTAAGTATCGCTCACTTACACTGGAGAGAATTCAGGAATAGTCTATCTATTCTCTCTGTTACTGTATTTCTCATGCTGTTTAGGGTCAGTTTTGCATGTCATTATCACAACGCTATTGTTCTTCATAGTCAATAAAGGCCTCTGCAGTTTTCACAGATACTTCCTGCACTCTGTACAGTACTCGCTGCTGGACTGTCTGATATATATTTATGTGACAGGGGGGAGGGTCACATCCACAGTTCAACAACTGTACTGGGGACAGAAGTTCTCTGACAAATACTTTTAAACATAAAAAAAAAACATTTCAAACAATGACAAAATAAATTCCTTAACTGTTGAAATCCTCCTTACAAACACCAGGCAAAATGTACCCAATTTGTGAGTCCTATTATGACCCCTTCTCTAGTCCAGTATTTCTGTTCATGCCATTAAGTACCACTCTACACACTAATGCTGATTATTATGACAAAATTAAGTTCTCACTGATAAGCAACTAGAATTTCATTGATGTTAAAATCTGGTCTTTTCCAGTACTGTAAGTCAATGTACTGTTACTACAGTATTTTGAACTTTGTGACAGACTGATTAACCTTTTACCTTGCAGCTTGAAACCGGTTGTTTCTCTTAACAACACACACATAGGTGGTGGAAGCCTCTCCAGGGCAATATGATGATGGCACAGTTTACACACACACACACACACACACACTCTCTCTCTCTCTCTCTCTCTCTCTCTCTCTCGATGGGGTGGGCTAGCTAGCCAAAGCTCCATGGAGTTTTCCTGAGAGGGCTCCAATGCTGAGGCAGCCAAAAAAACAACCAGCACCTACAAACAAAGAGCCCCCAATCCACCAGCTACCAGGCCCACACTCACAATAACACAAATAGTGCTGGGAACAAAAAGTCCCTGCTTTCCAGAAGCCCAGCCTACAATAAAGACCCATGCGCAGGGGAACTCTGGCTGTTTGATGCCACAGGCCACTGAGCGGAGATTCTAAACCACAGCGATGTCCATGGGTGACTAGCCTAGCCTTCTTACCACACACACACACACGCACACTCTCTCCCGCTCTCATACTGTACATCCTCTCTGAGAACAGGGTGAGCTATGCCTCTGCCAAGACGCCGATCCTCCTTCCTGGGCCAGGCCACCTCCTCGGAGCGCCCGGGCAGCACCGGCACCAGGATTGGCACGGCGGGCTCCACTGGGGCCCCCCGGGGAGTGTTTGTGGGCACAGCCCCCACAGGTGGTGCCTCCAGCCTGGGCACTCGTGTGTCACGGCGTGCGCTGGGCATCAGCAGCGTGTTCCTGCAGGGTCTGCGGAGCAGCGCCGCACCTGTCCTTCCCCGGGCTGGAGACAGGGCGCAGCAGGGGGGGTTCGAGAGCCTCAATGGCTGCTTGATGGAATACAGGGACAAGGTACGCGCCCTTGAACAGCTCAATCAGCAGCTGGAGGAGCAGATCCGACATTGCCTGGACCGCAAGGCGTCCAGTGCCGAGGCCTGGGGCCCACTACGACAGGACTGGGAGGATGTCTACAGACAGGTAATGGGAAGAAAGGTCATGATAAGTTGCTTTAGAACCAATGGCTGTTTTTGAACGAGCCACTCATTTGGCAACCTTATTCACATACGGCATTACTCATAATATTTGAGTGCTTCCCAGCAAATATATCAGTGAAAAAAAGTTAGTCCTCACTGCAGAAATGTGACAGTAAGGAAGAAAGCCTTGTTACCAAGACTACTCTCACTTTTGAGGTGAGCTTTTTCCAAGGATCAGTACCTGCTTCCTTTCATGGGTCGATAAACGTATTTTTGACCATGTGTCATATATAGCAGGCTACAATTCAGTGAAGTGCACAGTGAATTAGATATGCTTTTTTTTCATTAAGCCTATTTCTAAGCACTACTAGGGATGAATGAGCCAATTGAAAGATGGGGGTGATTCGATGGCTTTGATAGTATGAGGACAGATTGGGAATTTAGCTAGGACACCAAGGTTACCACCCCTACTCTAACGATAAGAACCATGTTATCTTTTATGGCCCTCAAACACCACTTCCAGAAGCCTGTTTCATCTCCCATCAAAGGATCGACCAGTCCCGACTCTGCTTACAGTAGCTTCAGAGGCAAACCAGCAGTATGATGCAGGGTGTTATGGCTGTTGGCAAGTAGCAATTCAGTCATTGATTGATATGGATAAGCAAGTGAAACTATACACCAACAAACAGCTACATTTTTTTGGAATGTGTTTTATTCATTTATTTATTTATTTATTTTACCCGGTAAGTTGACTGAGAACATGCTCTCTTTTGCAGCAACGACCTGAAATGTTATGCTATGCTTATGTTGTCTTATCTATTCTAGCAATAGACTGAGACCAAGGGAATCTGGTGGAGAACAGGCTCATTGTAAATGCATGAAATGGAAGGAGGAATGGTGTCAAACACATTTGATTCCATCCCATGTATTACAATGAGCACGTCCTCCGATTTCTACCTCCACCAGCCTTCCCTGACTGAGACTATGACACTATGATATTGTATCATCAAATTATTCATATTTCTCTGCAGTACTGCTGGAGCCTTGTGTCAAAATAACCAGAATACCCATTCATCAAAATCTTCAGGTCAGGACCCCAAGTGTTGCCTGGTCTCAGATCTGTACATGCTTTAACCAACTTCTATATCTATTGTTGTTCTACCAAACATGTATGATGGGAGGATGACAGGGGAGGCTGGTGGAGATAGAAATCTCAGGACAAACTCATTGTAATGATTTCTACCACCACCAGCCTACGATAGTCAACCACATACAAATCTGGGACCACGCTATCTAAGAAGATGCTCGGGAATTTCCTAGCATCTAGTGCCCCCTAGTGAATAGACTGACACTTTGTATGAATCTTTCCTATAGGTTAGTGAAGCCATCCTTGACAATGCCAGACTCATGCTACAGACGGAGAATGTGCAGGCCAACGCAGAGGACTTCAAGGACCGGTGAGAACTCTGCTCTTAGCTCTGTCTCTCTCTCCCCCCTTATTTTCCTCCCTCTCTTTAGCCTTTCCCTGCTTCCCTTATCGTGTGTATTGTGTATGTGAATGTCGTCGATGTTCTATCCGATGTGTTATACACACTGGGTTTTTATAACTGTTTATTTCTTGTTCATTCCCCCCCACCCCCCCGCACACACACACACACACACACACACACACACACACACACACACACACACACACACACACACACTACTTCTCTTTTCCTTAAGGTATGACAACGAGCAACCCTTTAGGAAGGCTGTGGAGGAGGAGATCAGCTCTCTGTATAAAGTGATTGACGATGCCAACCTCACCAAGGATGACCTGGAGAGCCAGATGGACATCATGAGGGCTGATCTCGGAGACCTGGCCCGCAACCATGAGGAGGTCTGTCTGGGCATAGAACCAAACTCCCAACTCACTTTCACCAACAGTTCTGTGTTTTTCTTAGGTTTTTCTTTGGTTCTCTAAAAATAATTCCTCTGCCTAGACTTATGGAAAAGGTTGCTAAACTGTTATCATGGAATGTCACTGGTGGGAACCTCCAATGAATTACCAATCATGGTCTTCAGGTTTGTTAGTGCTGGGCTGAAACAAATGCCTGCATGTGCATACCGAGAAGTATCTCTCCGGTCTAAAAAAGAAGTGACATGTTCAACATGTGTTCTGCCCTGTACAGGATGTGAGAGTGCTTTACAACCAGATGGCAGGACGTGAGGTGGATGAGCCTGACGCTCCCATTGAGACCAATCTGGATCAGATACTGACCTACATTCGCTCCCACTGGGAGCGAGTAATAGAGAAGAACCGCGCTGAGACCGATGCCTACCAGGAGTTCAAGGTTCGTAGCAGTTTCACACACTAACAATATAACCAGTAACACCAAGTGGTGGAATTGAAAAGGAACACTAGGAACTTCTCCTCATGCACTTTGAATTATTTTGGCACTTTTGTGTTTGTCCCTGTGTGTGTGTGTGTGTGTGTGCGTGTGTGTGTGTGTGTGCGTGCGTGTACCCAATGCATATCTGTCTGTGTGTATAAATCTCTTTATGTCTGCATTTCTGCATGTCTTCATGCTGTTTATCTGTGTGTGAGCTCAGCAGCCGGAGAGTGTGAACAGTAAGCTGAGCCGCGAGGAGGAAGAGCTGGAGAGTCTGAAGACAGAGTGTAACGACGCTGGCTGTAAGATTCAGAGTCTACAGGCTGAGACGGAGTCCATCAGAGCATTAGTATGTATTTTGCTACCACCACTAAGGGCTTTTCACACTGAAGGGGACCATATGATTTCACAATTTTATTCAATGCTTATTTTTTCCATTTAAAGTTTTTAGCTGGTCATAAAGTCAAATAGCTCTGTGCGTGTGCGTGTGCGTGTGCGTGTATGTCAAATCAAATTCTAATCAAATCAAATCACACGCTCAACAACCACATTTATTTTCAACAACCACAGTAATTTTAAAAAGTGACAATAGAAGAAAAGTGACAATAGTACTCGTGAAAAAGTGACAGTAGTACTAGTGTGTGTGTGTGTGTGTGTGTGTGTGTGTGTGTGTGTGTGTGTGTGTGTGTGTGTGTGTGTGTGTGTGTGTGTGTGTGATACACTAAGCCTCCCTGTTGTTTTACTTGCTCCAACAGAAGCGAGGTTTGGAGAACTCGCTTAATGACGCCAGGCACTGGCACGACATCGAGATGCAGAATCTGGGCTCGGTCATTGGCAAACTGGAGGCGGAGCTAGAGGACGTGCGGGGAGACATTGAGCAGCAGCGCCACGATTACGAGACACTGCTGGGCAACAAGATGCGGCTGGAGCAGGAGATCGGAACGTACCACGGGATCCTGGACGGGGAAGAGAGCCGCTATCAACCCTCCATGTGAGTCATTTGACCCTCTGATCCTTAACCCTGTCGTCTGACCTTAAGCACTAACTTGCAACACTAACTCCTGATTTGTTATGATTGAATCATGCCTCAATCTTTACATTTCAGCACAAGTGAATAGTAAAAAAATAAATAATAATAATAATATTTGAGCAAATTATTTGAGAAAAAAAAAACGATTTGAGCTTGGTCATAGCACAGGTTGGATAATTGATCATACAACGACATACAATGTGTTTGCAGCCTTAGACAGCTGTCTTGTCAGCAGAGCCTTGAGGGCTACTGTGCCGCTTTACAAAGAGAGGACGCATTTCAACGACTTTGCAAATAAACGATTCAAACTATTATACTGAAACACATACCAAAATATATAGGTTCTAGTTAGCTGGCTACTTATTTAGGTAGGTAAGTAGGTTTATTTATTCAACTATGTTGCTGACGACCTGACAAAACCTTCAGCCCAGGCACCTGGCACCATTCAGTCAATATCAGGCTCACCTCCCACTCACATCAGACTGACCGACAAGCGACAAATTCAGATGAGCGTCTTTCCAGAGTCTAGCCTACGGCAATTACATTAGCGTTGAGCAACGAGAGGATATTGACACAGTTATCCCTTTGTGGAGCGGATAAAATGACGACAAAATATGTTTTATAAAAATGATTGGGGCACAAAACTGAGGGGGCACAAAATTCAAACTGCCCTCTCAAGCCCCCTCGTGGCGAGGGATTACAATACCTCCTCTGATACACAGTATTCATGGCTACAGGTGCTCTGGCCCAGCAGAGTCTGAGCGGAAACAAACTTCCCCTCAACCCTCTTCTGACTCCCATGCCACCCAAACACCTGCAGGTAAGCATATCTAAGGAACGACTATCGCATCTCTATCGTAACTGACTATAGTTTCGAAAATGTATAACGGGGTGTTAACTTCATTTGTGCCAATTTGATTCATTGCTCCAACACGTTGAGCATATTCACAATTATTTAGTCAGTTTCCCGAAACTAAAATAGTACTTTATCTCTCTTGAAAATCCTGGCCCAATCCTCTCTTAGATCAACAAACTTAGACCAAAAACATGTAGTTATTTCACGCACAGAAGATTCACATGCAAACATTGAATTTGTATTGTTACTATCTTACGGCTTTGCGGCTGGCTTGTC
Organism: Argentina silus; assembly: GCF_951799395.1. Classification (NCBI taxonomy): domain Eukaryota; kingdom Metazoa; phylum Chordata; class Actinopteri; order Argentiniformes; family Argentinidae; genus Argentina; species Argentina silus. The sequence continues at coordinate 35,285,413 of NC_139655.1, read as the reverse complement.
GGGAGAAATTCCGTACTTCTTAAGCTATGAAGCTTTCTGGAAACTGACCCCAGACCAATTTCAGAATGTTTTGCCTCACTGAACATCCACCTGGCACAGGGTATGGAAATGAAGATAAAGTATAGGCTCGTCTCAATATTTAGATTAGCTGTTTCTATTAAGACAAACAAACAAACAAATAGCCTCACTAAAAACGATAAGACTTTATTTGAACTGTGCAGTACATCACAATAGTGTAATTGTGTTTTTGTATGCACTGGATAATACAGCTTTGATAGGTGTTATGTTGTGACTGTTATGAGTCATAGAGACAAATCAATTACATGTGTCACAGCCATCCGCTACATATCCTTCTCATTTTGAGTGTTGCTTCTTACAGCCAATTGCGTTTATTTGAAGTCTGTAAACAGTGTAGAAAAGCTGCCCACCGTTCCACCGTGTGTGTGTGTGTGTGTGTGTGTGTGTGTGTGTGTGTGTGTGTGTGTGTGTGTGTGTGTGTGTGTGTGTGTGTGTGGTTCCTCAAGGACCATAACAGGAGAGTGATGGAAAAGCCTGTGAATGAAGCAAGTTTATTCATAAACTGACACTCTGGTTGTCACCAAAAAGGAAAAATAATTTGAGCCATTAGGCTAGTAACTCTATTGATATAAGGCAGCTTTACTTCAAACACACATTTCACCAAAAGGCTAAGACAAACATAAATTTCACCAAAAGGCTAAGACAAAATATTTGTACAGCCAAATTATTTGGTTACAAATGCGACTGGCTATAAACCTAGGTTACACAACTCTGGTTTCCATATTGATATAGGCGGTGTCAGAATGAAATTATACTGCATAACAGACTTCACTCACAAAATATTTGTGTTTAATGATGAATTGGTGTCACATGGAAACTCCTAAACAATCTCTATGGCAAGATGCATCTTTCACCGTAGTTTTGTCCAAATTGGTCCAACCGGTGTAATTTCGTACATGTTCCATATGTATGGCAAGACCCATCATTCACCCAAGTTTCATCAAAATTATCCCAGTGGTGTCGGAGAAAAAGCTTGTGACATATGAATGGACAGAGACCGATCATAGTCCCCTCTCCGATTTCATCAGTAGGGGACAATTATATAAGCCTAAGAGGACAATTCCCATTAGATAGGGTTAGGGTTAGGGTTAGGGTTAGGGTTAGGGTTAGCCTCTCAGAAACAGAATGATCTTGACTTCGAATTTCAGGTTAGCTGAAACTGGATTTCTTTCGAGTACTCTCATGTCAACATGTTTTAACATCTGTCATAACAGTTGCCAATGTATGCAAAATGATGCTGTCTAGTCATATGTCATAGTGTGAAATACAACATCATTACACGTTTGTTACACATAACACTGTTGTGTAACTTCTTAGAATAAGGAGTCATAATGTCATAATGTCATGCCTAGAAATAGAATACAATAGAAACTTTATTTGTTCCCAGGGGAAACTTCAAGTGTTGCAATCGGTAAGGTAGTAAAATACAATAAGAACATAAAACCACAATGCAGACAGTACATGACAGATACATTTTACATGACAAAATAATATGACATGTTAAATCAGTTTTCATTGTAAAGTCTTACTGATGTTGGCAAAAAACTGTTAAAGGGATGGTTCAGCCTATTTTCATGTTTAGGTGAAATATCATCTTATCCTGAGTTATCATAGGCTAGTAGTGAAAGCTTCTCCACTTTGCTACCGCAGCACATGCTAACAGTTAGTAGCGCCCTCTCCAATAGACAGGATTCCGATGGACCTTAAGTTAGCATCGATTAAATTACATGCCAAAATCTCGTCAGAGAAACTTCAAACAAAGTTTAAGTGCTGTCTTGGTATCTCCTCACCCTTCTCGTGTGCGGTCTTTCCACATATGTCTGAGAGCTCTTTGTTTGCCCTTCCCTATTTCCCCACTGATCTGTGCAACTCTGGTTGCACCTGTTGCTGTTTTAACCTAAATGGGCAACTGGCAACCTAACTGTGATGTCAACAATATGTCATACTGTACTACCTGTCATAGCTGTTTGCATGTTTTAGTTGACATTCAGTGAAATTGTTTATGTCATGCTTATTACAACATTATGACAACTCTATGACACGCATAAAGTGAAACCCAAAACATAAGTACTTCAGTAAACCCACAGCAAGCAACTTAATTACATCTGTAAAATCTACCTTAAGATGTTGTTATTCTCCTCTTCAACCTTTGAGTGTTAATGCACACACTACCCCATTCTGTTGAATATGTATGATGACAACTGCCCATTACATATGTTTTGTCTTATCAGGCTCCAGCGCATCTAGCCTCCCATAAGTAGAGGCAGAACTGAGGCTGATTTGGGAACATGGCCACCTCTTTATGTTGGAGCTCAAGTCATGATCTGCTGTCCTTTGGTTTGGAGTAACATCAATTAGTAACATGGGGCTCTAACACTGTTGCCCTCTAGGGTATTTTCTTTAGAAACCATGTTATTATTGCAGTTGAGTTGAATAAAATCTAAACCTCTGCAAGAGAGCATCTGGTTCAACTAGTCCTCTTTATTTGGGTTAGGGTTAGTGGAAGTGGAAACAACCTTTTGGAACTACACTTTCAGATACTGCATCTCCATACAGTACATAAGATGCATTTTTCAAATACATTTACAGCATATAATTCAATACCTTGACTGAAAAAGACCTTCTCTACTAACAAATAAATGCATTTTCCACTTACTTAGGCTCTTATTGAACCACCTTGACAATTTTTTAGTTCATACATACATACATACAATTTATAAGTTCACGTTTTATAAACCTTTTCTGGAGCACTTTCTTGTCCATATGACTTATCATATCTGTGGATGCAAGGACTAACAGTCCATATGTAAATGATAGCTTTAATCAAAGCTATACATTGTTTGTTTACAATGACATTGTTTACAAAGAAAGCAAAACATAACAATTTAGTACCTTATTAATGATAAGGTACTAAACTCATTAGGTAACTTTTGGAGTCGGACACGGTTTATCCCCTTCATGCAACAGGTATTGAAAGGCACTGAAAAGCAACTGCGCAAAAATGATCTCAAACACGCTCATTGCCTTTAGCGACTGCAGTTTGATTATGATTATTAGTTGGTCATCTCCAACGGAGTATTCCAGAAAGCGGGATCAGTGAGTAGGAGAGCTAACTTTAATCAGATCTCATTCAACTCTGAATTAGGGTTCCAAAAAGAGTATTCAAGGAAAAGCCAGAAATGTGGTAACAAATCCTCCAGAACTAACCAGAGGGCTATACTACGAAGCGAGCTATAGAAATTCAGGATTATCCAAAGTTAGCGGGGTTGAGTTATCAAGTTCAGGTTCAGGTTTCCTCAATGTCACGAATGTGGATCCTGATCCTGATAACTCAAGCCCGCTAACTTTGGATAATCCTGAATATGTAAAGCTCGATTCGTAGTATAGCCCTCCTGAATTCCAATTTAAGGTTAGCAGACTGATACAGTGATACTTTTTTATTTATTTTTTTATTTTGTAATCTTAAAATGACCATACTTTCCCCAATTACTATTTACTATTTTAAGTATTTACTTAGGCATATTTCATCAAATATAGCGTGTAACTAAAACAAACATTACCAAAACATAAGCCGAATAAAATAACAATAGTTGTGGATAATTCTAAGACTAGTATGAGAGGTAGGCGTTGATATTGGTTGCAATGAAAACGTGGCACTGACTTTGATCATTGCAGTTCCTGCATAACTTCAATTGAGCTATCTGTGTTCATCTCTCGTGCCTTTCAGGAGTCAATTTAGGTGTGATTTAGCGGCATCATTGGAGTAAGAATCAGCCTCTCAGAAACAGAATGATCTTGACTTCGAATTTCAGCTTAGCTGAAATTGGATTTCTTTCCAGTACTCTATTATGAGTTCTATTTTTGGAATACCCCCCAACTTTATCTTGCCACGATATCCAATAAGGCAGTAACCTAAAGGGTTAATCTGGGATTGCTAATTTTTTGGATTTTTAAATTATTAATATGTAGCCATTGATTCTTTATTTAATATGTTTTTATGGCATTTCTGCTTTATTGGGATAGAGACAGTAGAGATTGACAGGAAGGATGACATGCAAGATGGTCGAGGGTCGGAATCGAACCAGGAACCTTGCGATTACGTGGTAAACGCATTAGTGCGCCCCATAGCCATTGATTCTTGAAGAGTATAACATAAATGCCCCATGAGCTTAGATCAACTGTCTTACCCCATCAGAACCCAAAATATAAGCTTATTTTACTCCATTGTTTGTAAATGATGTAAATGTAAACACACACTGTATAGCTTCAAAACATGGTTAAAACTATATGGGCAGGTGCAGTGTCACCTAGCATACCTGCGCATTAGACAGCTTCAGAACGCGTTCCTCAAAACCAGTCAATAGACTGGTTTACACTGCAGCTGTGAGTGAGTAAATAGTGATTGTTGTGTCAAATCAGTAATGCATTTCGCTGATTCGCACGAAAATTATGCTAAATGTGTCCTGAAAATCACGCTACATAACATAATGAACATGAACCCTAGTGGAAGTAAAGTGATTTCTGGAGTACATTCCAACTGAGCTCAAGTGTGCTGTAAACCACTGTTGCTAACGACACAGCGGTCACGATTACGCAGCTGTCAGTCTAAATTCTTTGTGTGCGTCTCAGTTGGGTTTAGACAGCATTAGCTGACAGCAATAGCCCCATCATTCTGATCTTCTGGAGTCTATGGTCAATCTATGAATTGGACGGTGGTAACATTTCACCAGCCCCATTCCTCAGCTGTTTACCAAAACAAAGTGGCAGGGGGTTGTTTGAATCCCAGATTGCCCCTTGAAAAAACAGCTTTGAATAAACATCACAAAGAGAACAGGAATAATCAGAGACATTCTCTCCAAAAAGCAAAGAGGCTAATTCTAAATTGTTGTCAAATTACAGTAGTTATCTTGACTCATTTTTTAAATGCCACTTGCGGCTCCATCTCAGGACCCAGGCTATGACTCATGTGTAGAGCTGTACATTAAAGTCATTGTGGGAGGGCCAAATGATAGGTCTTCACCTGTGAGTCAACATAATGATCCTTAAATTGGGTAAGCCATTGCAACAGCACATTCCCACAAGAAAGTGTTTATCTGATGTAGCCAACTCAACACGACACAGAAAAAACTGCTATTCATTTATTTCAGAATTAAATATTGGTGTTTATTTGCTTGAAAATGTTATAATTTTCTATGCTTTGAAGCTAATTTAGGTAAACTAAATGCTCTGCACGTTTAATTAAATTAACATGCAAAGATTATGAGTTAATACGAAGTCCATATCTGCTTTCAAGATGAGGGTTCAGCTGGACTCTTCTGTGTTCCCTGACAGCATTTGAGAATCTGAGGAGGACAAATGCTGATATTAAAGAAGAATATCATCTATAACGAAAAAACAACTTTTCTTAATAGCAGTCTACATAGCATTGGTAGTAGTCATATACATGAATTGTAGTCACAAAATTGACTAAAAAGTGTAAAAAATAAAATTAAAAAAAAGATAAGTTTGGACATAAACCCAGTATTTTCATGATCAGTCTATACCGAGTCAGTCCGAGGACTGACTGTGATTTCAGGAGAGTTATTCAAATTTGAAGGTTAGGCTTTGGATGGTACATCAAACCACACCTCCAACATATCTTGTTCTATTTTTGGCTAAATCAGCCAGTGGAGTCACTCTTTAAACACAGGGGTTAATAACAGAGTTAATGGCTTACAAATGGCACAATACATTTTAGTAGGCCTACCTTCTCAGTGATACGGCTACGGCTTTATTTCAATACCATTGACCTCTGTATTTACCTTTGAGCCTTGATAAGAGAAAATGTTCCTGTGTTCGTAATTCAATCCATCATAGCAAGCTACAATGTTACAGAAACTAGCCACTTTACTACCAGCTTTGGTCTCTGCCAACACAATATTCAATACAAATGGAATTAAATGCCAAAATCAAAACATGAGACAAAAAAAGCACAGAAGCACAGAAAGCACAGAAAAAGCACAGAAACAAGTGTCCCAAAGAGTGGGGGTTAGGGATTTTTTTCCTAAACCAGGCCACTATATCCCTGGTCTGTGACAGGCTCACCTGACTGGCGTGATTGTGTGGGGGTGGGGTCACCTATGACCGAGAAGCAACCAGAGCAAGAGTGTTCAGGTGTCTTACTGAGATCACTGGTCCCCCTTCCCCTGCGCAGCTGGGTTGTGTTGATGTGCAGCATTTCGTTATCCTGATGAGGACAACAAATCGATGTGACTTCACAATTAATTGTAATAATATGCACAATCAGTATAATATGAATGTATGCATTTCCCAGGGGGATGAGGCTATTGCCATTAATCATGATAATATCATCCAGGAATATCAGTAATTTTCTATTTAATTAGATCATAAGGGAAAAATTCATGAGATGTATGCACAATAGTAATTGATTCTTAGATAGTTGGTTTCATTGTAGCTTATCAACATTGTCTTTAGACAGATAGCGCATAACATTACAACATTACAACATTAATGTAGCAATTTCTGAGCCTAGAAGAGAAACATTACATGAACCTATTACTACTTACCTGGAAGATAAACCAAAACAATATTTATTGTGGGTTTTAGAATTACTGGAGTACGATGTTGCATGCCTTACTGTAAATTGCCACTTTCTGCACATGAATGTAATGTTTCTCTTCTTGCCACAGTCCTTGTTTTAACACCATCCATTCAACAGCCATCACATTTATTTACCTTTAAATCATACAAAGCAAAAACACCCAAGAAAGTGTTAGATAGTGACAAATAAAGTTTGTCATTCAACCTTACCTGAGGTGATCTGAGTATTTCACCAGCTGTTTCTATGGGCACAGATTGTGTTGCAATTATTGCAATAGCGAAAACGACCAATACCACTGATATCTTCTTCATTGTCTCTTCTGTCAGTGCGACTAGCAGAGTGAGAAATCTACATTCAAGACAAGCTTGACAAGTCTGTTAAAGCTGGGTGGGACCTGTGCTTCTCCTTTTTGTGGCAAAGGGCTCAGCAATGTGGTTGTAGGGGGCTGGAGTTCAATAAGTCGGTAATTAATTGAATAGCAGGTGCAACAACATTTACAAGTTAAGTAATATCAGCAGGCAGTAATTGGTGGTCAGGGTTGGTTTACCTTGTATTTACAGATAACAAATGTACAGTCCAACTTAATCTGTGGATGATGAAACATGACTGCAACAACCACAAATTACCCACTGTAACTATTACTAAAAATCACTGAGAAACTGCATATGTGTCCATTCCTAAACCACTATGTTTCTAGGTAATTGGTGTCCTCTCTACAATCTGTCCTGTCTGTCTGATTACAAGGTCTTGACAATACATGTTCCTAAAAGAATTAAGGTTATGCTATTGGTTATTATTAATAAGACACTATCTGGCTTTAGGACACATTGCAAGCAATATGAGAGTAGTTCTTGGTATGTCACTCTGGGCTTGTTACAGATAACAACTATATTGTGTTTATAGATATCCACACAGCCTTTGTCAGATGTCACATCTGCAATATATGTGTCACTATCATGAGAAGCAAAATATGCATTCACTGGGCTACTATTGGGCCCTACTACATTAACTAAATTGCATAAATCATATGATGTACAATAAATAGCAATATAGTAATGAATATCACGCCACCACAACTAGCAACTTTTCCCAAATGTACAGTATCTGATGCATTTTCACATTAGTAGTACATGACACCTTGTTTCCACAAGAGTGCCTCAATATTGCAATTTGCACCTTTAAACAGTCAAAGTTGTGGCAGTAGACAACTGTAGGCCTGGTGTATGGGTCAAATTAAACAGAGAGGTGTTGCTCATTTGAATACATTGTCTTTTTCAGCTAATGACAACATACAACAACTCTCACTTAAAGCGTTTTTAACAATTAATTTTATTGAACTCTATTCTTTTTTTTTGTTTTGCTGAAATGACCATTATGACACCTTTGCCATGACTTTAATGACAACAAATGTATTGAGGCATATTTGAGACTTTCAAAAACACTCTATACTCCAGCTCTATACTCAGTTTGGATTTGAAATCAAACAATTACTATGAGGATTCTCAGCTTTAATTCAATGTTTTCTTTTTTCAGATCTCTTTCCCCATTTAGAAAATACAACCCTTATATATATATATATATATATAGTCCCCTTATTTCAGGGAACCAGTAGTATTGGAAAATTGGCTTGACAGGTGCTTCTCAATGTCTAGTACTGATTCTAGCCTTTATGTTTTCCTTTGGAGTCTGCTATTGGTGTCTGATTGAGTTGTCACTGCAAGTCAAGGAAGCCATTACTGGGCTGAGAAATCAGAAAGAAACTATCATAAACATTTCCAAAACATTAGGCTAGCCAACAACAACAGTTTCAAACATTATCCAAAAGAAGAAAAACACTGGTGAGCTCAGCAACTGCACGGCCTAGTTAGGCCAAGGAAGACTTCTAGAGTGGATGAATGCTCCATAATTAAGAAAAACCCCAAAATGACTGTCCCACACATCAGGAACACTCTCCAGGAGGTAGGCGTGAATGTGTCAGAGACTACCATCCACAGAAGACTTCACCAGCAGAACTACAAAGGCTACACTGCAAAGTGTAAACCACTAGTTAGCAACATAAACCGGATAACCAGATTACCGTTTACTAAACAGTACCTAAACGAGCCTGCAGAGTTCTGGAAAAATGTCTTGTGGACAGATGAGACAAAGATTAACATGAACCAGAGAATCCCCGTCATACCACCTTATTTTTTAAATATGGCGGAAGGGGTGTTATGGCTTGTGTGTGTATGGCTGCCACTGGAACTGTCTCACGTGTCTTCACTGATGATGTAACTGCTGACGAATGAATTCTGAAGTGTACAGAAACATCTTAAGTACAAGCAAATGCTTCCAATCTCATTGGACGGCGCTTCATCATACAGCCAGACAATGACCACAAACATACTGCCATAGCAACAAGTTTTTCAGGACCAAAAGTAGAAAGTTCTAGAGTGGCCAAGTCAATCTCCAGATTTAAATCCAATTGAACATGTACTTATTTTGCTGAAGATGGAACTTATGGCAAAAAGACCTCAAAACAAACAGCAACTGAAGATGGCTGCAGTACAGGCCTGGCAGAGCATCACCAGAGAAGACACCCAGCGTCTGGTGGGGTCAGTGGGTCGCAGACTTCAGGCAGTTATTGGATTGTCGCCCAAATACTAAACATGAGTGCTTTATTTGGACATTCTATAATTTTTTTCCAACACTTTTGGAGCCCTGAAATAGGGGGAGTATGTTTCAAAAATGTTGTACTTTCTAAATGGTGAAACCAATCTGAAAGAAAAAAACAAGCAAAAACAAGCTGATAATCTCTACTTTGACTCCACAATAATTGTTTGATTTCAAATCCAAACTGTTGAGTGTAGAGCTAAAAGAAGACAAAATGCTTCCTCTTTCCAGTACTTATGGAGAGCACTGTGCTGTATCATCATTCCCATTTCATTATTCAGTTTTGCAATAAATGTTCTACGTTCATCTCACACAATCATCACACACTTTTGTCTGCAAGAGATCCTGAAAGTCCAATGTGGTACACATTTTTTTCTACATCTTGAAATATTTTTTTATACATACAGTAAATTATTCAAATGGATCATAGGCATAGCCATCAGAGTGGGCCTGAAGAAAACGATATTCTATAGTACCCTTCAATTCAAATGAAACAAATTGACATTTGATTGGCAGGAGAGTCTTTAGTTTCTTTTGACTGTAGCTCTCCTGTCAACATAGAGGTAGGTTTAAAAACATAAAAATAAAGATAAAAAAAATTAAATTGAATACATGAAGTTCACTGGTCCACGTTTTGGAAACAATCAATTTTAAGCATACAATATTCATTATAGTAGTACTAAAAACGTACAGTTAATAAATCAAGCTAGAAATGGTCAAGTTACTTTGTAACGAAAAAAGTACAACCAATAATAAATACAATTTTATGACCAGTACCAAAAATCTGAGTAGTAAAAATACTGCAACCACAACTGGAAGTTAATACAAAATATATATATATAATGTAAATGTGTAATATATTACCATAACATCCTCAGAAATGTTCAGCAATGGTAAAACAGTATCATCAATATTTCAAATTCACAGTAATTAATTCCAAATTAAAGTTGTCAATCATGACAGAATGTAAGTCTGAACAGTCGAGAAAGCAATATTACATTTTATAGTACAATCCATGTTCAATTATGCAATTCCATAACTCATTCTAAAAATAGCTTGCCACTTCCTTGAAGGAGGTTTAAATATTCCTAAATTCCTAAATTAAGATTCCTAAGAGGATTCCGCAGAATGTTAATGGAATACTTTTTTTTGTCATCCTATCTTTTGTTATTGTAGATTTTCCACAGGAAGAGGCTTGCTACCTCTGAACAACACCAGTGGCTACCATTTTCCCACTCTTCTAAACACCCTCTAGAAGGACATGGTCATAGGGTTGCCTAGTTGCTGCATCAAAACACATGAGGTGTTGCAACTTCAATTAGCCCAAAGACCCTTCTACATTTACCCCTTTTGCAGGGATCCTTTTTTCCCACTAATATAATAATACAAATAATTGTAGCGAATTATCCAGTCAGAATAATGCTTTTTCTCCCAAAATAGAAATTAATTTTAGCCATCTTGATGATTAATTTTTACAATCATGAGTACACAACGCTTCCAGTTTAGAGAAAACCATGCAACCAAAACATATCCTCAGTCAACTGCCCAGACAAGTAAGTGGCTGCACTTGTTTTACAAACACAGAGTGGCTGCTCTATTGTTATGCAACAGAGCCCTCTATTGCACCAAGTCAAAAGTACATTTTTTCTCAGGATCATTCAAATTGCCTCACTTTCACTTGCGAGCTGTTCCTTTGTTTATGCTAGCAAAATGTTTTAGTCTCTCATACAATATCTGATATCAACATTGAATAACCTGATTTACCAGTCCACACTTTTCACGATCCATCCCCCTCTACCTCCACCTTTTTCCCTCTGCTTAATGCTGCAGAACTACTGGTTCACCCTCTCCCAATGGCAGTTACAGATAGGAGCCTTGAGCTCTGCTACCAGGATAATAATCTCTGGATGACTCAACCCAGCCTCTGCATCGATATTCTCTACATCACAAAACCTCTCAATGGTACATTGGCTGAACCAGGCTTATAGAAAATAAAAGCATGGTTTAAACTGTAGAACCTAGCATGTAGAACATAGAGGAGAGTTGCCTCATCTTGTTAATGGATTTTTTGGGAAGTTCCGTCACCCATTAAAAAATGTGAAAAAAACCCTATAAGTTCAAAACCTATAACTTTTGATTGTGGAGTTAGGCAGGCAGAAGGGGAATGCAACCTACTCCAACCCCACCCTCGTGGCAAACCATTGGTGTCATGAATGTCCAGCGGTTGGTTTCGGCATCGTACATCTCTACAGAACTCAGGTTGGACTGTCCATCGTAGCCGCCCACAGCATAAAGCCTGCCACAGTTCGCTACTAGTGAGACTCGGCTGCGCCGTGTGTTCATGGCCACTAGGTGGCTCCACTGGTCCGCCACCGAGCTGTACAGTTCCGCCCCGCTGAGAAACCCAGAGCCGTCGTAGCCCCCGGCAACATATAGCTGGCTGCCTAGGGCTGCAGCACCGTGACGGCAGCGCTTGTTTATCATCCCGGCAACTGGGTGCCACAGGGCCGTGTGCTGGTTGTAATACTCCACCTGTAGGATGGGAGGTATAATGGCAGTAAATCCCAGTGTCAGTAACATGGCCATCTAGTCTATTACACCATCACATGGTTTGCTTTCCAATGAGCACCTTCTGGCCCATTGGGGTTCCTGTAGCTTTGACCCTGAACGTATTATACTAATATTATTTTTTTTAGCTATCACATTTTTTTAGCTATCACAAAAAAAAATGTAGCTGGAGTGGGACTTATTAGATTTCATTATTATTTTGATCCATAAGACTACAAGATCTTATGAATTTGTTTTAAAGAAGTGTTACTGAATGGCCTATCTTGTTGGGGTGTGCAGAGTACTTGGATAAACAAGTATTTTTATGGATTTGGGATGTTTTATGCATCCAATCATAATAAAAGTTAATTTTTTTGTTATTATCTGGAATCTGAAAAAAGGTTTAGATGCCGCAGCTCACAGTATTTAGTTTACCAATAGTTTCTATCGTCTTCTATAGTTTCTATGCGCCTTGTAAACGCCTTTCATTTTCTCTGATCATAGGTATCATCGGATCACAAACATAAAGAACATAAAGACCCAGTTAACGGAAACCGATACAAGTATTGCCAGATCAGCACACCCCTAGCATCCTGTAGTCCTGTGGCAAAGCCATTCTCTGCAATATGACAGGTGTATACAAAATTATATTCTGACCGTGTTGAAAATCTGTAAACCATCATGGCCACCCGATACGAAAATCCTTCCATCAAAAACAGTAACCCCAGCTGCACTGCGACTCGCACTCATCTCTGTCACTACCGTCCACCTGCACAAGGACATCAAGAAAAGCAGATGGGAAAAATAACACATACAGATCAGGGTTTCAATCAAATCCATTTAAATTCAGTCAATTCAGCCTTCAGTGTTCGCAGGGGAAATGGTCCTCACCTGTCAGCTTCTGGAGAGTAACATTCTACAGAGTTGAGAGAGGATTTGCCATCATAGCCTCCGCAGACATATATATGCCCGTCGACGACAACTGTTCCCATTGCACTGCATTCAAGGAAAATGGGGAGAGTCAACAGCAAAGTACATTTTGTTTTTGTAGACCCGTATACCAAACCAAATATGTCCCTTTTAACTGCTTACACAATGTTTTTCCTTTACAGTACAGTACTCTAGATTTACAGTACTCTACCTGCAGTCGATAACCCAAGTTTTTAGGAGCATATTTCATTTTTGTATATAAATAAAACATAAAAAAATGTATAATGGGAACAGGGACACACAGAGAATAATGAACATTGTTTATGAAGTTCAGTACTGAGTCCATGTTGTCTTCTACACAGATACAAACATTATTAGGGAAGGGGCAGGAACCCTATTGTTATTGTTTATTGTTTTCCGTAAAAAAAACGACTGTAGGCCACACCTTATACTAGATATTACCCTAACTGACCTGATGGTGGCACTGTAACTTGCAAATCCATAGAAAGTCAGTGGTACATGCTTGACATGTTTGCCATAGTGAGAGGAAACTTTCCAAGCGAGTTAGTCGATCCCCTCTGTTTATATAACAAAACTGATGTTCAACCCAAAACGTGCTCCTCCAAGACCGTAAGACCGAACAACAGCCCACGGTGCATCAACATGTACTACTGTGAACAGTACTGTACATGGACATTGTCATATCTTGCTATGTTAATGTGATCTCTGTCAAAATAATTGTAGAATATTTTCAACATAATTGTTGAAAATATGAATTTTATCTAAAAAACAATGTGACCCATAATAGTAATACGAAAATTGTGTAAAATGTTTAACATTTTCATAGACCTGCAGGACCTCAACCATACTCCAAAGTCTGTGTTGTACGAGGCCTTGAGTCATTCTTACCTGCGTTGACTGTTCATACTAGCAACACGTGTCCAAGTGTCTGTTTCTGGGTTATAGACCTCCACTGTGCTTAGCCGTGATTGTCCGTCATATCCTCCAATGGCGTAAAGCAACCCGTTGACAACTGCCACACCCACTCGACTTCTCGCAGTACTCATTGGCTGACACCGTTCCCAGCAATTTCCAATGGGGTCAAACACTTCAACTACATTTAACGAGTCACCTGGATGCAAGAATAAGCGCACAACATTTCACATTTACATAGACCTCCACTGTGCTTAGCTTATATATATATATATATATATAATATATAATTATAATAATATTATATATATATATATATACACACACACATTATATTATATTAAGTAAGTAAATATATAAGTAAATATGCTAACCCAGTTTTTGAGATAGCTCAGCATTTATCCCACCATGTGAGAAAGCATTTAGTGTGCTGTTTGCTGTTTTTTTTTTTTTTTATCCCAATGGGGAAAATGTTCTGTATGAACCAGTCACCATTTTGTTCCCTCAATCTCATCCATGTTATAATGTCATGCTTCACCTCAAGATTTCTGTTATGCTAGGCACTGTTTATTAGGCGTAAGGGATAACAAAAAAAAGTGTTACCTGCGCTATTTAGTCCACCAACTGCATATATGAGCCCTGCGATTGAGGTGCAGCATCTTTGCCGGGTCTTAAAGGCAGGCAGGTGAGGACGGCGCTCTGGCATCAGGTGGAAATCCTTTGCTTCATCAACAAGATCCCTTTTGGACAGAACACACAAGATTGACAATGTATGAGGTTTGCAGTTTTTAAAAGCATATTAGCATGGAAGCCACTTGTAACAAATGTGGATTTCTTATTTACAGTATCCCTTCAGATCTGTGGGTGGTGTCGAGGGTTTGGATGTGATTGAGCCCAGAACAGAGCATGTGAGCGGAGTGGAGCGCCAGTGGAGCGGGGGTATTTTGTCTGGAGCATGGAGCACATTTTGAAATAGCTGGAGTGATAGCTTTTTCTCGCGCTCCATTTCCGCTCACCTCACAAGCTCATGGGCAGCAATTTCAAAGCAAATATGGTCTGGTGTCACCTTCACTAGTTAAATATGGTCTGGGTCACCTTCACTAGTTAAATATGGTCTGGGTCACCTTCACTAGTTAAATATGGTCTGGTTTCACCTTCACCAGTTAAATATGGTCTGGTTTCACCTTCACTAGTTAAATATGGTCTGGTTTCACCTTCACCAGTTAAATATGGTCTGGTGTCACCTTCACTAGTTAAATATGGTCTGGGTCACCTTCACTAGTTAAATATGGTCTGGGTCACCTTCACTAGTTAAATATGGTCTGGTTTCACCTTCACCAGTTAAATATGGTCTGGTTTCACCTTCACTAGTTAAATATGGTCTGGGTCACCTTCACCAGTTAAATATGGTCTGGGTCACCTTCACTAGTTAAATATGGTCTGGTTTCACCTTCACTAGTTAAATATGGTCTGGGTCACCTTCACTAGTTAAATATGGTCTGGTTTCACCTTCACTAGTTAAATATGGTCTGGTTTCACCTTCACTAGTTAAATATAAGTGTCATGTTAACAATAGATGGTGGCTCTCTACCATTTTAAAATGACATTCTTGAGCAGCACCATTTTCCCTGTGAGCGCACGGGAGCGGAGCAGGGAAGTGGACTCAGAGTGGAAGAGCGGAGTGTAAACAAATCCTTGTGAGCGATTCGTTTACACTCCAGAGCGAGGAGCAGTTTTTCCGACCACTTAACTCCACTCAAATGTTCTGGCCCAGAAAGTCAGTCAGTTACCTGCATTTGTGGCAGCATCGCACCAGTTCATCCTGCTGAACACAATCCGCTAGGAAATGGGGCCGACAGAGGGGCAGGCGGGTCTTGGAGAGCAATTCAGGCAACCGTGGTTCCCGCTCTTCACGTTCGTGCCTCACCCACGCCAGAACGGCTTCAAACACCTGGTATGGGGATGCGAAGCAAGAAGCGGAGGGTCAATGACGTCCTGACCTAGGTACACAACACTTTGTCCTTTCCTCTGTAGCTGATTATTGTAATTTACAGTTATAAGAAATCTGAGTTTTAGTTTGTCAATATGTTATTGCACTGACTATAATCCATCAAATGAGACCAGTTGTATGGTTCATAGGGCTGGGCGGTATACTGTTTTATGGATGAATCCACTCTGTGATATGTATTTTGACTATACCTTCAACACCAGTTTTGTTCCTCTTCTCGTAACACGTGCAGATTGTGTGCCAACGGTTTAGTTCCTAAATTTAACATTAATATCTGACTCACTGACAACATTCAAACATTAGCTCTCATCCGCGACACACAGTGCAAAATAGCAGAGATTAGGCGAGAGACGTATTAGCGGAGAATTAACATTAATGAATAGGCACAAACTGTCAGTTGAGAAGTAAGGAGTATTTTTTTTAAATCAAGAGGATATGTAGAAAGATATGAGCTTTCCTATTAGAGAAGTTCACAATATATCGCTCCGACCGGAAAAATATAACAATATGTACGTATTAGGGCTGAAAAGATTAATTTAATAACTCAAATAATTAGATTACCAAAAATCCTCGATTAGAGTTGTCTGCCTTGAGTATTCTGTTTTTATTTATTTTTGCTGGTTTTTATAACAAAGTGCTAAACATTTTAGAATTTTTTTTTCTAAATTGGTAATGTTAATTTAAAAAAAAATTCTGGTTCTAATCATAGACATATGTCTAAGGTTCTAAGATGCAAAAGGCTATAGCCTACATCATTTATTATCTTTCTCTCAATAAAGCATTTAAAAAAGCAGTGTTTTCACAAGTATCGACAGAATACTTGATTATCAAAATAACAGTTGCAGCCCTATACTGTATGTATCGCTATTCGATTTGATGATAATGACACAAGATTCATCGCCCTCATATATTGCGCATCACTGACCTGTTCTTCTGCTTTGACGTTCAGCTCATCACAGCCCACCAGCTCCAACACCTCCTCTGGCTGGAGACTGAGGAACTCTTCAGAAACAGACACCTCCACAAAGTGCTGGTGGACAAAACTGTTGGCAGCGTCATACAGCGTGGTGCACATCATGGTCTCTGCAAACTGCCGCACACCCAGACAGTTCTTAGGATGAAGTCTGGGATGAAATAAAAGGAAGAGAAAGTCACTCCGAAACTACACTGCAAGCTTTTTAGTTGTTTTAACACTCGAAGCATAAAAATGGGTAGAAATCGAAAGCACAAGCCACTTCATGAGTTGTAAACACTTCAGACACGTGCAGAAACACTAGAAATAGACTTGACATGTAAAAAGTCACTTGTAGCCGGGTGTAGCCTGTCTAATCACAGTGGTCCGTTTCCACTGCCATAAAAAACAGACGTGTGTGAGAACACACCTGTCCTGGAGGAAGGAGCAGCAGGCGTCCTTCACATTCTGCAGCTGTAGAAAGCTGGCTCCGATCAGAAGAGATTGGACGTTTTGTTGGTCGATGGCCACGTGACCATTATACGCAAAGTTTATCAAGGCTTCGAGCGCGCTGCAGAGGGGGGGAAACAACGGAGGCAGGTTAGTCACAACACACTGGAGGTACTGGCCACATTATGGTCCCATCCATAAACAACCCCCTGGTCCTCGTAGGCACTTCTAGGTCCTTATCTCAAAAAGGATTGGATCAGTGGAGGCTAGTGGAGGTAGAAATCGGAGGATGGGCTCATTGTAATGCAGGAATGGAATGACACATGGTATTTGATACTATTCCTCATTCCATTTCATTCTAATGCATTACCATGAGCCCGTCCTCCGATTTCGACCTCCACTGGATTGGATAGGTGGATAGGTACATAGCTATAAGCAATACAGGAAACGCTTCCACCCAGCTTATCAGAGGGGAGAGTGGAGCTACTACCATATTGCTACCAATCCAGTCCCTTTAGATCTACACAAGTGCCTACTGAGTATGGGCTAGGGGTTGTTTTTGGACGGGCCCATTCATTTTGAGGCCGTAAGTGGGTGCAGGTACGTTACCTAGGGTCCATGCCCTGCATGACGATCTCATCTTGCTTGCATTCCACCATGTCATTGGTGAACATGGCATGGAAGTACGGGATGGAAGCAGCAAGCACAATCCTGTGGGCGCTGAACTTGTGATCTCCAACCTAAATTATAGGTAAGAGGTGTTGTGAGAGTCATTAAATCAGGTTTGTGCTAAGAAGGATATAACCTCGTCCCCAGACTATTGCGTACAGTGCATGTAAGCCTGGAATAACACTTTTGTGGGAGAGAATTTACTGAGTAAAGTAAGATTAGTCAATCACACAACTGCGAGGTGTGGCTCGGAACAGAAACGTGTGGTGTGCAAACAGTGGGGGGAAGTGCTCATTCTAACCAGAGTATGCAGCGATATTGAGAAAACATGTTTCTGCATCTGCACACGAACACAACAATTTGTGAAGGAGGGGTAAAGGTTTGTCTCATAAGTTTACAGTAGCTTGCTAAATGTCCCTACACTACAGAAGCTTTACTGCATGGTGCAAACCACTAGTTATCCTCAAAAAGGATGGTTACAGTTTGCTAAAAAAAGTACCTAAAAAGCCTGCAGAGGTCTGGAAAAAGGTATTGTGGACAAATAAGATGCATATTATCATGTAATGGAGGAGGGAGTGTTAATGAGTGATTGCAAGTGGAAAGTTTGGGAAAAAAAGGCATCTGCATAAGATTTACAGCATACCACCCCATCTGTGAAACATGGTGAAGGCCTAGCAGAGAAGACACCCAGTGTCTGGTGGGGTCAATGGGTCGCAGACTCCAGGCAGTTATTCCATGCAAAGGATTGTCGACCAAATACTAAACATGAGTGCTTAATTTGGACATTTGATAAATATGTCCCATCACTTTTGGGTACCCTGAAACAGGGGGACTATGCATAAAAAGTGTTGGATGATGTATGAACGGTGTAACCAATATGTACACAAATACCATCAAATAAAAGCTGAGAATCTCTACTTTAACCTCATAGTAATTGTTTGATTCCAAATCCAAACTTGCAGTGTAGAGACAAAAGAAGAAGAAATGCTTCACTGTCCCATTACTTACTAAATGCAGTGTATATCAATGATTAGGACACAAACTGATTATGGAGGGAGAGATCTGTTTTCCTCTCAACGTTCGCTCGCGACACAAGTAATTAGGATATGTTTTGGTGTTGTCTTGTTGTGCCATCTGACGGATTGTATAACCGTACGTTATCTTACGTATATTAGGATGCGGTTTACACCGTAGACTTCGTGCCATAGGAGTCAAGCCCCTCGGCAGCCACGCTAGGGCTAGAAGCAGGGCCAAGCGGTTTATGGTCAGGCCCTGGAGTTCACTCTATCTCCATGTCCTCTGTGACTGTTTGCAGTGGCTTCACCGTCCTAAGCAGTATTATGATAAGCTGCATCTTAGGGTTTATACACCTAGCTACATCCATCTGCGTTCCATGAACGACGATAAGTTCCATCATTAATACTTCCGGTTTCATTTTTCGCGACTTCAACATAAGAGAGCGAGGTAAGAGATCAATGGAAAGTGATGGGATCACAATATTGTCTCATGTTTTCAGAGAAATAAGGAAATATTACGTAACAAAATGTATATACTTTTTTTTAAAGTCATTTTCATCATTATAATGTGTACTGTGGCCATACAGCTAATAGTGCCCCATCTGGACTGCATAAGGCACCTATAATGGACTGTACACAAATATTTCACCAAGGCTTAACTTGACATTTACTACCAATCTACTCAGCAACACTTCTAGAACCTAACACTAGTGAGTTTCGACCATGAGCTGTGTCATACAAAATGTTGATGGCTTTTTTTTTTTTAATTTAATTTTTCTTTTTCATATCCTCATTTACATACACCCACAGTAGGTGGGCGGAGTTCCACCCTTGAACGCAGATGCTTCAATCTCTCTACTGTGTCCCAGACCCTGCGGCCTGTGACAGCTGTGGATATATTATACGCACACACAGCTTTACCTGCATCATCAGCTCGCTTTCCCCTCTGGCTTAGTCATTCAAATCCTCCCTGTCTCTACCATGACCCGCATGCCCTCCTGGCCCATAGTAAAGACAAACTCCCAATCCCTTGATATGAGACAAATTGCAAGTCTTCTAGAGTATATTAGAGGCTATCTTGCTTGGAGTTGTAGAAATTGTCTGGTTGGCTAGTCGTGGTCAAAATTAGCCATGATGAAACGCATGACTTAATTTTGTACACTTTATACTTCTATCTGTATGTTTCATAATGGCTAGATCAAAACTATGGAAATGTAACAAATTCAGGCACCGATGACAACTAGCTATTCCTCCCACTTTAATTAGCTAGCTAGACTGTTGGTTTGCTCGCTGACTATGGCATCATTGGCTAAGCAAGCTAGCTAACTAGCTGCTAGGTTAGCTAGCTAGCTATTTAATTACAGAATATTGCGGCTTGGCAACTACCTTTAAGGTGACATCGCAGAGTTTCCCTTGTCTTCGTATCTCCTCCATAACAGCATATCCACGACCTGGTAAATCGTGGACAGAAAAATGCATCAAATCCTCCAGTTCTTCATATATCATATCACCCATCGTCATTGAGAAAAAGAAAATAGCGAATTTTTAAAACGCGCAAGGGGAAGGAGGAAATGATTGACACGAGACACCGTAGTCGGAATGTTTACTAGAGCGTTCGTTTCGGTCGCCCGGGCGACGGCCGGTGGTATTGATTAAATGCAGATTATTTCGATTTTCTTGCGGGCAGCGTCTTCAGGCCTGACATGCGACCGGGTCAAAGCTTATCTAAGGAGTATTAATGTTTCTCTCTCGTTCTCTCTCTCCCTCCCCCCTTTCTCTCTCTCTCTGTGTATACATTTTTAATGTAAAGAGTTTGCAAGTGTTTGCTCTTGATGCGTATCCTCTACTTTATGTGTTTTTCAAACTTATGGAAAAGTGTAAACCGCTGGCGCATATTTCTCTCGTATATGTATGATTTCTCTTCGACCTCAGCCGATCCAAAGACCTTTAATACGTTGACCAAAGGGCTATCCTATAGAGAGCCGAAGTAGTTTTATTTTTGGTACCAGAAGTGCTGTCCTCTCTATTCCTCATTAGCTGGATTTCCAACCTGTATTACAAGGGATCGGCTCAAATCATGCTCCAATGTACTGTATGTGTGATATAACTGTACAACAACACAGTTAGGAGTTGGTAACCGGCGAAGAGCTCTAATGAACTACATTTCCCGTGAGCCTCGCTCCGGTGCTGAGTTTCCTCTTAAACTGCACGCTTGTTCACCATGACCCTTTCTCCAACACAATCATCGCGAACATATTAAGTTGTGATCAGCTGCATATAGCAATCAGCTGCATACCTCTAGTCTAGGCATACAGGAGTGAAGGCCCAGGACACAGACTTCCCTCTTTCTCCCATATACTCTGGATAGACTGATAACAGTGGACATGTCGAACGACAGGTGTGAAACAGTGACGTCTAGCGGCTGAAACTCAGGTGAAACACTCATAAAATTACGAATATAACTCAACCCTTGCTCGTTTCGATCACAAAATTAATTTGTAATATTTATTATAATAACAATGTTTTGTTATTTTTGGGCTGAATCATATTATTTCACCTTATAAAAAGTATCACATCAGGTTTAGTGATGATGTCTTCTGTGCGCCAGTGTTTGGTCTTGGAATATGTAGTTCGTATCGTGCTATTTTTGTACAGTCTTGTACCCTTAACATTTTTACGAAATAATAATATCCTTGGTTGCTTTCCTGTAAGATTGATATGTCATTAATAACACCAGGGAAGTTTAAAACATTCAAGTCTTTGTGAAATCATTGATAACTAGAAAAAGAAGTTCCAGAAGAAACTTCGTGGTCTTACAAAGTTTTATTTTGGTAGTTTAAAGATGGGGTTGGATGCTAGATAGAAATATAGATTTGCTGAGAAGTTGAAAGAAAGTGAGAGTCTTATTTTAGTAGCAGATAAAGTTAAAGATGGTTTGATTGGTGGGTTGGATGGATGGATGAATGGTTGGTTGGCTTGTTGGTTGGATGGATGGATGAATTGATAGATAATAGATCTATAGATATATGTAGGTGAGAGAAGTTTAGATTGATGAGAGAGGGTAAGTATAGAAAGATCTTCATCCCGGGGAGTTTTTCCCTTGCCACTGTGTCCTATATTTTTCTCCCCTCTGGGGAGTTTTTTTTTTTTGCCTGACTGGGGTCTATGGTTCTCTACTAGTTCTGTGGAGTGGGTGTAGAGTTGGTTGGTTAACCGGATGAAAGTTTTTGGAGTTACAAAAAGCTTAATAGTTTGAAAAGTTGAATGGCTATGAGAAAGCTTTTTTCAGGGTTGATGATGATTTTCTGGGTAGTTGAAAGAAAGTGAGATAGGTTGCTTGATTGGATGGATTGATGAATAAATAGATGAAAGAGTGGATCGATAGATGAGAGAGGGGAGGTATAGAAAGCTCAAAACAATTAAGAGGTTAATCAGTATGGGTTATACTGAGTGAAGCAGTAGTGACTGGTGAAAGGAAGAAAGGATGATGCTAGAAAGGCTGGAAAGAGAGAAGGTTAGACAGATAGTATGTTTGAAGGTCATAGATAGATAGATAGATAGATAGATAGATAGATAGATAGATAGATAGATAGGATAAGGATAAGGGGTAGTTCACTGGAGTGGGTAGAGGGTTGGTTGGTTGAGTGGTTGAGAATGTGAGTTGATAGGTTTGAATGAGTTGGTAGGTTTAGTGGTTCAGAGTGGTTTTAGTGGGGTAGAACTAGTAGCCAAGAGAGTGCATTGTTGTGCAATCATTCACAACAATAAAAGTGTTCTGCAGGTCTCCTGTTGTTTTTATTCAAGAGTTGTGAAAGTTCCATAGCTGTTGAAGTAACAATGGGGCTCCCAGAATGTTGGCCTAAATCAACATTCCACCATGTTAACCGGAAGAGTGTTACAAAAAGCTTAACAGTAAAAAGAAAAAAAAAAAGAAAAAAAAAGAAAGAAAAAAAGTTAGAAATTGCATCTTTTGGTTTCAAGACCACTAATTGCTTCACTTTTCCTTTCCCATAGGTATGACTGATAAAGCAAGAGTGAGCAGGACGCAGACAGACAAATACATCTGTAACAAAGTCTGGAGATTACATTGAGTGACTCAAATAAAATGCACTCATTGTATCCATTCAATAAATGATTGTGCTGAATTTGAGAAGAACATTGTTTTTTATTATAATGGTCATCTTGTTATTCGTTGGTAATATCATTTGTCATTCATGGATTTTTGGTTAAAATGCTAGCAATGCTATCATTTGTGGTTCTTATTTTATTTTCATGTCCTCTGTTTAAGCTGATCTACCCCCCCCCCCTCCCTAAATTGCGGTTAGTAACACTGCCCAGATAAACAGAACCAAAGTTTGGATTTGTGAACTCTGTCCTTGTCTATAGACTAATTTCAGGGTCAGTAACCAAATATGTGATTTTGTCAAGAAATTGTACACCTGTGTTACACAACACTCAAAGTAGCTATTTGAAATCCTTATTATGATGCTGTTAAAACATCATATAAAGTATTAACCCTAACCCTTTGAAAGTAAAAACCTAACAGAGATTTGGTGATTTTACCTCATTATCATGATCGTAAAGTAATGGAGCATATAGACTTTATTGTTGTAGTTGAGTACAGTTCTCCACATCAACACAAACTGTTATTGGTTCATTAACACCCAACACAAGCACAGTGATGAAAATGGAAGCACAGTGAGGCACATAGGTGCTGTAATATGGGTGATACGAGCCCTGGATAAAATGGTACTACAGTGGAGTAAGCATATCAATAGTTGACTCAAAAGTGTCTAAAGCCAAGGACCATTTAAAAACACGATTTTGATATTTAAATGTCTACTCTGCTTAAAATGTTTTTATTTTTTTCAACAGTCATTTTTGAAGGTCATAGATAGATAGATAGATGGATAGATAGACAGATAGACAGATAGATAGATAGGATAAGGATAAGGGGTAGTTCACTGGAGTGGATAGAGGGTTGGTTGGTTGAGTGGTTGAGAGTGGTAGAGTTGGTAGGTTTAGTCAAGGCTACTGACTTCATTCCAGGAACTGCCCCAGATACTCTTCCAATTACATATGTAGAACATTCAAGTCTTAGACGACCTTTAAAAGTCTGACCATGGTGCAGCTACATCACCAATGTGTATCACCAAATACAGGCCAATTCTCTTTTACTATAGGCAGTTTTAATATCAAGGCAAGCAACAGCCAAACCACACTTTATTTTGAGGAATTTATTGTTTGGGGCAAATTATATCAAGAGCTATATAACAAGAGGTCCTTTGCAGAATAGATTTTACAATTAAAAAAGGTGTAACCGAATCAAAACTACAATCAGGGAAAGAATAGGAATAAAACTGAAAACAATACAAAAACAAATATCCAGTCCTTCACAGTAGGCCACAGTAATAATAAAAAACAAAACAAAATCCATGAGCGTTTCCTTGCCTTGTCTGTGTCCCGAAACGGGAGCATTAATAATATTAATATCAACATCAATAAAAAAATAATTACAGGTTAAAAAGAGGCCAGCATCACATACAGCAGTGCATGGCAGCTGTGTGTGTACATGTATGCATATGCGTGTGTGTGTGTGTGTGTGTGTGTGAGACCCGAGGTGGTTGTGGCGGTAGTAGTAGAGGGCTTTCTGAACAGTCTATGCGGAGAGGTCGCTGTTATCAAAACGCTCCTGGTCGTACACCTCAGCGATGACCTTGCGGCCTCCGAACCAGCGGTTGTTGAGCGCCTGGATGGCCTTGTCCATCTCCACTGCCATTGAGAACTCCACAAAGATCTTAACGATGACCTCGGCGTCATCCTCCTCACCCTGCTTCTCCTGGTAGATAATGACCCGGTTGACGGCACCAAACTTGCCACACTCCTCTGTCACCTCGCCCTCCAGGTCATCATCAATGTCCTCAGGGCCCACCATGTTCCGCAGAACCATTACCGTCGACTGAGGAGCAGAAAACATGTTCTTATTGTTAAAACAAATGACACAAGCAACACACGGTTCCATTGCCTGTGGACAAATCGTGTCAGGATAATGAGAAATAGGATTTGGGAAACAAAAATGTACTTGCTATTTATCGTTAATGTGGCATACAAGTACCCAACTCATGCATAGATTTCAAATTCAAACTCGCCTCATTAACAACTTCATCACCGTATGAAGCAGTGCGGACACACAAACTCAGACCCACCTCTTGTTTGCGGAGCAGCTTCTGCATGACCATGTGTCTGGCACTGCTGCCGGAGATGCTCATGTGCTCCTGTTCACTCAGTGGCTCCTGGCCCGTCCCGTCCTGCAACGCCTCTTCCTCTTCTTCCTTCTTCCTCACCTCTTGGGCTGCTGCCATTGCGACCGCCAGGACCGGCGGCGAGGCCAATACTGGGTTTACCAGCCCCACCTGAGGCAACACAGGCATGGCGGGCCGCGCCGGGGTCACCCCTGCAACAGAGACGAAGGGAGGCAGGACAAAACGGTCAAACCCCCCCGAGGTTGGACAGCCACAGAGGAGCCTCCCCAAGCCCCAAGCCAGTGGCCATAGTGGGGGGGAGGGGTGTAAAGCCCCTAGGAGCTTTTTCCTAAATAATTGGCAGGGTTGTGTGCTCCAATTTTAGCTCAAAGTTTCAATGTGCACCACAACTCCCCCGCAAGTACAAAGGAGCTATGGAACTGGAGCTAGCAAACATGGTCTTAGGAGTGATGCGTGTCCACTAGCAGGCTGGCAACAATTGTTTTCTTGCATAAGGATAATTCCACGTGATGTTTGGGGTTGGCAAAAGCGAATTGCAAAAGAAGCTCAAACGTTCAATAATGTATTGATGGTAAATATAGATTTTCTTCCCCAGTAACCATCATGAGGGTCAAAGTTCAGCGTGTATATTCGTACTTACATTGGTGCTTGTGGCAAACAGAAATTGTCATACGACGCTGTAATTTAGGGATTTAGAATTTAAATGCTTGGAGTATTGATTTAAATGGGAATAGGGGGGGCATGGGATGCAAACTCAACACTCTTTACTGCAGAGAAGGTAATGGATTCAAATGACCCACTGGCCCCGCCCACCACCCCTACAAACCCTGTTTGTTCATTCTGAATGGTCATGTTGATGCATACCAAAAGTCAACTCCACAAAACACACAGGATCTGAGACTCACTGGCCAATAGGAATGAGGGGCTATGTTTATGAGGGGAGGGGCTAGAAACAGTCCTCTTCACACTTGGTTGGTCAGTGTGCAGCAAAGGGGAGGGGTTAAGTGGCCACTGTCGGTGCGATTGTGGAGTAAAGAGAGGGAGGGGAAGAAAGGAGAGAGAAAAAGAGAGAGAGACAAGGAGAGAAGAGACAATAAAAGAGAAATCTATTAGTTGAGAGGTCCTGCGACAGACTACGTACAACTAATACACTGTGCAGGAGACAACAGCAACCTAAAAAAGGACTCAAGTACAGAGGCAATTCCAATTCAGACAAAATGTGTAGAGGGGTCTATATTGCAATGAGCAAGTGTAACATTCCCCTTCACGCTTTTTTTTTTTATTTTATTTTTTTAAACCAGCCACAGATCACTATTGTATATGTCATGTTCACAGATTAGTCATGTTCAAGAATCCCTGTCAGTCTGCATGTCTATCCACTGACTGAACTCAAAGGGACAATCATTTTGGAATGCCAAATATTTTTAAATATGAATGTGAATATTTATTACCTTCAATACAACATTATCTTACTACTATGAGAGCTTAAGTGGACAACGCCCATCTTATCAACCAGTAGTTGTTGACATAGGCATTAATAAATGTTAATGTAGGGCTTTTAAGTAGTTCTAAAATTAAAGTTTGTCAGATGTTGTTAAACCTCAAGTGGCTCAATCAGTATAGAGATGAACCACATCCTATGCTATTTGTTGTGCAAACAGTACAACACAGTATGCTTAACCCCAAATGGATGGAGAAGATAAGCACTGCCTCAATCCTTCTTATTCAGTGCTTACATTTTCCATTCATGTCTTCGTTGAGACATATAGCTCTATCTACACAACCAGTGGCACGCAACATTGATTCATGTTGACATTAGACCACTTTTGAGGTCTGAAAACATCATATTAACTTTGATTTTAGAGTGAACTATCCTTTTACGTGTAACACAAAGTCATTAAAAATGGGTCTCACATAAATATGTCAATAAGTCAAATGACCCCACTTGATTGAAAAATCTATCTTTAAAAAAAATCTAGACTTTAAAAAGCCTGCAATAAACATGTATGCCCACCAAGTTGATTTTGATAAAATGGCTGCTGAATGACAATGTAACAAACTAACTCTACATAAACCATGTATTATACTGTATAAATATATGCCCGTTACCTGCATTCATCAGACAATTCCCAGTGACCCCACATCCATCCAACCCTGAACTTACCTGAGCACCGAGCCTCTAGTTCATACACACCAACTCTGACTTTACTCTGGATAGCCCATGCAGTGAAGGCATGCCAATAAATGCACAATTCCCTCACAAGTAAGAGGTGTGTGTGAAGAAATGTCTTAAGAAGTAGTTCAGAAGGGACACTCACTCTCCCAGGTGATGTTTACCTTTGACGAGAGCCATCCCCACCCAAAAGACTAAATGCAGAAGACGCCTTGACCAGCTGACCTGCTCCACAGCTTACCCTATTCACTCCTTTGTCCACCCCATCTTTTATTACTCTCAATTGGTCTACAATACTGTAGAACACTTGGCTGCATCTCAAAAGTCTAGTGACATCCTTTTGTTGATGACTTTCCTTTATTTACACGGTTTGGTTTGAAACACTAAAGCCTTCAGGTGAACACAATATCACTGAAAAGCCGAGCAAAATGGCTAGGTTTCATTGCTGCCAAATCATTTTCGATAAGTGAGGTCACAAGGAAATAAAAAATAGGTAAGGAAACGGTACCTTCGTCCCACCTTCCATTCTCTCTTCTGCCCAATCCCAAACCAACCCCAAGCCCTACCACACTTGTACTTCTGAAAAGAATCTGATGGGTGTAAACCACCATATTACTTACACATACACCATATTCCAGTTCTTTCAAATGTACATGGGGTTATAAAGAAGTGTCCAGAGGTATGGCAAGGAAGGAGGTTGATTTTGCACCAGGCATTATTCTCCATGGTCCTCTGATCTCTCTCCCTCCTCTCTTGTTGGTGTTTGTTAGCAGAGATTACCCACATATTGACTGAATGCTCAGTTTGGCATTGTTGTTTCCCTGCACCTGTGGAGGTTTGTGAACAAATCTGTGTGTTATGCCAGCATACCTGTGATGACCCCCGGAGCTTGGGCGGCCATGACCGCTTGCGGCAGGCTGCCCAGCTGCTGAGAGAGGAGGGCCGGCCCGGCCATCGCCCCCAGTACTGATACTCCCACCGCCTCCTGGAAGACCAAATTTACTAACATAAGGGAACATTGCCTGGACACTGCCAGTCTCACAAAACCAAAAATAGCATTTGTTTCTGTCAAATAACTTCAGGTGCACTAGACATACCCTCCACAACCAACCCTGGCAAAGACTACTTAAATGAAGTCCCTGATTAAATATTTACCTGGGCAGTTATTTTGGCGGTGGCAGCAGCAGCCGCCACGGCAGCAGCAGGGGGGAGTCCTCCAGGGGTGGTGGGGGTGAGCAGGGGCATGGGAGGCGTGACTGCCTTGCCCACACGCAGGTACTGGCCCCCCAGGTCGAAGAGGTTCATGGAAGACACAGCATCCTGGGAGGACTGGGCCTTGTCGTACTCTAATGGATGGCAGACGGAAAAAGAGCTTTAAAAATATATATATATATTTTAATATTTCTTGTAAGACCACTATTGACATGGTCCCGGAATGTCGTTATTTTGCACAACATTATCCTAATAGGAATCTTAGATTTACTTCCTGGAATAGTCTCATGATGATGGATTTGGAAAAATTAAGTATGAAATGAAGTAAATCTGAGCTCACAACTAGGATGGTTTGTATGCACAAAGTAATTATATTTTGGGACCATATCAAGAGTGGGCTAATGAGAAATATATTAAATAGATATATTTTTTGTAAAATTCTGCTTTAACACTTAATTACCCATTTGTGGGTCCGATTTTACAGATGCATAACCACATTATATGGTTATAGAAAAACTATAGAAAAATTATAGACAAACAAAAACAACAAACAAACATGGTGGTTAAACGACTAACATAAACATCTCACAGAAGGCAGAAACTGACATTAACAAATGCACCTGTCGTACCCTACCCACAACATTCTGGGCTAAATGGGTCTCAATAGCGAGTGAGAAAGCATTTGCTCGTATCAATGTAAAACCAAGAGACTCAATCTATGATTGCTTCCTGTTTGCAGCACGTCTTGGCATGCACTAGCAAGTCTGCTTCGCAATCATTACATGAGGGAATTGCTGATCTAGTCCCTCAGTTTTACACAAGCACAAACTGGCTTGCTTTAAGAAACAGCACGATAGTGTACAAGCGGCTATGGAACGTGTTGGACTGGCAATCCTGGGCCTGGATTCTGATTTGGGAGTCTTTGCCTGCTGCCTGCCAACCAGTGTACACTTCAAAGGAAGGGTAGAGAATGGAGCTAAAGCCTGTGAGTGGAATAGGTGACTCTACATATAACCCTTCCTCTGCTGCACTGAGGGGGGGGGAGGGGGGGGGGCAGCTTTCCTCACCTATAAAGCCGTAGCTCTTGTGTTTCCCCGTTGTCGGGTCTCTCAGCAGGTTGCAAGACTTGATTCTACCAAACGCCTCAAACACGCTCTTGATGTCCTCGTCCGACAGGTCAGGGTGAACCGACGCAACGTAGATACGGTTGAAGGCACGTGCCTCTTCCGCCAGCTGGTCGATGATTGGCTGGGCCTGCCCGATGTTACTGGGTCGTCCCACCTGACGTGCAAATGGGTGAATACAGACTCTTGTGGTTATCAGGCAGAAAGATGTTTGTGGATGTAGTTATGATAAATATTATAGATAAAACTGAAGAACAGGGTAAATGACATATGTATGGAAAAAGTATTTCCCTGAAACATCTGATGGATACATTTCCTATGTATTGGATAAAATACATTGAGCATTTCACATTGGTTGTACCAGTGACTTGGTATTCAGTGATACACTTTGTATAAATAAAATAAA
This sequence comes from Argentina silus, assembly GCF_951799395.1. Taxonomy (NCBI): domain Eukaryota; kingdom Metazoa; phylum Chordata; class Actinopteri; order Argentiniformes; family Argentinidae; genus Argentina; species Argentina silus. The sequence goes on along the minus strand of NC_139655.1, from coordinate 35,255,399 downwards.
ATGAATACGTTTTAAACTCAGAACCAAATTAAAATGTGATGACCATGCACGCAACTTGACTTTTTAAGTTAAAATCTGAACATTGATCTCAAGTTAGGATTCGATCTTTACTGAGCTGTATTTCAGAATTGGTGAATTCTTAGCGCAGTCTCTGAGATGTAGGCCTTCTTTATAAAGTGGACAGCAGAGCTCACCTTGGGGGCGCTCAGTGGCGTAGCACACTAAGGCTGCATACCATATCATCGCAAGGTCCCTGGTTCGATTCCGGCCATCGACATATCCTGCATGTCATCCCTCCTCTCTCTCACCCATCCTTCCTGTCAATCTCTACTGTCTCTATCCCAATAAAGCAGAAATGCCCTAAAAACATATTTAAAAAAAAAAGAAAGAAGAAGAAGAGCTCACCTTGATATTTCTCCCTCCCAGCATGACGGAGTTCATCTGCTCCAGGGCTAGCTGGGCTGCCTCAGGCACCTCATACTCCACAAAAGCAAAGCCCTGTAGGGAAAAGGAAATGGGTATTTACCCGGGGTTTATTCAGAGCAGTAAAACATTCAGAGGTGAGTTTCCTGAAAGATTATCTTAGTGCTACAAAGCGTTCAGCAAACTCAGCCTCGAGTTGAGTAAATATAGACAGCTGACTGTCTATATTTACCTGCAATTAAGAATAATGTCATTAAAAAGTTAATTCAATTCACACCCCTGCACAACTTTCAGAGATGCGAGTCTGAAATCTAAATATGTTTTCAGAATGAATACCCATGTCTTTGTAAAGTCCCTGAGTTGAATAGTGAATCAACTACACTCTGTTGATCAAGCCATCCGAGCAGACTGAACCAATTGCTCACATTTCTCTATTTCCATCCTGCCAATGACAAGACTGACCTTGTGCTTCATCGTGACAGAGTCCCAGGACATGTCAATGCTCTTGATGGGGCCAAAGGGGGCGAAGGCCTGCCTGACTGTGTCCTCTCCCAGCTCGTAGTAGATGGAGCCCACGTAGACTCGGCACATGATCGCTAACGCCCTCTGTCTCTGGGCTGCCACCTGCAGGCAGGGATATCGCAAATCAGTTCCCATTCTAGTTGTAAAAACGTATTGAGGCACAACTGAATGTTTAATTTCAGTCGAGAACAAAACTGAACCAATGGCGAGAGAATCTTTACAAACATAATGACAACTTACTGATTGTAAAGGCGACAGGGGATCTCCGAAGCCCATTGTCAGAGATGCCATCTAAGAGGAAAAGTTCTCATTAAATTCAGAAAATAGTATTGTCAACAAGGCTGTGCTGCTTATGAGAAACAAAATACAGTATAGTCTATGTCCAGTTAGTGGGTACCCTTGGGCTGGATATTAGCAAGGACCTTACGATACGATGCACATCACAATACAGAGGTCATGATGAAATAGTATTGCAATACATTGCTATTTTATGCATATTACAATACAGTATGGTGATTTTGCCAATCTATTTGATAAGGCAAACCACTCTCTTCTTCTTCTTGTCATCGCTTCGGTAGGTCGAACTTGTATACAATAGTTTGACTTTATCTTCAATGTTGCCTGTATTGGATATCCGATGAATTTATGTGAGGAGGCTACAGCCTGAAATGTTGCGGTGGGTGAAGGGGGGGCTGTTTTGCATATCACATGTTAAACAAGCAATTCTGGTGACTTTTGACGGGAGAATGGGTGAATGGAATATGTATATTAAGGAGGATGGGGGGAAGGGGGGTCCTGATTACAGCTAACCCATACTGCATAAGTCGTTGTATTATTCCTTCGCGCGAAAAATACTTCTTACAATACGTCTCTTCCTACAGTACAATACCCAAGTATTTGAGCAGAGTGGGAGTGAGTAAGTGTTAATGTTAAACTCTGAAACTCGGAATCGGGACAAATAGCCAAAATGCGATGTGGTGTGCAGTGACATACAGTAGGCGCCTGCTACTGTAGATTGCAGCGCATGACAAATATATGCAACGCTTAGCAGAGCTGTGTATAGGCCTTGTGTCAATAACCTGAGAGATGAGATCATTTCATGCGATAAAACTGCCCGTTTGGCTCTGACAAAGGTATATCTTCTCATGTGATATCATCCTCCGTCCGCGATGTAGCGATTACAATTGTAAACAAACATGGGTGTTTTCAAGTGCAGACGCATATCCCATCCTTCACAGCTCTTGTCACCACCTTGTGGTGGCTTTTGGCAACACTTCACACCGCGAAATTTCTGCAGCGGCAGGACTTAGACGTACCCCGCTGAAGTGTCTGCTTGGACCTATTAAACCCCGACCTACTGTACATTGCGATTCTGGATCAAGGCTCCCAGCCCATGTCTTCTGCAAATTCCATTTCTTTTACATTTACACTTTAGACATTTAGGTGAGCACCAGAATCTTGAATCTCTGATGCAAGCTGCTACCGGGAGACAGTGAAGGGTGCCAAGGAGGGGGGTGACATGGGAGCAGCTCAGTCTTGTTAAGGTTGAGCTTGAGGTGGTGGGCTAACATCCAAGCAGAAATGTCTGCAAGACATGCAGAGACACGTGGTGCCACCTCTGAACTGCTATGTAACTGCTATTGCCAAAGTGTGTTTCTCACCTGTAAATTGGTGAGCTGTTGCTGCTGATGGGCCAGCGTCTGTTTGACCAGCACACTCTTAATGCTCTGCTCCATGGCATACTTCTTCGCCTAGATAGAGAGAAAGACAGGGAGTTGTTTACCCCCAAGGTCTCCAATATTCCAGAGTGACTTGTATTCCTAGTGCTTACTGATATTGAGAACCCCTGAGCCCCCGGCCCGTTCCACTTCATTCCTGGAGCTTCATCAGCCGTTATTTTTTTTTTTAATCTGATTCAACTAACAACGTGCTTGATGTTTAGTTCAATAGAAAACATATGCATGCTGGAAAGGCCCCCCCAAGACCAGGGCCATGTCCAAAAACTCATACTGCCGATTGTTTACCAAAGATTTGTACTACATAGCCTATCAACCTTTTGCTATTTAGAGCCTACTGTTTAGTTCTGTCTAGTTAGCTCAGATTTGAGAACAGTTGTTGTGTGCGCCTTACCTTCTGCAGCGCCTCTTGCTGCTCAGGGGTGAGAGGTGGCAGGCCTAGTTTCGAGGCGGTGCTCTGTCCATTCTCCATCATCAGAGCCTCGCCTCCCTGCAGGCACACAAGAGCATGGTTAAGGGGAGAGGGAGGGAGTCCACCCCAAACCCCTACCAATGACACCACAGCAGAATTAACATGAACAAATCATAACCTACTCAATCCCCCACTGGGTTTCAGAGCAAACTCAAATACACTGTGTTGTTTGAGACTACTAAATGTTTGTGTTTAGATTTGTATAACATACATGATATGATATGTGCCATATCATATGATTGAATCATTTTTACCTTGTTCCATTGATGGATTTCTAGTTGACCAGCTGATGTTCCTAGCCAGAATGTCCCTGACAACAGTGAGTCTTGCTGGCACTACAGAGCCTGATTAAGTGAAATGTTACACACATGATCTCTCTGTTGTATCTGAATGTTAAACACACAGTATGCATGTACGTTTTAGAGAGGTCCTACTCCTAATTCTATCCATCAACTCATGTGTTGTGCTTTTATTACACTACCCATGTTTGAAAGAAAATAGGGGCTTCACCATCAAAAACCACTGCAGAACTTTTGAAATGACTTCTTCTCCAGTGCACAAGTGGAATTGAGATGTAGGCCTAGGCTGGCTGAGATGTAGGCTGAGGCCAAAAGCAGTTTTGAGCTTGCTCTGAAACAACCAGCATTACACATATATCCAACACAATGTGCAGGTAAAATTAGAAATTAATTACCAGTAACATTTTATGTTCGACTAAAGATACGGTTAGATGAACCTGCATAGTGTTTTTCCATGAGTTAATATTCAGACTAAAATGTCCCTGCTCCTTGTTTTTGGAGAACAGTGTAGTCGAGACTAGTGTAAGGCCTATGGGATTAAAGATGACATGCAGTAAAGATAAAAAAAATATAGCTAATTATTATTTTTCAACAGAGGAAGCACAGTCACTTCATCAAATATGGGTCCCATGGTGTGCAAAATGCTAAAGTGTGTGCCATGAGGTGCAGTCCCCTTATTGACTACTACACAGAAGAAAACTTTAGTACCTTGGCTCTTATGAACTCCAGAGTGGTGCACTGCCCCCCCTTAAGGAGGTTTGAACCCAACTAGTTCTGCCATTGGTTTTGGAAATATAGTACAGTCAAGAGATACGCTCTACAGCACAAACGACACAGAGAGAAACGACAAAAAAGAAAAAAGGAAAAGAAAAAACATAAACCTACTTAGGTCAAGAGGCACTTAGGTAAGATAGGCAACACAGTGAGCACTGACATCCAAACCGATTTAAATGTCTCGCTTCTCTTGCAGGTTGACGAGCTCACGGAAAGTGTTAGGCTACATGAAAATTACATGCCTTGAAATGTATATGTGCTTGTTGTAGCTGGATAAGACATTGACATTGTTTCCGAATTCATTCCAACTGAGTAAATAAACATATATTCTTTGCACTACCTTCTCAGTTTCCTGCATACCGATGCAACAAGGACTGTGTTGCACATTGATTTCCTATTCAGAACAAGAAACCTGAAAATCAACAATATTCAGCTTTCATTTCATAGAGATGAAGCTGAAGAATTTTCTGCAGGGAAAAATAATTAGTTGATCTAACCAACAAGGACAGATGAGAATGACAATTCATTCCAAATCATTGTGCTAAAGTCTCTAAATTAATATCCTACGATGCATAAGCCATTCACAGAGGATGTTGTTAATACAACACATGCTGCCCCATGTAAGCTAAGCATATTAGCACAATGTGTCACAACTTGTTGGCTGCACAATAAAGTGGTACCTTTCTGGGGACAGGGCTTAATAAGTTAACTTAACTCAGTGTGTTCTTGCTTGAGCTCAACATTCAAAGAGGCTCGACCCGCATCTAGAGATGCAGACTCAGTCACACCCAGGATGCATAATTGTTTACAATGGGAAGGCGAGCCCCTTACCTAGCACCTGCTCTTCGCTGGTGTGTCCTGCAGCAGGCGTTACCCGTGGGGAGATAATTAATTGGGAGAGCTTATACAGTTCAAAACAGAGTCTACAGGGAAAGAGAAATCCTTCAGATAAGTTAAAGCAATTCACCAAAGGTGTGTCTACTCCCTCAGTGTTGTATTAAACACAAGGTCGTGTTGCACGGCAAACATTGAAAATGCACAGATGTAGAGCACAGGCAGCGGTTGGGTTTCATCAGACAGCATTGCGTTTGGACGTGCACAATGAGTAAACTATATCTTTGTATTTACAGATTTTTACATCTTGAAAATCATATTTTCTACAACTTTAGTGACCGACCAACGATTTCATGGTTTGGGTGTAGCGATACTACTACTAGGCCTATATTGTATTGAATGCCGTTGACGTCCTACGCATACACGTCAATAACAAGCTTATTTGACATGTTTAAGACTTATAATAATGTTGTACTATGATAACTATACCAATATAAGCTAGCTACATCCACAGCCTCACCATCACGTCTTGTTGAAACATGGTTTCATTCACGTCTATGGTCACATTCCTTGACTAGTAGTACACAAACTAGCAGTGTGGTCGAAATTAACGCTAATGTGATAGACATTGCTAGATAGCTTAAGCCGAGCAGAAATACCTCCTAATAATGTTAACCATGTTCTAAAATATCGAACAAAACAAACCCGTTTTCTGCAAACTCTTTTTTTGTGTGTCCTCCTTAACCCCCTCTAGCAGAAAAATGAATGGAGGCTACTGTGATCATCATGACAGCGGATAGAAATAGGCTAGCTAGCCATCTTATCTTATCTTTGCTACGCTAGTAGTAGTAGCTAGCATGTAAGCTAAGTTGCCTGGTCGATAGCTAGCTGGTAAGACGGAGATGGTAACGTTATCTCAATCATAGCTAGCTAAGCAGTTCCAGTTCTGTGACATGACTATCGTCCTGAACTAACGTTTAGCAAGCTGGTTGATGAACTAACCACCCGCGAGTATAGTTAGATGCTGCAGCTAAATCATCCTCATGGCTTTACCATCCGCACAGTAGCTAGCTAGCCGAAGCAGCCCAGGCTAATATTTTAGCTTGTTGAAGCTAACACTGAGGTTGAGTGCAAGCTCGCGTTCAACGAAGGACTGGTTTAAATGGGGGCAGTAATCGTTTTTCATCCTATTGCAATATGATAATGTAAATTATTAACAAAGCTGAGCAATTTTATTTACCGCAGAAACTGCCACCGCCATGAAGCACACCTTCTATTACGTGCAGGGCCACACACCAGTGAGTCTGGAGTAAAACAAGTGGTGGCGCACGGAACGGCACGGTGCTGCTGTGGCTTGGGGCAGGGCGGAGACTGCGAAGAAGTTGGTGTGCGCTCCGCTCCAAAAGGATGTGTACTGTATCAGAAACCAAAGTCATATATATATATGGGAGGATATATATGAGACATGGGAGGATTACAAACCGCATAGTTGCAGGTGGGTGCGGATTTTGTGTAGGATCATCTTTGTACACAGGCGTTATTTGTGATGGGGAGGGGTACATAGAGAAATCAGACCTCTAAAATATGAAATATTGGCATAACCCTCCCTGAACTCTATATCAGAGCACCTATACAGTCCGAGACGACATACACTCACCGAACACTTTATTAGGAACACTATATTAATATTGGGTATGGCCTCCCTTTGCTCTCAAAACAGCCTAAATTCTTCGTGGCATTGATTCCACAAGATGTTGGAAACACTCCTTTGAGATTTTGGTCCATGATGACATGATTGCATCACGCAATTCCTGCAGACATGCCACTTTCAAGCTGTGAATCTCCCGTTCTACCACATCCCAAAGGTGTTCTATTGGATTCAGATCCGGTGACTGGGAAGGCCACTGAAGAACACTGAACTCATTGTCATGTTCATGAAACCAGTTTGAGACGACTTTTGCTTTGTGACATGGTGCATTATCATGCTGGAAGTAGCCATTAGAAGATGGGTAAATTGTGGCCATGAAGGGATGCACATGGTCAGCAACAATACTCAAATAGGCTGTGGCATTCAACTGATGATTGATTGGTATTAACGAGCCCAAAGTGTGCCAAGAAAACATTCCAGACACATTACACCACCTCCACCATGAGAAGGTGTACAGGTGTTCCTAATAAAGTGTTCGGTGAGTGTACATGCACCCTCACAAGAACACGAGATCTGCCGCTGTCCATGGCAAGGGGTGCTGAATTCAAAAGACTTCGGGTCAAGTTAAACCATAGCCTAGGTTGTCACGCAGCTGCCTCTTACTGCCTCTGCCAGCTGGGGCAAGATACGGCATATCTTCTGATGTAGGGGGTTAGTTACAGGCTAGATCACATATTTAATATGAAAAAATGAGGCAGACACATTTAAGAATCAATTCTTCATTTTATAAAAAACCGCGCACCCCCCCCCCCCCCCTCCTACGTGCCTGTATATGCACCTATATACTGCTTTGCACATTGTCCCAATGAAAATAGACGGGTAGCCCGACTGGCCGGTAGAGGGTACTGTTTCATTCATGTTTCATTTTGTATGCGTATGAAACAGTCCGCTGAAGTTTAAATGACTGATTCCTCAGCCACAATTACACATTATTGACTTCAGCAGATATCTGAAGTGGACATCAACTTCTCCTACACTATTGGGACACCCTTTTAAATTGCTCATGAAAGTTCTTGACGTTCTTCAAGTAAAGGCGTGAAAATGACTGATTAGTGGAAAGTAAATAAAATAATAGCCTTACGTAGCCTAATGGTGATCGGTTGTTTTGGGTCACGATCAGTGGAATAGTCAGCTAACACCACAACGAAAATGTTAATTTTTCGTTTTTGAATGCTGATAATCATTAAGAATTTAAACATTTTATTCATATGCATACAATGTATTTCTTTATGCTGCCGTTTTCCCACATGCTCGATTGAAAGCTCTGTGATTTGTTTGCGGTCGTCCTAATTGTTGTGAGTTGAAGGACCATGCCCATTCTACTCATTCTATTTTTATCCTAGTGGTTAATAGTAGTGAAAAGCGGTAGTGTAGTATTGGGACGCACCTATAGTCGCAAATCCAGTCGCAAATCCAGATCAACGTCGATCCAATCCCAGATAAACAATAATCTAAATAATCCTAATTTGGCCGGAGGGTCTTGTAGTCCTCTCCCAAGAAAGTAATGTATGCACCTATGGCCTGCGGGCAAAAAGTATTCCGAAACCTGTTGGTCCGGGTCTGGATGCTCCAAACCGTCTGAGGTATCAGTTCAGCAGTCCTATGGCCTGTGGGTAAAAGCTATTCCGAAACCTGTTGGTCCGGGTCTGGATGCTCCGATACCGTCTGCCAGATGGTAGTAGAGAGAACAGGGCATGACTGGGATGGCTGCTGTCCTTGATTATCTTCCCGGCCTTCCTCTTACATCTCTCGGAGTACATATCCAGTAAGGCTGGGAGCTCATGGCCTGTCATGACCTGGGCCATTTTCACCACTCTCTGCAGGGCCTTACGGCCGTGGGCGGTGCAGCTGCCATACCAGGCGGTGATACAGCCAGACAGGATACTCTCGATGGTGACGTTTGTGAAGATCTGGGGGGACATGCCAAATTTCTTCTGCCATCTTGACCACTGTTTGTTTGGAACATCACTAAAAAAAATTGTCAAACTGCAGAGGCTTCACTGCAAGGTGCAAACCACTGGTTTCCTCAAAAAGGATCGTCAGATTACAGTTTGCTAAAAAGTACCTAAAAAGTTGGAAAAAAGTGATGTGGACAGATAAAACAAATATTGTCATGTATCAGAGTGATATACAGCATACCACCTCATCTGTGAAAAATGGTGGAGGGGGTGTTATGGTTTGGGCATGTATAGCTGCCACTAAAACTGGATAACTTGTCTTAATTGATGATGTAACTGCTGACGGCAGCAGCAGAATGTATTCTGAAGTGTACAGAAACATCTTATCTGCTCAAGTACAAGCAAATGCCTCCAAATTCATTGGATGGCACTTCAACATACGGTAAGACAATGACTCAAAACATACTGCCTAGCAACGAGGGAGTTTTTCAGGGCCAAAAAGTGGAAGGTTCTTGACTGGCCAAGCCAATCTTCATATTTAAATCCAATTGAACATGCATTTCATTTCCTGATGATAAGATATAGGCAAAAAGACCTCAAAACAAACAAAGTGACAACAAACTGAAGATGGCTGCAGTACAGGCCTGGCAGAGCATCACCAGAGAAGATACCCAGTGTCTGGTGGGGTCAATGGGTCGCAGACGTCAGTCAGTTATTGCATGCAAAGGACTTTCGATCAAAAACTTAAACATGATTGCTTAGTTTGGACATTATATTAATCTCAATGTCAACTCACCAACCAAATATTAGGAGTGGAAAGAAGGAGAGTGAACACGTATTCCCCAGTTATTGTCCTTGGGGACTTTAACAAGGACAACTTAACTCAAATACTCCCTAAATATAAACAGTTAATCAAATGCCCGACCAGGGAGGAGAAGATTTGGATCACTATTACAGCACTATCAGCAGAGCTTATCATGCAGTTCCCCGTGCGGCTCTGGGACTGTCTGACCACGCTCTTATTCATCTGATCCCGGCATACAGGCAGAAACTAAAACTTTCTAAACCTGCTGTGCGGACATCTAAGAATTGGAGCAGCGTACCTTAGTTAACGGAGCTTGGTTTTCTCCATCTTTATTTTCCCCCCAGTGTTTGTTTGTATGCCGTGCCTCAGTTCGCTCATTAAAGACTCTCCTTGATTTACTTTACGCTGTCGTCTGAGTATCTCTCCGCACTTGGGTCCACTGCATGATCATCGCTAACACGAATACACAGAGTCTGTGATGTCATACATCAGCTTCTGTGAGGACAGATGTATTCCAACATGCACCAGGGTGAATTACAACAATGACAAGCCCTGGTTCATAGCAAGACTCAAACAGCTTCGTTTGGTGAAGGAGAGGGCTTTCAGGAGTGGAGACAAGGAAAGGTTTAGACTGGCTAAGTACACGTTTGGCAAGGAGATTAAGGAGGCCAGACGACAATACTCAAAGAAGCTAGAACAACAGTTTGCAGCTAACGACTGGAAAGGCCTTCGAGTGATCACAAACTGCAAAACCAAATCCCCCCACTCTATGGATGACCTCAGACTTGCAAACGACCTGAATGACTTCTACTGTAGATTCGACAGACAATGGAGCACTCCTGACTCTGACCCACACAACCAACCTTCCCCCACAGCTATCACACCTCTTCTTCCCAGCCTGGACAGAGACACTACCCCCCCCCTACACAATAGACCCAGACAGCCCCCTCCCCCCCATCGCACCTCTCTCCATCCAGGAGAGAGACATCAACAAACTGTTCAAGAAACAGAACCCTCGCAAGGCAGCTGGACCAGACGCTGTCTCCCCCTCCACACTAAAGCACTGTGCAGACCAGCTGTCTCCAATGTTTATAGAGTGTTTATCTTTAACACTTCACTGGTTGAATGAACGGTACCTGCCTGCTTCAAAACATCCACCATCATCCCAATTCCCAAAAAACAGAGGATCACAGGCCTTAATGACTACAGACCAGTCGCCCTGACCTCTGTGGTAATGAAGACCTTTGAGCGCCTCGTGCTCACCCACCTCAAGGCCATCACCAACCCCCTCCTTGACCCACTGCAGTTTGCCTATAGAGCCAACAGGTCTGTAGACGACGCAGTCAACATGGGACTTCATCCTCCAGCACCTAGACTCCCCTGGCACCTACGCCAGGATCCTGTTTGTGGACTTCAGCTCTGCATTTAACACTATCGCCCCAGCTCTCCTCCAGGGCAAGCTATCCCAGCTGAGCGTGCCTGAGCCCACCTGCAGGTGGATCACTGACTTCCTGACAGACAGGAAGCAGCAGGTACGGCTGGGCAAGCTTGTCTCGGAGCCCCGGACCATCAGCACTGGTGCCCCACAAGGCTGTGTGCTCTCTCCTCTACTCTTCCACACCAACAGCTGCACCTCTAGCCACCCTTCTGTCAAACTCCTGAAGTTCGCGGATGACACAACCCTCATTGGATTAATCTCCAATGGTGATGAGGCCGCCTACAGAGAGGAAGTTGACAGCCTGGCTTCCTGGTGCAGCCAGAACTACTTGGAGCTGAACGCCCTAAAAACTGTAGAGATGGTAGTAGACTTCAGGAGAAGCCCAGCCCCAACGCCCCTCTCATCATGTGTGACTCCCCAGTTAACATTGTGGAGTCATTCAGATTCCTGGGGACAATAATTTCAAAGGACCTCAGTTGGGCGGAGAACATCACCTCTACCATCAAGAAGGCCCAGCAGAGGATGTTCTTCCTGCGGCAGTTGAAGACATTCAACATGCCCCAGAACGTGATGGTCGAGTTCTACACGGACATTAAGTCCATCCTCAGCTCATCAATCACCGTCTGGTTCGCTGCCTCCACTGCCAAGGACAAATGCAGACTGCAGCGGACTATTCGGTCAGCCGAGAAGGTCATCGGCTGCAACCTGCCATCTCTCCTGGACCTGTTCCACTCTAGGACCAGTAAGAGAGCAGGAAAGATCATCGCTGATCCTTCCCATCCTGGTCACAACCTCTTCCAGAGACTTCCATCCGGCAAAAGGTTCCGGTCAATCAGGACTAAAACCTTGCGCCACCTGAACAGTTTCTTCCCCATGGCAGTGGGGCTCACAAACAAGCCCCCTGCCACTCACTGACTCTGGGACTTCCCCCCCTCCCCCCCCCACCCTGTCACACACACAATGCACTGACAGTGTAATTTAGAATTATTTAAAATGATTCTAATTTATAGTGTACATGCCCCATAACCATTTCACAGCCTCTAGCCTCATTGCCACTTAGTCTCACACAGCCTACAAGATGTATTGTTCTGCTGCTCTTTTTTGTAAATTTGTTATTGCTATTTTGTTAATATTTTGCTATTTTGTAAATTTCTTGTCAATATTTGCCATTTGTTTTTTATGTCCATGCACCAACCTCACCAAGTCAATTTCCTGTATGTGCAAATATACTTGGCCGAATAAAAGAATTCTGATTCTGATTCTGATCTGTCCCATTACTTTTGATGTCTCGAAATAGGGGGACTATGTATAAAAGTGTTGGAATCTCTGAATAGTGAAACCAAAATGTACAAAAATACCCTTAAATAAAAGCTGACCGTCTCTACTTTAACATCATAGTAATTGTTTGATTTCAAATCCAAAGTTTTGGAGTATAGAGCCAAAAGAAGAAAAAATGCTTCACTGTCCCATTACTTACGCAGGTCACTGTATAATGGATCCACACAGATATTTTACCAAGGCTGCACTTCATAATTTGTATCCATCTACTGATTAACATTTGTACTAAAGCAATAAGTTTCAACCTTGAGCTGAGTCACAGGAAATGTTGCTGGCCGTTTACTGCTGTCAAGATATCTATTTCTTTGTATGGTGCTATCCAAGGTCCTGAAAGCATTTCCCTTACATAATCAATAGGTACTGTTCAAGCAAGTCCAGATGCGATGACAAAACAGATGACTTATTATGAGAAAATATATTTAAAAGAAATGGAAAGATCTACAAACTCATCTAATGTACATTCTAGAAGTGTTGCCAAGCAGACTGGTACCAGAGATGAGTTGAAATGATTTCTGTACAGACCATTTTTCTGGGGCAATACCATTTCATCAGGGTAATTAGGATATTATAACAATTACAAACCGGAAATACTGTACCAAATATGATATGGTGATGATTGAATATATATTTGTTAAGATAATTTGCATATAATTGCACATATACTATGTTTAAATGCTAAATGGAGTTTAACTTGGGCGCTTTTATTTTGAAGAAATCCTCATTTACACTCATTGGTGGGCGGAGTTCCACTATTGGAGCTCACAGAACTCAGATGTGGATGTTCTCATTGGAGCCTCATTGGAGCCCGGGAGGTGACATGCAGAAATATATTATTTAAATTGAGGCCTCGACTTGCTGAAATGTGCCCACGAGTTATAAAGCATTCCCACAAATTGATATAAAACGTGGGAAGAAGTTATAAAACGTTCCTACGAATTGATATAAAACATGCCATAATTAATTCTATAAAAGGGTCTGCTTTACTTTGTTCGATCACTATATGAGATTATAGGACCCCAGGCTTTGATGTATGAGATACTCAATGATGCTTGGACCCCTTACATTTCTGAAATTTGAAGAGAAAATAGAAAAAAGTTATCTTCCAGGGAGGTATAGTTAGTTACCTCTTTGGATGAATCATGAAGTTGTGGGGCAAATGGAAACGGTTGAAAAGGTGCTAAAAAATGATTTTCTGAATCTGAAAACCCAAACAACATTTGCGTTACATGAGAAAAGAATGAACTAGAAGTGCTTCAGGTATTCAAAACATCCAAAGGTGCTCTAGAGTAGGGGAATCATAGTATGGATAAACATGAAAATGTATCCATGACAGGGTGTTTGTGTGGAATAAAACAATCCAGTTTCAGGTACAAGTGTGAATTTCAATATAAAAATACTTTATTTAGTGGGTTTAGAACATTAAAAAAAACCTTCGTCAGGCTGCATTATTTGGCTAGAAAATATTGAAAGAGAGAACATAAAAGGCAAAAAGACTTTAATTATTACCTCTTTTAATAATACAGCATTCATATTAATACATTATTATTGTATAATTTCACATAAGTTGTACAAACAAAACAAGGCAGAAGTGATTCATTATAATGAGTGAATGAGTGACTCCTACAGACTCCTCAAGCTTTATCTCCCTTTCCCTTTGAGGCCCTACACTTCACAAAGTGCAACTTCAAATCAGGATGATGTAAGCTCTTTCTTTCCAGTGATACATTTTTTGTAGAGTCAATTGTAACAAAGGCCTCCTCCACTTTCTTTACCATGATCAATGTCTATCTGTGTAGTGCTGAAATGTAGAGAATTGTGTTCTTTTTCTGGGGTTAAAAGGCACTCCACAACGGCTGGGTTGCAACTTGCTTGAAACTACAGCAAACTCATTTTACACAGGTGGTAGGTTGAGCAGCTGGGGATTATTATTACAAGTTGTTGGTTTACCATAATGCAACCCAGCTGGTTACTCCTGTTTACAAGATGGATAAACATGCTTGACTTGTAGGTCGACAGAGGCACCATGCAGTTACGGCCTTATTGAGCAGCATTAAAGATTAGTTTGATAAAATTAGTTTAACATTCATATATATTATGATGATACGGTGGTACTGAGAAACTAAAAGGTTATTCTGTGCATCAGAAACAATTCATACCAACATATGATAATAGCAGTATCCGTTATTTATGGGGGGGGGGGGGGGGGGGGGAAGAATACATGGAGGGAATCGGACCTCTAAAATAAAAAAAATTGACGACCCTCCCCTAAGCAAAATTCTTTTCACATAGCCCTCCCCGAACAGATTGACCCCTCCACCTACATAAAATAATGATTAAATTATATGATAATGATGAAACACAATCAAAGTGATGCTTACTGAACAAGGACTTGTTTGAGACAACTTTACAGCCTGAATGGGTCTTAAATTCTGAAGCATTGAAATATAGACACATTTTATAAAATGCAAATTGTATGGCTCTCCCCTTGACTGTATAAAAAACCCATATAACCCTCCCCGGACTGAAATGAAAACAGACGACCCTCCCCCAAATCCCTCCATGTATCCCCCATCATAAATAACGAATAGTCCTTAAACTAGAGCTTGTGTGTACATATCAATGTCTATGTATTTAAAACCTCAGTGACATAAATACTTGGATGGGACGGTCACAAAGAATTAATACTGACTTACTAATGGGAGGTCAGACAAGATTCAAGGTCAGAGAAGGAATTGCTGGATTCCGATGCTCACTTTGAAAGTAATACACCTGAAGTAGTAAGTAAGCAACTGATCATGTGTCAACTGATCAGAGTGTTAATGTACTAGGCTGGAACAAAAACATGTATACACTCCTACACGGCCCTCCTTGAATTGAGTTTGAGATATTTGCATTTGTGTCAAATAACATAACATTGATTGCTGGGCACCTCATTACTCTGGGCTTGACTGAGACTTTAGCCCCTGGTATTCTGAATGTTTAAAGGATATTGGAACACAGACTGAATTCAAGTTCATTCAACACATTTGTTCCTAAGTGAGGCACTTGGAGTTTGGATGGACGCAAACGCACAATGGAAATCAAATGTAACAGCACAGGGCTTGTCTCATATGACTCAGTGGGTGTTCATGAGAGAAGAGGTAATGGGCCTAAACCAACCACACAGGTGATATGGTGATTATGATACAGGTGGAATGTAACCAAAACAATGAGGACATGCATTCTGAATATGTGCATCTTGCTGGTAGCTTCATTTCATGCAGCAAATTAGGTTGTGTTTTGAGGGACACACACATTAGGAGAATGGTGAAGACCAAAATGCTAACTGTTTTTATGAATGCTAACAAAGGGGTGAACATTCTATAACAATAATCTGCCGCTGTCAAGCAACAACAGCTGCTGCTGTCTCACCATACTGCAGTAATAGCCTAAAATCAAAAGACGTAAATGGATGGATGGATCAGACTGGATGGATATGTGGATTGTGGCCTCCTTAGTCCCCGAATGTCCCCAAGTTCTTGCCATGGTAGTCCCCCACTGCCCTGTCTAAAATACCTACCGAACCGCACTCTTGCTCTCTCTATTCCTCACTGTCCTTTCTGTTCCATGGTCCGTATTTGAGGTTCCTCTTGGGCAGCAGCTGGGACTAACTATGTGTCAGAGCATCATGGCCATGCTAGTGGAGGACCCTGATGCCCTGGCCCAGTGCTTGCCCAGGGCGTCCTCCAGAAAGCCTGCAAGCTTCTCACAGTCCTCCTGGTGAAGTGAGAGACAAAAGTGAATGTGTAACATTGGTGAAGAGTGGCCCTGTCCAGAAATAACCCCCTTACAGTGGTGTAAAAAAAAAAACATGAATGAAGAGATATTCCTGATAATTAGTTCAGTGGTGGGAGTCCTCTCCCAGGAAAATGTGCATTGCATTTCATGCAATTCTACATCAACATTTCTAAGTAGCAGTTTGCTTGCTACAGAGTCACAACATCCCCGCTATCTTGTGTCAATTTAGTGCTATATTAAAGGCACATATTTCACTTGAAGAGAGCAGAGTCAGCGTGCACAAGATTCACATTGACCAAATATTGAGTTGTTTAAATGTGTTGCACACATTTAAAATTAACGTTGTTAAATGTTATTTTGATTACATTATATTTCCAATGTATCTTTTGATTATTATTGTTTTGGCTACACAGGAACCTACCCATGAATTACTTTAGTACACGCTGCGCAGGCTATTTCATGCAATGAACTATAATGAAATAATGAGTCTAGGCCTGATATAATACAGAATCGAAAGGGATTTTCCAAAACGATGTTTGTAGACCCATAATCACTAAATTGTATGCAGTTATGGTAAATATAGCCCGAGTTTAACAACAACACACTGACACTCAATGACATTACTTTCATATTTCTCTCCAATCCTTGATCCTGCCCGACCGATGTGTGCTGGTAAAGTTACGCCTGCGCTGATCCAATAGGCTACATAACTTTTCAGACGACGATAGCTTATAGGTACAAGTATCTATTTCTAAATGAAGATTACAGAGGGGAGTGTCTACATTTATCTTTGGTTTTCGTGATCGGATCCTTGCTTTTATGGCGGTTTGGTCTTGAGCCAGGGTATGGCAACTGGCCGTATTAGCTGGAGGCCTTATCTGTCTGTGTCATCAGTGATTATCAGTGAGTTACAAGCAAAGGTTGGATGTTGCACGAGGAGGCACACTGCCACGTTCTTCTATTTCAAGACGTTTTGTCCGCAAATGTCTCTTTAAAAAGAAAAAAGACAGGCAGATTTACAGGCAAGAGGAGAGGGTGCAAGAAGTAAAAAAAAAAAAAAAAAAAAGGTAAGGTAGCATAGGTAACAAGAAAACGGTTGCAGAATGTTGAAAAGGATGTAGAATTGCACAGAATGCACTACTAGAGGGGCACATTTTCCTCTTTTTTTGCCACTGCTGCCCTAGGACGTAGACACCAGTGTAAATCTCTAAGTATTGGACAGGTATAACTATATCAGAGAGCAAGGGGGAGGTCCATGTACTACCATATTGCTTATTCCTATCCAATCCTTTCAGATCTACAAGTGTCCAGGGTGACAGGGCTCAGGGTTATATCTGGAAAGGGCCATAACCAAAACCTTGTTGCTCTTAAATCAACAAAAGGTCATACATGTACGTCAGAAATATTGTCAAATCGTCATTGTAAAGATTGATTAAATAACAACTTACCTCACTGATCAAGGCGTAGTGAACGAGCTCACTAGCCAGATCCTTGGAGCTGTCAGCTAGATTTAAAACAACATCACACGGTAGAAATATAAGGATCCACAGATGAAGCTGACTAAAATTCAGACTAAGCTAAGAAGCTAAGAATTTGGTCACACGAATGAAAAGTCCTGGGTCGTGTTCAGAATGCACAAAATGTTTTGAAACAGAGTGCAACTGGGAGGATACTACCTGGATTTGTCCAATAAGAATGCAGATTTACATTTTACGTTGCAAAATGTTGTGCTTCATTGTGCCTTCTGAACACACTACCCGGGACAAGATCAGATAAGATTAACTTTATTGTTCCAGGGGGAAGAAAAAATTAACTGAACACACAATGCCGCAGCATGAAAACTCATTAACATCATATTCCCGTAATACATACATTGAACACATTTCCCGCTGCTAATTACGTCACACACTACACATTCTTCGTGTCAGTACACCTCTACTAAGATTTACATGTCGCCACCACACAATTTCATTTCCATTAAATGATCTCCAGGTTTCTGTCATCTCCGGTTTGAAGTGAGTGACAAGAGTGCCTAATATCTGTTCAGCTACTGTTGC
This sequence comes from Argentina silus, assembly GCF_951799395.1. Taxonomy (NCBI): domain Eukaryota; kingdom Metazoa; phylum Chordata; class Actinopteri; order Argentiniformes; family Argentinidae; genus Argentina; species Argentina silus. Next base: position 35,237,318 of record NC_139655.1, on the reverse strand, counting down.
ATTGTGGGAGTCTATGAGGAAAAGCTGCTATTCAGAGTAGAGTACATTGGAAGTGTCTGAAATAATTAGGCTTGTCTGATAACGGTTTGCCGCTTGTGCAAGAAATATCATTGTTTTGTTCACTCCAACAACTGTTTTACAGACAAGTGGGTGCTACATATTGGTAGTGATGGGGTGAGTTTTCCCCCATAGAATGTGGACCACGTTGAGTATCTGGAAAAACGCTTATAAAATCCAATCAATTATAGAGCATGTCGTTCCAGGGCCATATCGGTGGCTGGGTGGGAGGGAATATGGCAATTTGCGGAAATCAAGTTATTTGAAACATTGGATTAACTTACAGGGCAGGACATCACAACTCAGCTGACGATGGAGCTTGTCATCCATCTTGAGGAATAGAGAGAGCTGCAGGGAAAGGGAAAGAAGGGGTGAAAAACCTGATAGGGAAAACGCAGGAGGTCATCAGACCATGATTAGATTCTGGTTTCCAAGATTAGGTTGTGTAAGCTTGTACAATTTGCCAGGAAATGGACTGTGAACTCACATGACTTCTGGTGCCCTCCTCATCGAACTCCAAGTTACAATGCATCTGGACTACCTGTAATCCATCACATACAGAAAGAGAAAAGTATGTGCTAAACTAATTTGAACTAGCATTACCCGCAAAGCAAGGTTTCACTACCATACTATAATTTAGTTATGATACCTGTTCTAACCAGTGCTCATCCGAACACACACACACACACACACACACACACACACACACACACACACACACACACACACACACACACACACCTTCCTGGTCTCTATCTCCTGTGGCTCTGGGGTGGGGGTCTTCAGTGTCTCCATGTGCTCCTGGGAGGAGGAAAGGGCTCTGGACATGGAGTGGGGCCAGTGGGACGCAAAATTCATCAGGGGGTAAATCCCATTCCTGTACAGAGCACAGAAAGGGCCCATTGAATCAAATCAAATTGATTAAATTACTGTAGTCTAAAATCTAAATATAACTTAATCTCTATAACATAAGACTTAAAGTAACTCTTCAAAGCACAATCTGGGATCTGGGAATCTGTTCAATGGTCATTTCAATTCATGATTATATACCCATTGATTCTTGAAGAATATAACTTATAAATGCCTCATGAGCACAATAATACCTTAGTAGTATAAACTTGCTTATAAATTATATATGAAGGCTTTTTATTAAATGTTCTTTAAACCTTCAAAGTTATCCTTCCTTTGAAGTGGGACAGAACAAATAAAATATACTTTTAGACAAAAATGAGAAGTTTTATAAAAATAGAAGTCAGACCTCACTATTTATTCTATCCCCAAAATATCCCAATCTTGGTCTTGATCATTTATGTTCAATTCAATCTGAAAGTTTGCAACCCTGTGCACTAGTGCATATGCTTAGTGAACAGTATCTACACAAACTTTTCCCAAATATAGGAGTAAAGCATAAGACTGTTGACCCAATCTCTCCTCCCCAGTACCCACACTTACTTCACATCCTCTAGGAATTTGTCCAGCTCGAGCGGGGAGACATGAGAGTACCTTTGGGAATGATATTTGTAAGTGGGACAACAAATCACCCAAGCCAGTCATCAAAACAGCTTCTCGGATGACATCACCAATTATACACAGATACACAGTCAGTTTAGGATAATCTTCAGCATCTCCAAGTATTATCAACCACATCGTCACACAGGTAGAAAGGTATGTGATTGGCAAAGACATAAAAGGCAAATTAATTGTAGAGGAACTACTTGGCTGCATAAATCACCATCATAATCATCTAATCAAAGCATAAAGCCGACTAGCATTAAAAAATACCAATGACTTGTTCAATTCCCCATCGTCATTCACAAGAACAACAGGCGTGAAAACGATGTTGCTGCCGACTCACGTGAATTGTACCCCGGGCCGGTCGTCATGGTTGATCTCAGCCATGACGCTGTCTGGGTCGAAAGACTTGCTCTTCTCTTCGATGCCGTACTCAGGGAGCAGATCTGTTTAAAGACGGAGTGCACAAGGTAAGGACGTTTTGTATTAACACAGCTGATTTAACTCATCAACAAGTGTACAGTAAACATGATGTCCCCCACAAATGATGTAGTGCCCCCCCTCTGTAAAAGGAGAGTGATGGAGAAGTAAGAAGTAAATTAAGTAAGATGTTTATTCATAAAGTTTTTACTATGACACTCTGGTTGTCTCTGTTTTACAGTGTGGTGCCCCCGTTGCGCACAGGGAGGGCTTTTCTCTTGGAGAGAAACATTATTTGGGCGAAATTAGTCTACTATCATATTAACTCTAATGATATAAGACGCTTTTACTTCAAACACAAATTTCACCAATAGGCTAAGCCAAAATATTTGCACAAGCAAATTATTTGATTACAAATGCCACTATAAACCGAGATTACACAACTCTGGTTTCCGTATTGTTATAGACCAAGTTTTGGTATTAAATTATGCTGCAGACTTCACTCACAAAATATTATTCCCAAATTCATTAGGCTATAGGCCTAAAATATGCAAATGTGACATTATCCAAACATTAAGTACTTGATATGTTGTCCGATATTGACAATGTGTTACATTTGCATTTAAAGGTTATGTTGTAATTTGCATGTAACTTCCAAATGCATTCAACACCTCAATAATTTGCAATATACAGTGCCCTCCGTAAGTGTTGGAAAGAACAAGCATTTTGTCTTCTTTTAGCTCTATCCTCCAACCGTTTGGATTTGAGGTTAAAGTAGAGATTCTTAGATTAAATTCAATATTTTTTCAGATTCACCATTTAGAAATTCCAAGCCTTTTTATACATAGTCCCCCTATTCCAGGGAACCAGTAGTATTGGAAAATTCGGCTTGACAGGTGTTTCTGGTTAGTCAGGTGTGTTCCGTCACATCATTTGTGCACTGCAAGGTGTAAACCACTAGTTAGCAACAGAAATCAGAAGGCCAGATTACGGTTTGCTAAAAAGTACCTAAAAGAACCTGCAGAGTTCTGGAAAAGATCTTGCAGACAGATGAGATAAATATTCTACCAGAGTGATGGCAAGTGTAAAGTAAAAAGGAACTGCCCAAAAAAGGAACTGCCCAAAAAAGGAACTGCCCAAAAAAGGAACTGCCCAAAATCCGCCACTGGAACTTTCTCACTTGTCTTCATTGATGTTCATGTACGGCAGCAGCAGAATGAGTTATGAAGTGTACAGAAACATCTGGTCTGCTGAAGCACAAGCAAATGCTTCCAATATCATTGGACAGAGTTTCATCATACAAGACAATGATCCCAAACATACTGCCATAGCAACTAGGGAGTTTTTCAGGGTCAAAAAGTGGAAAGTTCTGGAGTGGCCAAGTCAATCTCCAGATTGAAATTGAACATGCATTTCATTTGCAGAAGAGGGAACTTAAGGCAAAAAGACCTCAAAACAAAAACAAACATCAACTGAAGATGGCTGCAGGACAGGCCTGGCAGAGCATCACAAAATAATATACCCTGATAGGGTCAATGGGTCGCAGGCAGTTATTGCATGCAAATGATTGTCGACCAAATCCTAAACATGAATGCTTTATTTGGACATTATAGGATTTTTTTCCAATACACTTGGAGCCCTGAAATAGGGGGAGTATTTTTAAAACATGCAGTACTTTCTTAATGGTGAAACCAATCAGAAAAAAAACTGAATTGAACTAAAGCTGATAATCTCTACTTTGACCCCATAGTAATTGTTTGATTTTATTTCATTGTTTGAGAATAGAGCTAAAAGAAAACAAAATGCTTCCTCTTTCTAACATTTATGGAGGGCACTGTATAATATGTGTATATGATATTCTTTGCAAATAATTCTGTAGCTTTAGTTTAGTTCATGGATTTCCCCACTGTACTTTGTATCATCAACTAAATATTCAGGTTTCTCTAAAGATGATGTGCTGTAGCTTATAAATAGGAATGTTTATCTAACAGTGGCTTATATTAGGCTACTGCTTGTACAGGCACGCTTTGAATTTCTACTCTCGAAGAGAGAAGTGTGTTCCATTTCCCGAGTGAACAGATCATTCCATTACTATCTGAAGTTTGCTTGACTCCACGCAAGTGAACAGTTCTGTGATAGACACAGGTCTGTCACATCCAAATCTCCAAATCAACTGAACGAGGTAAGGGAACTTGCTCTCATTTGGAGAATCGCAATTGAGCCTATGCTCTACCCACTGAAATAGGGTTGGACTTCAGCTGGGACAGCCTACTGTACCTTTACACCTTTACCTTTTTGACGCTTAGCAGACACTCTTATCGAGAACAACAATAGATACATAGAACCATTTTTCACACTACTCACACTGGTTGTTAATAAAGCAGTGGGCTGCCAGCAGTTTAAGGGAGTGCACCTCAAACAGAACCCTATGGAACAGCAGGTCATGAGCGGTTGGTCTCATCTTGGCCTCCATGCGCACACATGATTGGGTAAACTCCTGTGTCCATTGCAGAAAACAAGGAAAAGATTTGGCATAGAGAGTTACTACATACAACTAGCTCTGTTCAGCACCATTTATACAGAGACATAGATCCATGGCAGGACTGGGTGAAATGTCTTTACGAGTGCCAAGTCCTCTTGACCTATGTTCAGCATGTCGATTCGATCAATGCAGTCCTTTCCGTATTTTTAATTGGGGTTAAAATTGAGTAAACAATTGAAAGAAGGAAGAAAAGAAAGCACTTAATATAGAAGAATGAAAGATAGAAAGAAAGATAGACACAGTCAAACAGAGATTGATAGACAGATGACACGAGTGCTGTCTCAAGACCACCTCCATTATACTTCACCCCACTTTGACCTCCCCCTTCTCTGCACAGAGACCCCATCTGAGTAAGGGCACCACTGTGACCGACGGGGATCGAACCAGTGTCTCCTGCGCACCACAACAAAGCCTTAGTCTGTTAAGCTAAAGCCCAGTCATTAGCTCAGGGAGTTAACATGTTTGTGCAGGTCTCAGACAAGGTTACTCATCACATCACAAGTGTGCTCTCCAAACCACCTCCATTACATGGATGGTTTCAGTGTTCAGTTCTTATGTTACTTGCCCTCATGGGTGGGTCCTCCAGGGATTGTACTGCATAGCTGATGGCCTCATTTGACACTGGAGTGTCCCCGTTGGCCTGAATCTCCAACACTGCCATCTACAGGAGGGGAGGACACCGAGATTCAAAATACTGCAGGTCAGTCAACTCCTAATCAATGCAATGGCTTGGGTCTGTCACAACTACATGCACTAAACTAGAGAATCCACGCATCAAGGGTAATTAAATTGCAAAGAATGTAACAAATATTGGGACCTGAAAACTTAATGGGTCTGAAAAAGGAGCAAAATCAGGAGTCTGTACAAGTTTTTACAACCCCGGTTTGATCATCAACCCAACAACTTTGTACCACACTAATATGGCACTGACAAAGGATGTGTGGGTGTTTATCATTCAGATGCTTTGAAAGAGAGAGCAAGGTTAGGGTTTGTGACTCACCTCCAGGACACATATGCCAAAGGAAAAGATGTCAATGGAGTAGTCATCTTCAGCCACTAAATTGATAAGTGGGGGACAGAGAGAGGGAGAGAGCAGGAGAGGGTCTGAGTGTCTTGACACCAATTCACAATACAGAGCAAAACAAGCTAACATGTACGCTATATCAAATGTCTGACAGAACAAGGGAGTGAGAGTAGGAGAAGAAGGGAGTGAGAGTAGGAGAAGGGAGTGAGAGTAGGAGAAGGGAGTGGGAGTAGGAGAAGGGAGTGAGAGGAGGAGAAGGGAGTGAGAGTAGGAGGAGAAGGGAGTGAGAGTAGGAGGAGAAGGGAGTGAGAGGAGGAGAAGGGAGTGAGAGGAGGAGGAGAAGGGAGTGAGAGTAGGAGAAGGGAGTGAGAGGAGGAGAAGGGAGTGAGAGGAGGAGGAGAAGGGAGTGGGAGTAGGAGAAGGGAGTGAGAGGAGGAGAAGGGAGTGAGAGGAGGAGGAGAAGGGAGTGGGAGTAGGAGAAGGGAGTGAGAGTAGGAGAAGGGAGTGAGAGTAGGAGAAGGGAGTGAGAGTAGGAGAAGAAGGGAGTGAGAGGAGGAGAAGGGAGTGAGAGGAGAAGAAGGGAGTGAGAGTAGGAGGAGAAGGGAGTGAGAGTAGGAGGAGAAGGGAGTGAGAGGAGGAGAAGGGAGTGAGAGGAGGAGAAGAAGGGAGTGAGAGTAGGTGAAGGGAGTGAGAGGAGGAGAAGGGAGTGAGAGGAGAAGAAGGGAGTGAGAGTAGGAGAAGGGAGTGAGAGTAGGAGAAGGGAGTGGGAGTAGGAGAAGGGAGTGAGAGTAGGAGGAGAAGGGAGTGGGAGTAGGAGAAGGGAGTGAGAGTAGGAGAAGGGAGTGGGAGGAGAAGAAGGGAGTGAGAGGAGGAGAAGGGAGTGAGAGGAGAAGAAGGGAGTGAGAGTAGGAGAAGGGAGTGAGAGTAGGAGGAGAAGGGAGTGAGAGTAGGAGGAGAAGGGAGTGAGAGGAGGAGAAGGGAGTGAGAGTAGGAGGAGAAGGGAGTGAGAGGAGGAGAAGGGAGTGAGAGTAGGAGGAGAAGGGAGTGAGAGTAGGAGGTGAAGGGAGTGGGAGTAGGAGAAGGGAGTGAGAGTAGGAGAAGGGAGTGAGAGTAGGAGGAGAAGGGAGTGAGAGTAGGAGAAGAAGGGAGTGAGAGTAGGAGGAGAAGGGAGTGAGAGTAGGAGGAGAAGGGAGTGAGAGGAGGAGAAGGGAGTGAGAGTAGGAGAAGGGAGTGAGAGTAGGAGGAGAAGGGAGTGAGAGTAGGAGGTGAAGGGAGTGAGAGTAGGAGAAGGGAGTGAGAGTAGGAGAAGAAGGGAGTGAGAGTAGGAGAAGGGAGTGAGAGTAGGTGAAGGGAGTGGGAGTAGGAGAAGCAGGGAGGTGTGCCGACACTTACAGCCGTATTCTGGAGCAAAGTAGTGCCGGTTACTTTGGTCGTCTCTATGCTGGTGGACATTCCCGTAGATTGCCTCCGAGAAAACTGGGAATGGGACAAACACACTAGACTGAAAACAAACTTCCCCTCCTCCACACACATATACGTTGTCAAATGTCTTCATGTTACTTTTTGTATGCTTCTGTTGCTTTTTGTGTGCAAAATGAATCAAATACATACAAATACATACAAATACAAGAATTAGGGATTGCACATTGAGACTCATCGATAATTGAATTCATGTTGTTCTCTTCAGTAACACTGACATCTCTTCCTCATACAGCACTCAAGCGCCAACCCTTTTGCAAAGGACGAAGAATAACATGTGAAAAAACATGTGAAAAAGTATCTTACCATTGACAAACAGCCTGTGCCACACTACAGAAAAGAAAAAGAGAGGGTGAGGAATAAAACAATACGGTGGACTACTCAATTGGACTGCACGAAGTACGTAGAATAACCACAGTTACATGGTTTTCTTGCCATCAACTGTACAAACCTGACCCGATCTTGATGAGCCCATTGTGCTGGATAAAGATGGTGTCACACGTCAGGTTGCCATGGACGATGGGAGGACCACAAGAATGCAAGTAGCTGCAAACAAAGATCCAAAGAGTTGGAGCGCCATGGTGTGTGAAGTGAAGTGGATTGTGTGTGCCTAAGGAGTGGCAGGTAGTGGTGCTTTGGTGAGTTTTTTGTCTTTTACCTCAGAGCAGACAGGATCTGAGTGCACCATCGCTTCCATGCCTGGAACCGGTCACACAAGCACACAAGCAAAAAGACAGAGGGAGACAAGATATACAGGGGGTGTTATAACCTCTATTTCCATTACACAGAGCAGCACTACTTGTAATGGTTTGGTAGAGTTTATTAAGTTGTGAAACAGTATTTACAAATGATGCGCTATCAGCAAGTGTTGGTTGCAGCTAATTAGTTGAAACAGGACGTCTAGTGTCAGCTTATTTAGAGTGGATGCACGTACGACCGAATTGTTGCCGCAGTCGTGTGTTGACAGATTTGTATCTCTTCAATAGGGGCTGTACACACAATATTTCAGTTATCTTGGTCACTGTGTGTGTGTGTGCGTGTGTATATGTCTCTCTCCCGTGACCGACTAGGGGAGGAGGGGAAGATGACAGGAAACTGACTCACCTTCACATTCATGGTCTTGTGGTTTTTCTTGGTTTTCTTTAAGAACTGCTTGAGACTGCCTGATGACATATACTCTGTTATAAAGATAACCTGAATTTGGAGATAAACATGGAAATACAATGAGTGAAGATATTTGTTTTGCAATGCTTGGGGATAAATGAATTTTCATTAATTTTCCATACAAAACCAAGCCCACATGACCACTATTCACTATAAGCAGAATGGTTCTTTATCAACAGTATTTGTACAGTGCTAGTCCTGGGGCTATCTTCCTGTGTGCCAGTTGAAGTATGTTAATGTATGAAACCATTACAAAGTTAAGAAACATATCAATAGGAATGTGTGTGTGTGTGTGTGTGTGTGTGTGTGTTTGCACACATCTCTCACCCTTGACCGACTCTCCTTCATGTCCAGCCAGTAATTGTGGAACTTGACAATGTTGGGGTGTTCTACCTGCATCAGGTTCTCAAACATTTCCTTGATTCGGTCCTAAAAGATTACAAAAATATACAGAATCTCACGCAAACACACCAGGTCTGGGGTCAATTAAGTTTCCATTCAGACAGTTTATTTAATTCAGGAAGTTAATAAAAAATCCAATTCAATAACTGATGTATATAATTAATATTTTCAATGATTTCTCAATAAACTGCAAAAATACTTTTAAAAGTGCATTTAACTATCCACATAAAAACCATGCAGGGATACATATGTTACACTTTACAAAAAACCAACATGACATTTGTCATATCTTAATAATATCAGCCTAGGGATGTCAGTCGATAAAAATAATTAGTTCATTCATCCATTAATTGATTAAATCAACCGATTTTCGCCTTGCAATTTAGGTGGTCAGAGATATTGGAAAAAATGTCTAGACAATAAACCCAAAGTGATGCATAAACAATAAGTGGGGGAGTAATAGGGTACGTTAAAAGAAGGATTCCACTGGCTGATTTTGCTTTGAATTTTAAAAAACATTATTCTGTTTTCTTTTGGTACGATATTTGATTGGTTTGACATGTTACGAGGCGCCACTCATTTCAAATGGATTTCCACCCCTTTGTAGCTACTTTCTGCAAAGGATTTCCCCAGGCTTTGGATTAGGTTTAATATATCATCTAAAGTCCAAACTTCAACTTTGTCAGGAAAAGGAGAGAATAACTCAGTTAATCACAGCCTGTTCTAGGACTACATTTAATTAACATGAAAATACTGGGTTTATGTCCAAAATTAGTTGTCAACTAAAGCATTAATCTGTACAGCCCTACTGAAGGCCATTATCACTAACTTGATAAGGTGAATCTAGCACCTTATTTGATGAAAACAATTAGTTAGCCAGAGAGGAATAAGTGGTAACAAATGTGTACCTCGTGGGATTGCAAGACCTTCTTATCAGAGTATTGCACTTCATTCCAGACCACCTCCACCCCTTCCTCTGTGTCCATGGCCAGGGAAGCGGTCTCAATGCCTGGGACATTCCCCTGACTCACCTGAAAATAGACAGCAAAGGGCTTTAGTTAGTCAGTAGTATTTTCTGTGATGAATGACACTTTGTAATAAATAATTTTGATAATGTTCATATTGTACAATTCAACATGGGTTTCAATGGTCACCAAAAGCTTATTTAATATTCTATTTAAAGACAGAATACTTTTAGCCAGCTGAGCAAGCACACTAAGTTTCTTCAGGAACTTCCTTTTCTAGTTGCATTTGTTATGGAAAATACATTGAGAAAACTATTTTCAGGTTATACACTTTCATATGACTGATACAGTCATATGAAAGTGTCTAAATACTGTGATCACATTTCCTCTTGCCACACCTCTAAATATCTATAGCTATTGTTCTGAGAAGCATATGGTATAATTTACCATATGAACAGCGGTGCTTTCGGAGGGAGTGGTGGGGGAGAGCAATAATGGGGGGACAGACGTATCTTGTCGATAGGTGTGAAATGTTGAACGCCGATTGATCAGTAAGAACGTCTCCCCATTGTTCATTCTCTCCCGCCCTCTTTCACGTAAACACAAGCCCATCAGCCGATAGCCTTGGCGGCGCCTACCATTATGTTTAAACTGTATAAAAGACAACCCTGATAATCGTCTCTTCAGACTTGTGCTGAACGGACCCCCGGATCTACGCTGGGCTGCTGTTATGCTCTTGTCTCTTGTTTGCAAGCAATAAATACCGGACTCAGATATTGTGGCTACTCAGGACTTGTTTCTTGATTGTTACCTCCGAAGAGCTGAAGTACAGAGTAGTAAATCCTAGACTTCCACCACACATTATATTCTGCTCTGATTGGATTTAAGAATAAAAGTGAATAACCGTTAATAGTATAAAGTGTTGACAGCTGATTGTCTTGAATAGGCAAGGACAACCCCAGGTACCCCATTGGATCACAAGTTCACTTAATAATCATAATAGTAACTCATGATAGAACTGCCCACTATAGGACACGCTATAGGAGACAGCATACACACCCATCTTTGCCTGCCCTGCCTTGTAGTTGGGAAATACTGATCCTCCCTGCTGTAAACATACGCCATGGAAATGGCACTGGAACCAAAAACACAATCCTGTTTGTTATACAAACGCTCAAAACTCTGTTCCCGTACTATACCATAAACACAAAATGTCCTTGTCTCCTTGTCACATGTTGCCTATCATGAAGAATCTGTCCTAAAGAAAATGCTCTAAAAACGACACTTTTTTTTTTACTACCTACTGCTGCTAAAATAATTCTGTATATCCTGCATATTTTTATTTGACTGTATTACTGCTATTACTGTTATTTACTGTCATTACTATTCGTGCCTATAGTTATGTTTACATGTTATACTTATTACACTGTATTGCTGGTGTTGATTGATGTTGTACAGCTGCTCTGCCTCAAACATTTTGTTGCATTGTATACACTTGTATATATACTTGTATATATGTAAAGACAAATAAACTTGAAATTTGAGTGACACTCACTACCGCTCAACTGGATGCCATAGCCTGTTAATCTGTTCTTGCTTGCTGCCAATTCTTTCAAGTAGAAGTCATCCCTGCATCCCATGCAGAATGGGTTAGGTCCACTTACATTTGACATTCTATATGTTTTGGCAATTATTTTTAGATTACTTTGAGCCTGAATTTCTATAAACCTAACATAGTCCTCACCACAGCCCAAAGGTTATGAAGCCCTGCCCTAAACAATGCTGTGGGTAACAAAACAAAGAAGTGTTACCACTCAACTGTATGTTAAGTTTACAGTTGCGTCAGTGAGCTGATCCTACTGTCTTTATTCCCTGGCCTCGTCGAAATGTCATAGCCTTCTATGCACTTTAAGCAGTAATGTACAAAGACCTCACAAAAATAACCACAATATTATCCCTGCAATTATGATTGCATGAAGAAGTTAATCTCAAACTAAGGTGGTTCTAGGCATGTTTCCACCTATAACATAAAAAGGAGCTGTAAATCTGATGAATTGGGCTAATACCAATGAATAACAGCCTCTGTTGTGAAATTGTGAACACGTTCATAGAGTAGCTCACTGCACCTTTCTCCTATTAGGCCCAGAAACAGGGAGGTGCTGAATTTCAAGCCTCCCTGTAAAAACCAACAGGCACTCATCAACGCAATGACGACAGCATGTTGAAAACATATCAAGCAAGAAAACATTCAAAACAAACCTTGCTTTCTGCAAGTGACTCTGACCAAAACACACCCCTCAGGCTCATGTCACAATGGTTCTCCCCTACTCAAAAAGGGACAAACATACCTGGCACACTTTTGTCATATGGCTGTACCAATATTTCTAACCGTCTTTGGTCTTACTGCACTGGGTATGAGTGCAAATCGGTGATGGCCCTCTAGCTAAAAATGCTCATGAGGACCTGCCCTTGCTCTGTGTAAAATTACGTGCTTTTATCCCAAAAAGCACAATTTCTTCATAATAAGGCCTGTAGCCACTCGACTACATCAGCTTGGTTCAACTGTCTTACCCCATCAGAACCCAGAATATAAGCTTGTTTTACTTCATTGTTTGTAAAGAATGTAATTGTAAACAGACTCTGTAATACAGCTTTAAAACATGGTTAAAACTATCATTTTGATCTCATAAATGGTCAGTCCTTGCATCCATAGCTCCCTTTATGAATTTGAGAGTGGTAACATTCCTCCTGTTTGAAAAAGGTGGATGTTCCACCTTTTTAATGTTACTTCTAGGTTTGGTCCTGACCACAGTTGATTAACCCAGCCAATTTGTTGTTACATATTTTGCTGCCTTAGATACTCAGTAACATATTGTTCTTATGATGACAACAAAAATGCAAACGTGTATTAAAGAATAACATAATAAGAAAAAATATTCAGGGATAATAAAGGGATTCTGTCCTAATATGAGTTGGATTGGAGTGTCTGCAAGGTGGACATATTTACAGAAAGATGCGTTGTGGCTGTGTAGAATAACCAGCACATACTCAAGTTTACTCCACTTTATTACGGCAACCGATGCTCCTGCCCTAGAATGCTAGAATTAGAATGCTCCTTCTACATTCTACGCTCTGCTTTTTCTCCCCAGAGCTCCACTAGTGACACCAGGAATCAGTAGGATCAAAGGAAGCAACATATGTATCTAAAAACTGTCTGGGCTAATCAACTACAGCTACACCCAAGGTTTAAAATAAGTGGAACATCCCTTTAACCAACCCCATGTAGGCTTACAGTACATCATAGTAACTTTAACTCGGCATTGGATCTCTGCCAAGCAAAGAGTGTAGCTCCTTCAAGATCACCCTGCAGACTTTCAAGTCCATCCATGAAAAGGCCTCTGGACCCAAAAAGCGTATCTCATTGATAGCCTAGAACTGTGAAAGGTAAGGCAGAGTGGGAATCAATTAGCCCAAATTCAATGCCTGATTTAAAACAAAACAAAATAGTTAGCCTGACATGGTCACTACTGATAAATTTAATTATTATGAGTTAAGTAACCTGTGCGCTATATAATATGTCATGATTTTCTTAATTGTGAAATAACATACATTTATTGTAGTTTTGTTTTCAAAGGCACATCTTAACCCAACAAATGCATTATTTACTTGATTGTTGACTTGATCATGGAATGTTTAGGCTAACAGTCTAAATGTATAGGTTAACAGTCTAAATGTATAGGTTGACAGTCTAAATGTATAGGCTAATAGTCTAAATGTATAGGTTAACAGTCTAAATGTATAGGTTGACAGTCTAAATGTATAGGCTAATAGTCTAAATGTATAGGCTAACAGTCTAAATGTATAGGCTAATAGTCTAAATGTATAGGCTAACAGTCTAAATGTATAGGTTGACAGTCTAAATGTATAGGCTAATAGTCTAAATGTATAGGCTAATAGTCTAAATGTATAGGTTAACAGTCTAAATGTATAGGCTAATAGTCAATTTGGGGCGGTAGCATATAGGGGAGATGAATATTCACCACCAACAATGACAGAGATCTGGGTCAAACTGCGTAGACCAATATGTGAATTTACGAATGTAATGGTGCAGTAATACTGTAGTTAAGGAAAGCAAACAAGTGCATGATGTTGAATGCATCTCAAGTTCAGCATATCAAATAAATCTCTCCTCCCGCAAGATTTCAATAGGAGTGATCGGGGAAACCAAACGCAGCCTACAATACGAATATAGAATGATTCTGATAACCTGCAAAGTCTAACCATCCTGTTTTTGTTGTTAGGAGACGCCTGAAAACGCTGATGATGTTGTCCTGAATCTCAACCATTGCAATCTCAATGAGGATCTGCTCCGCCAGAAGCCAAAACCAACACTGTGCCGCTCTTAGTCTTTGACGTGGCGTGAAAACATGCAACGTTTTTGCAGTTCAATGTTCCACATAACTCCACTTTTATCATGTGTCAATACCTAATGTAAAGAAATGAGAGAGACACACACACTAGTTGTTGCTCCCGAAATGTATTAGGACAAGGTTTCGACTAGAATGCAGTTTATTTTTGCTGCATGAAACTGAAGTAGGAATGAGGATCGACAATGTATATGGCTACACATATAGTTATTAAAAATAGTGTTTGATTGAGCACATCTAGCAGGCATTTGCACGGTGGTGGGAAAAGACAGCATTTGGCCAATGACAAGGGTCGTGGGCAGGCTACATTTTCAACCCTGTCAACACTTGCTGCACACGTCTTGTGCTAGTGTAAAACACCAAAATACACTCATGGATTTTCCCATTTTCGATTCAGAAACCAAAATTAAAAAAACAGACTTTTCCACATTTTTTATTTGGGATTTATAACCCAACCTCCAATGAACGGATGATACACAGACCCAGTGGAATACCAGGGACATTTGAAGTTCAAGGGCTAGAATAACAGTTAAATTCCTATCTCTTTTTTGATTTGGGGGGAAATGTAGTGAGTAGTGACAGTAGTTAACTACTGAAAACAGTACTACATTTTTAATTAGTTTAACTGCCACCAAGCTACAGCAACATGTAGTTAAATTAATAGTTGAGCTACATGTCGTGGAACTACTCAACATTCATTTATGCCAATTTGCATGAACAACATGGTTGATCAGATGACGGTTTCAGTATGAATGAGGTGCAGTATGTTGAAATGTGTCATTGAAATACTGTATACATTTTACTAAACAGTATGCTCTGTATACATATTATGGTAAGTATGTAGTAGATACTTTGAGTAAAGTATGAGCAGTATGAGCTTTCGGTCAGCCAAGCATAATCAGTGCATTACTGGATCATCACCGCATTGTGTGTCGATGATAGGCTACCTGCTCCTTTCGCTTCTGCCAGCGGCCGCAAGGACTTTCTTCCAGGATTTCACTCTCATCCTCACTCTCTTCTTCCTTCCCCCCTGATCCCGAATTGCTCTCTGGGACAGACATGGTCATTTTTATTCCGTCGATTTATTCCACTTTCCAGGATCCAACGAGCGCGCATAAAATGCGCTCGAAGATGCAAAATAAAAAGCAGTTCTATTTTCAGTCAGGTTGCAAAAAGTAGTCTTGTTGTCTGGAGATTTGAATAAGAATAGTCAAATGGAACGCAGTAAAAAACCGACATTCTTAAATATGCATGTTGTAGTCCCGCTCCAACTATATAATTGAAAGTGTCAAAAGAAGCTTTCCGCATTCCACAAAGAAGCAGACAAGGGTTGTCATCATGGGACGTGTCGCTACACGCACGCTATCGGCAGAACAACGCGGGAGATGAACGTGGGTAGTTGCACGGTTGCAATACTTCACTTTCTTCCCGTATTTCTTCGGCTGCTCATGACTGCAGACATAAATAATTCCGACTAGCTGCCCAGCCAAGTATATATCACTCTGGCCCAACTCAACACGACGCTTATATCAGAGAGGGATCTGCCAAGCGAGAGACCCAACCCGCCCCTACGTCCCGGGTGAAATTTGACGCTAATATGTTGTGCTTCTTTTTTTTGGTGCAAAACGTATCCCCCCACTAAATGCTGTAAAGACTGTAATAACAGCGCAATACAGATTCTGTTTGTGCATAATTTTCAAGGACTCTCTGCTCCTTCTCAACAATGTCATACTTTCGTATATATTGCACTGCATTTTCTTTGGGGTTGTATACATTTGATAGTTGGAGAATACACAGAAATTGTGTGTAAAAGAACTACCTCGTAAAAAACACATTTGGTGGTAATGTATGCCACATTATGTATGCATGTTCAAGTTTTGCGATATTAAAATTACTAACATATGTATTGCTACTTGTAAAAAAAAATCTACGTACACAATAAATATTGTAACACGTCTTTAATACATGTTTTGAAATCAATTTGTCAATAGCTCAAGTTTTTCATGTTTTGCTCCCTTCACTTTCCAGCCGAGCTGATATACAGGGCTGGCTAGGTACACATAGTTGCTGAAACGGTTTGGGTCGGCCCTGCTTGTGTAAACACCTCTATTGTGCACTGCAGATAGATTAAAAGGTCCAGTTTCTCCTTCAGTGACTACGTTTACATGCAGCCTGATATTCTGTTAATAGTCCAAAC
Organism: Argentina silus; assembly: GCF_951799395.1. Lineage (NCBI taxonomy): Eukaryota > Metazoa > Chordata > Actinopteri > Argentiniformes > Argentinidae > Argentina > Argentina silus. Next base: position 35,221,129 of record NC_139655.1, on the reverse strand, counting down.
AAATAAACAAATGATCTGAATAAAGATTAAGCTTCCAAATGCATACAAAACAATAGCCAAATGAACTGACTGCCACCGAAGCCCATTTTAACGCGTGCGTCATTCGGAACACGATGCAGACTAGTGCAACTGGACCTTAACCGCATTGCGCGTCTGCGTGCACGCGGCGTAACACTTTTCATGAACTTGTACAATTTCAGACAAGCGTGTCATTCCAAAGTTCTGCTTCCATACCTCACTGGTAAATTCCAGGAGCACATCTTTCCCCCCCAGTCTTTATTCAGACCCCTGATCAAGAGTGGGATGATGATTTGTGGTTGTGTAATTGGCAAAAACATTATGAACACGAGCAGTACAAACAAGAAAAAAAGTTCCAGAAGAAACTTTATTAGCTTGCAAAGTCTTATTTTGGTATAATTTTTCAATACACGAGAGATAGATTTTCTGGGTAGATGAAAGAAAGTGATATTGGCCTAGTTATGGCTTCCTTATGCCTGCCGTTGAAAATGCCAAATCGCCTTGGCTAATTTCTCAGCTGCTTGGCCATCGATTTTTATGCCATGTCTACACACCGCCTGAATATTGTAACAATCAGTTCAGCCGTTTTCGTTTAACAGGTACTTTAACAAAGTTGCATATAAATGTATGAATTTCTCTAGTCAGACCTACAGCAATGTCTACACAACCGATTAAGATGCTGCTTTTGGGCCCCATCAGGTAATGTCCCAGAGCATTGCATCGAAACCGAGTTAAGTTTGTACGTAATATAGTTATCATTTCATGTATAAAATATCGTATGCACGTGCCCATTGACGACGCATGGTGAAGACCGAAATGCTAACTGTTTTGATGAATTCTAGTCTAACGTGAACATCCTGACTACGCTGCAGATACAGCACCAACAACACACACTGCTGCTGTGCATTGACACTGACAGCTGTTGAATGTTGATCTGCCAGTGTAGGTTGGATGGATGGATGGATGGATGGATGGATGGATGGATTAATTTCTAGATGAAAGAGAGGATGGATAGATAGATAGATAGATAGATAGATAGATAGTTAGATTGCAAGATAGATGGATAGATAGATTGATAGGTAGGGTAGCATATAGGCAGATCGATGAGAGAAGGTTGGAGGATAGATAGATTGATAAATAATTTGATTGCTCCATAGATAAATAGATGATAGAATCTCAGATAAATGTGAGAAGGTTATATAGATACATGGTTAGATAGATAGATAGATAGATAGATAGATAGATAGGATGAGCCTGGAGTAGTTCAATGGAGTGGGTAGAGAGTTGGTTGGTTAAGTTGTTGAGAGTGGTAGTTGGTTGGTTATGTGGTTGAGAGTTCTAGTTGGTTGGTTAAGTTGTTGAGAGTGGTAGTTGGTTGGTTAAGTTGTTGAGAGTGGTAGTTGGTTGGTTATGTGGTTGAGAGTTCTAGTTGGTTGGTTAAGTTGTTGAGAGTGGTAGTTGGTTGGTTATGTGGTTGAGAGTTCTAGTTGGTTGGTTAAGTTGTTGAGAGTGGTAGTTGGTTGGTTAAGTGGTAGAGAGCATTGTCTTACGTCATGTATCGTCATTCTAGTGTGATGCTGCTTCACCTGTACTACCCGTCTTATAAATTGTGTAACGATCTTGATTTTTAAATATGTTCTGCATCCACGGAAATAGAGTGCCATCACATCAGAAAATATATCCACCCCATTGCTCTCAGTGGCATTACAACCTACTTAGCAAACTATCAAAACTCAATTAAAACTGTTTGCTTTTAAAGAAACTGGCTACTTTTAGAAGTATTATAGGCACTGTTGTATACAAAGAAGTATGATGAGCACCCGTTTTGTTTCTTATGAAATGTGACTGGCTATATCAGCTGGTTAGCTGATCAATCTATGCTAGTTTTCCTCATTGCCAAACATATTAAATATTGCACACTCAACTTCAAAACTCCTTTGCTCGTCATACAATCATGTAATTAAGATATTCGCTGGAAAGAAACGTAAAAATCACTTATGGAATGATTGTTTTGTTGAATAGTCATGACTGGTTTGAGACAGAAACGTTTGTCTGTCCCACTGTAACCATGGTAATGTTTTTGACAGCGCATATTTTGGCAAGGATACTTTTTAACCTTCTCATAATTGCTTGCGAGTTATCAGACAGATCAGTGTGGATGGAGTCGCGTTATCGTAAGACAATGGGGTTGAGAGTGGTTTCAGTGGGGTAGAACTGGTAGCCAAGACAGTTCATTGTTGTGTTCTGCTGGTCTCCTGTTGTTTTTATTCAAGAGTTCTGAACGTTCCAGAGCAGTTGGAGCTCACAGAATGTTGGCGTAAATCAACATTCCACCGTGTTAAAAGATAGTTTTAAAGAGTTTTTGAGTTACGAAAAGCTAAATTGTATGTATCGAGTTAGAACTCTCTACTCGTTGTAAAGTTGGATTGGTGTGAATAGCTTAAATGTTGTAGGAGTAGCGTTGCAAAAATTTGGAAGAATTGGAACTAGAAAAATAAGTTCCTGAAGAAACTTTGTGGGCTTGCAAAGACTGATTTTGGTAGTTCATAAAGTTGTTTGAAAATCATTTGCACACCTTAGCTTGCTCCAGGCTGAAACAAATATTCAATGAGTTTGGAGACCGAAACCTGGCCATCCTGTTTTTGTGGTTAACTTGTGGTTTGCACTTTGCTGTGCAAGTCTTCTCGGGCTCAACACCACGCTTTGTGACTGGATCCTGAGCTTCCTGACGGGCAGACCCCAGGCAGTGCGGATAGGAGGCGCCACATCATCCACCCTGACTCTCAACACCGGCGCACCCCAGGGCTGCGTGCTCAGCCCTCTCCTCTACTCCCTGTTCACACATGACTGCGTGGCCACACACAGCTCCAACACCATCATCAAGTTTGCTGACGACACGACCGTCATCGGCCTGATCACCGACGGCGACGAGACGGCGTACAGAGAGGAGGTGAGAGCCCTGACATCTTGGTGCCAGGACAACAACCTCCAGCTCAACCTCAGCAAAACTAAGGAGCTGATTGTGGACTACAGGAAGCGGCAGGGAGCCGGGCACGCCCCTATCACCATCAACGGGACGGCAGTAGAGAGAGTCAGCAGCTTCAAGTTCCTCGGGGTCCACATCTGCGAGGACCTGACCTGGACTCACCACACCGACGTCATCACAAAGATGGCAAGACAGCGGCTCTTCTTCCTCCGCAGGCTGCGGAGGTTCAACATGGACTCCAGGATACTCTGCAACTTTTACAGGTGCACCATAGAGAGTATCCTGACTGGCTGCATCACCGCCTGGTACGGCAGTTGCTCCGCCCTCAACCGTAAGACATTACAGAGGGTGGTGAAAGCTGCCCAGCACATTACCAGGACGGAGCTGCCATCCATGGAGGACCTCTACACTCAGCGCTGCAGGAAGAAGACTAACCGGATTATTAAAGACCCTCATCACCCCAGCAACAAACTGTTTCAGCTGCTCCCGTCTGGCAGACGCTACCGCAGCATCCGGTCTCACACCACCAGACTCAGGGACAGTTTCATCCCACAGGCAATAAGACTGTTGAACTCCTGAGCTACTTAGCTCACCACAATGACACTTTTTAACTATGCCACTTTATAACATGCCACTTTATAAAATGCCACTTTATACCAGTCGACATCTGGATAAAAACGTCTGTTTACATTTCACTTCTTACATTTTACATTTACATTTATTTAGTTTTGTATTTAGGTAACTATTGTTATTGTTGTTGTTTCTTTTTCTTTTTATTATTTACACTTCTTATTGCACTGTTGGAGGAGCCCAAGACTTAAGAATTTCATTGCCAGCGACTGCTCTGTAATTGTTGTGCATATGACAATAAAACCATCTTGAATCTTGAATCTTGAATCTTCTGCGGACGGTAGTCTCTGACACATTCACACCACGGCTCATAATGGCTTCCCTGACTTTCATTGATGTCTCTTTGGTCCTCATGTTGACAGACACCAATAGCAGACCCCAAAGGCAAATGCAAAGCCTAGAATCAATACTAGACATTGAGAGCACTCTTATGACTGCACAAATAATGTTTGTGCATTGACGGAACAGACCTGACAAACCAGAGACACCTCATAGTAATTGTAAAAAATCCAAACTTTTGGAGTGTAGAGCCAAAAGTTACTGTTACTTACGCAGGGGAGTATAGATAAGTAGATAGATGATAGATAAAAGTTGAAAAGGTTTAATAGGTACTAATAATAAATTAGTCGAAGAACTATAGTGGGACTTGCTGAAGCAAGCTCACTAATAATGTGAAAAACGTGTTGGCCGTTTGTGCCGCAGGACACACTGCGCAAGTCAGAAACTACTTCATTCAGATCATGTTAGGACATATAAACAGGCCACTTGAATTTGCGATCATACAGTTCTTGAACGTAATGTTCGTTCAGAATGAATTCATTCTGAAAGGCCAAATATTGTGCATGGAAATGTAATCATTGATGCAATCATGTGTTTGTCATCTCTCCAGACCCCCCGCAGTTCACCGTCTGTAATTGAGGTCCTGGGCTACTGCAGCCCATGAACAATGCAGTCAAGTTATGTACTTGCTCAAAGCTTCATATTCTATGAAAATGGCACTACTTTAAAAGGGGTAATCTGTAATAGGTACATCAGTTTTTTACTTTTAGATTAATGATAGTGTTTGTTTACAATTGCATTGTTTACAAACAATGGAGTAAAATTCTCTCTTCAAAACATGGTTAAAACTATAATTTTGATCTCATGGATAGTCAGTCCTTGTATCCATGTCTCTGTCTATTACATTTCTCCAGCCCCATCCCTTACCAAAAAAGTGGCCGCTTTGTTGTTGTTGCTGCTTTGATTAAGGTAGACAGTTATTCGACAGTAATTGTTATTTAAAAGCCATCTTCATCATAAGAAAGGGGTACATTTCATTATTTTAAATGCGTGTAGGCTACAATCATGCTCACTTTCTCTGAGTTCGATTAGGAAAGACTTCCGTTGTGAAGCTTTCATCCCCAGTGTCGATGCCCGAGACTAGAGTTCAAAGTTACCGAGAGGTAACATCCCTCTCTGGAGGTACACTCGGTTTCAAAACCTCCTTGTGGCTACTTATGAAGATGCTAGATAGTCCAAAAAATAGCAAAGACATACGTTCGAATTCATGCTTGACAGAACCACCGTATCAAGCGAGGTTCGGCGAGGCAACGAGGACTGGGTGTAGCCAGGCCGAAGACGTCTAGCTAGCTAATTGTTTGTGTTGTGGGCTTCAACTGGAGGCAGAAGTGTTCAATCCCTGCGGATTACCCAAACGTCGAAAAAAAGTGCAACTCATGGCCTCGGAAGAGCTGTATGAGGTACGAAGGCTGCCCAAGATAAACTAAATCACATCGAACTAAGCGCGAGTGCCTTTTCCTCTTCGCTTACCGTATATTTGGAGTTTTTTAAACAGAAAGCTAGCTAGCTATTTGCTTTAGCCAGCTAATTTAGCCGCATCATGTTTAGCTGCATATTTTGCCTTGTACATGGCTTTGTTGTTCGCCAGCTAGTGGAGTCCGAGTAAACCCCACAGCCCAGAAAAACAACGCCGCTTTTCAGTTTTGCTTGTAATCCTGATATATTCTTCCTCGTTGACAATTTAGTGCTTAAACCCAAATAATATTCAATGCTTTAGCGAAAGACCTGTTCTGGAATCAACTGTTAGACGCGTTCAATTTATGTCGCCTGGTGCACCGAGTGGTCGGAATATGAGTTGTATCGACCATTCCATCTGCCCCGGTGCGAACCCCTCCCGTCCGCTACAATCGGTGAGCTAAATTGAACGCACCTGTTGGTTCTCGCTAACATGTCTGAGGCTAAAACTCCGAATATTGGTACATAATCATTTCCCGAAACAAACGCGTTTCCTTTCTTAGTCACTTGGCTAATGGTCAGGGGTGTACGAACGATTCTTGCGCTGAAAACAACACAGGACAAACATAGTTGTAGCTACACGGTAAGTGTTTTGTGATACATTATGGAACTTTTGTCGCTAATTCTTGACATAACACTTTGGGCTTTGAGTGTTGACTGTATGGTTCATGATCTAACGTGAATTGTTTTCTTATCTCATTCGACCACACACTCCATAGTTGGATGAACAGACTTTAGACCTCATGGTGCGTTCATGACAAGTCGGAACCTCAGGGTTAAAATTAACGTAAATTATTTGCAAATGCTTCCTATTGGTTGATCCTGATACTCAAAGTGGGAAACTCATGGTATCATCTTTGTACAACAAGTTTCCAAGTCTGCTGTAGATGAACAAACCTTTGCTAAATAAGCTTTTGCTCATGAGTGTGGGGAGGTGTTCTCCTGTTTGCCCAATCAGATAATTTCTTGACTATTTTGGTCTATTTGGGGGACCCACCTAGTCAAAGAGCTCCTCCAGTGGCTGAAAGTTCCATGTAGTAACTGTAAGAATGGGCATTTTTAAAAAATTATTATTATTGTTATTATTGAGTGATATTTGAAATACACGTTTGAATTGGCTTGAAAGAATGGTGGGGTTCTATCTACTTGACTACCACAATGAAAACAACAGTAGAGATATGTTCCATTCTTATACATTTTGAAGGAATTGTACCTTTTGGCCGTAGCCACTGATTATATACAAATATATAATATATATATATACAAGTATATGAATACAGTACGTGTTAATAATTGGAATGTCACACGCGGCCCTACCGATTGATTTAAGTCATTGTCCAAAATTGTGCCTCTTCATTTGTAGCAAACTATGATGCATGATATGACTAAAAAATATTTACATTGATCAGAATGAGTCAGACAGAGAGAGAAACAATACATACTGTAGTAAAAAACAATAAATCAAGCATGATGAGTCCCAGGTGGGTATGTGGCTATGGGGAGGGAGGGAGGGAGGGAGGAGGGGGGGGAATAGGGTGTGGTAGTAGCTCAGTGGTGTAGCGGTGCAGGTGGACAGCACCCTGGTGCTGAAATACCTCCAATGCAAAACACACACACACACACAACAACAACTAACGTCAACAAAAAAAGCCACAACGGGCTGGTAATGCAACACCATTTCCATCCAGTGACATGAACATAGGGTTCTTGCATGTTTTCTTGAATTGTGCATTTTTGGTTACATGATTCGTTACCACTTGGTGTTGAACTCTCCCTAGGTTGAGAGAATCGTGGATAAACGGAAGAATAAGAAGGGAAAGATTGAGTACCTGGTGCGCTGGAGGGGATACAGCTGTGAGGGGGACACCTGGGAGCGCGAGGCACACCTCTCCAACTGTATGGAGCTCATCCACGAGTTCAACCGCCAACCAAGCGAACGGCAGAGAGACGGCACTTTCTTACGGTCCACACGCAGCTCCCCCACCGCAACCCACAGTCAGGGCTCCAGCAACAACGCCCGCAAGCAGATCTGCCGGCCACAGCCGTACCGTGTCAGCAGCGGCAATGGCAGCAGTCACACAGGGAGCCACAGCATAGTAATTCCCGGGAATGCCTTTTCACCCACCACAGCAGCCACAGCTGGTTCCAAACGGCAGCAGCAGTTGCCACCACTTGACAGAAGTGACACGGACACTAAAATGGACCCGCAGCAGCTCATCACGAGCGAAGATTACCATCGCTCCACCTACAGCGCCATGTCCAGCACAGGCTTCACCGCCGCTCCGGTTGGCACCGCACGACGGAGCATGGATCTGGCCAAGTCCGGGATCAAAATCCTGGTGCCCAAGAGTCCAATGAACAGCCGGGCCAACTCTGAGGAGTCCCCGAGCGAGGCGGCCCACAGTCTGGAGCAGGGGGGTCAGGAGCCAGACTCTGTGCCCCCGGAGGTGGCCTTGCTAGAGAAGCCTCTGGGGGTGCTGCTGGGGCCAGGAGAAGAAAGGGCACGAATGGGGACCCGCCCTAGGACTCAGGCTCAAATCCCATTATCTCTTCCACAAGTCCCTATAACACCAGCAGCGATACGGACCCTCAACGGCAAAGGTAAAAGACTGAAAGAACTGTGTCTTTATCGTAATGGGATTATTGAACTCTGATCTTGTTTGTAACTTCAAATATTCATGTCAAATAATATCAATATTACATTTACATTTATGGCATTTAGCAGATGCCTTTATCCAAAGCGACTTACAACAAATACATTTGTCTTAGTAAGTGAATCATCTATCCATCAGTCATCATAAGAAAAGGTAATCTATGCTAGGACCAGGGGCTATTGGCAGTCACAATGCTAGCAGAAAGGGCAGCACCCAAGCATTACCCAACCCATCCACCCCCCTCCCCAAGCAGCACCCAAGCATTACCCGACCCAAAGAAGAGCTGACTTCCAAAGGAGTAAAATTATACGTTGTGCTAGCAAGGATGCAAAAGCAATGATGTCTGCTTATTTGGAGTCTAGCTATTAAGTTGAAAAGGCAGGTCTGTCTGCTGGAGCTGCAGTGCTGCTTTATTGATTGGAAAGTACTCACTTTTCTGTAGATTTAGCTTGTATGCAGCGAAAGAGCCAACGTTTTTTTAAAATAGACAGAATAGTGGGTATACCAGCTGCAGGGTGACTCACATGAAGTAATACATCATCTGTATATAATGACAGCCTATGTTCCACTCCTTTCCGAGTTACACCTTGAAAAAATGGGGATCTTTTTTTTTTTTTTTTTTCCCAGGAGAGAAACTTGCACAGGGGGGGTAATATGAGAGCTAACTTTCCATGCAGTGTAGGAATCCAAATATGGAAAAATGTTTTAATCTAAAATTGCTTATTTTAGCTATTTACCCATTTCTGGCCACCTTCAGTGTATACAGACAGTAGCATCCTCCTGATTCTCTATTGGCTCTTGTTCGAGAATTTAGGAATATTTCACATTCCTGAAAATATGTGTCCTCATTCAGGCATTCTTAACTCCACACCAGATTAAGTTCTTCATTTCTCTCTGGAATTTGTGCTGATTTCATGACACATCGTTTAGCCAATATGTACCAAAGATTTAATACCTGGTTATTTTCTGTCTTTATAAAATGTGTCGTCATCTGCATGCGAGTTCCTTAACATGTTTTTTATTAATGTGTTCTATGAACCAGGTACATCAACACTCAGGGAGGCCCTGGCAGCCAATGGGGTGGCCAGCCTACAGGGTGCGGTGGCAGGAGGCAACAGTGCTTCCGGCGTGTCAGGGAAACGACGCTTTGAGGACCGCTCAGCCTTCGACAAGCGGCTTCGGTTCAGCGTCCGGCAGACAGAGAGCGCCTATCGCTACAGGGACATTGTTGTCAAGAAGCAGGATGGCTTCACACACATCCTGCTCTCCACCAAGTCCTCTGAGAACAACTCGCTCAATCCTGATGTGAGTCATTAGTCTGTCTTTTAGGGCTGTCAAAAAAAAGAAATACTGTTAAAGAGGAGCTGATGCAAAGAAAACTACTTTTCCTGTTGAAACCCGCCTATGTAGTAGTCATATATCCTATGTCCCATATCATATATCCTCTATCTTACCATTGAAGGCAGGGTTTTGGATGGTACATCAAATCACACACCTCTAAGAAACAAATTCTCAGTTGCATTTTTGGAAAATGAGGAGGAAAATCAAGATGAAATCAGCCACTGCAGCAGTCTCTCTTTTAAATCTTTTTAAACATAATTCATAGCATTTCCTTATCTTCACCCTTGCAAACACTGAATTAGTAGTAGTAGTAGTATTGATATTTGATCCCTATAGTGATCCCTATTGATATTTCAGCCATAACTAGTTTTGAGTGCTCTTTGGACAAAACAAATCAAATTTGTTAGTACATTACTACTCAGTAGCAAGCTGAGTTTCACCTATTTTCCGAGCTAAACACACTATGTGGTTGGACCAATCAGTCGCCTTTAAAGGTATTTTCACATACAGTATAGTCCCTTTTTTTAAAGTCAAACTCAGTCCTCTTTAAGTGAACCAAGAGGAGAAAAAAACGGTAAAAGAACTGAGAAGAAATCATATTTTTGTATTCACACTGCCCTTCTGTTTGAATGATGACTCATTTTCCTCGCTGGTCCATTTTAACAGTGATGAGGTCTCAGTCCACTTTGCTTTCATATGGCAAGGACAGAGGCCCAAGGGAGTCGTGCCAGGATAGGACACAGTGTTTACAATGACAAGGACCGGGAGTGCTTTGCGCTCACATTGCACCCAAAAAAAACGAAAGTGAACTGAAGTGAACCGACCTCACATCACCTCCCGATATGGTCTCAGTTAGGTTCGCCTTAGAGGGGTCTGAGTTCATTTGAAGCATTCACATATGCATGAAACCGTTGACCAACCGAGTTAACAAAATTGGCTGAAAGGGACCAAGTGTGACAATACCCTTAGAGTGTCATGTCAATGAGCAAAACAACATCAGTACTGTTTACCGAATTCATTCTAGAATGGCAATATTATCAGATTCGTTGAGCGGATAGGCCTACATGAGCTGTTCACAAAACCGGAGCATGTTGACAGTTGGTGAGTGATTTTAGAATTTGACTGGTGAACCACTGCCCGTGTCCCATTAGCACCCTTCCCACGCATCTCCCTCTCGTCTGCTTCAGGTAATGAAAGAGATGCAGAGTGCCATGGCCACTGCAGCAGCTGACGACAGTAAGCTGGTCCTGCTGAGTGCGGTGGGCAGTGTCTTCTGCTTTGGCCTGGATTTCATCTACTTTATCAGACGGCTCACCGATGACAGGAAGAAGGAAAGCATCAAGATGGCAGAGACCATTAGGTACAGAGAGACGGAGAGCTCGTAGTTCATGTTTAGCTCATGGCTCGTCTTGAGCACAGCACAGGGAATTATTTAATGTTATGTATGTGAGTGTATTATTTAATGTTATGTATGTGAGTGTGTGCAAACCAATGCAAAGACTTGGCGTGAAGCAGCATACCTTGCCCTTTTGTAGCGTGTGTTGTGGCATCAAACCAATGTGTGAAGACTATAATGTTCTGCATATAGGTTTCTGACCACGTACTTTGGTGTTTTTGAAGCTATCAAACTTCAGACCCAGTGAAAACGACATGCAACTTACATGTACATGTTGCTTAGTTCAGTTCAATGGAAACTCTACATGTTTCTGTACCATAAGCATTGATAGCACATGTTCAAGAGGATAAACATCTGTTTTATGACTTTGTGATTATTAAATGCCCAACAGAAAAAGTAATGTTAGTTTGGCAAGTAGAAAGATAAAACACTGACACATAAGCTCCCTTGAACCAGTAGTTGTGCTGTTGGTCTGATTCATAAAGATAAAAGGTGATAAAAATGCTCAGTCCCTCATTCTGATCCCCAGGACATTTGTCAACACATTCATCCAATTCAAGAAGCCCATCGTCGTAGCCGTGAACGGGCCAGCAGTGGGCCTCGGGGCCTCAATCCTCCCGCTGTGTGACGTGGTCTGGGCCAATGAGAGAGCCTGGTTCCAGACACCCTACACCACCTACGGACAAACACCAGATGCCTGCTCCTCCCTCACCTTCCCTCGCATCATGGGTGTCGCCTCGGTGAGTTTCCGTGTCGTCATGCAGGGGAGGCTGCTGGAGGTAGAAATCGGAGGATGGGCTCATTGTAATGCATGGAATGAAATGAGGAATGGTATCAAACATTTGATACCATTCCACATTCCATTTCACGCATTACAATTAGCCTGTCCTCCGATTTCTTTCACCAGCAGCCTCCACTGGTGTCATGGCATTGCCTATGTAAGTAATTTGGACAGTGAAACATTTTTTTCTTCTTTTGGCTCTATATTCAGTCAGGTTTGATGAAATCAAACAATTAATTTGAGGTACTGATTGTCAGCTTATATTTTAGCATATATATATATTTTTTTTTACAAAAATCTGATTCAACATGGAAACAACAACAGAGTCTCCCCCTTCCCCCTATTTTAGGCCACCAAAAGTATTGGGACAGATTAATATAATGTCCAAGTGAAGCACAAATGTTTTGTGTTCGGTTGCATATCCTTTGCATGCAATAACTGCCTGAAGTCTGCAACCCGATGACCCCACTAGATACTGGGTATCTTCTCTAGTGATGCTCTGACAGGCCTGGACTGTAGCCGTCTTCAGTTTGTTATTTGTTTTGAGATCTTTTTGCCTGAAATCTCAGCTTTAGAAAATGAGTGTGTTCAATTGGATTTAAATCTGGAGATTGACCAATATAGCTGGAGCAGTAAATGTTCAGAGAAGTGGGACAATTATCAATTCCATCTTCAGTTATTACCAGTAGGCGAAAATAGACACTTATTTGATTATAACGGGCACAGCTGTTGCCAGGGATAATCCCTCATACCACCAGTACATCCTCTGCAAAATACATGGACGTAGGCCTCGTGTATATCGTCATCGCATTATGAAACTCATAATAATGTTGCATCCATCCATTGCCTCCACACTGTGCCAATTACCAATGAAATCATGCAACTGTGCATGTCTCCTTCTATCCCTCTCTCCTCCCCCGCTCCTCCCGCCTCTCTTCCCTTGGCTTGCTTCACTTACTTGTCTCCCCCCCCCGCCTTAATGATGTCTTCACCCAGGCCAGCGAGATGCTGCTGAGTGGGCGGAAGCTGACGGCCCAGGAGGCCTGTGCCAAAGGCCTGGTGTCCCAGGTGCTCTGGCCGGGGACTTTCACTCAGGAGGTGATGGTTCGCATTAGGGAGCTAGTCTCTTGTAATTCAGTTGTAAGTCATCCTTTTCCTTTTGATTTTGACGTTTTTCAATAATTTGTGGCATCTCTTTCACAGTCACAGACCACCACCACCCCCCCCCCCCCACCCCCACCCCTCGTCCTCCTGATTTAGTCTTTTGTTCTCTCGCCTTTGTCTCATCAAATCCATACACAAACACCCCCCCCCCCCCCCCCCTCCACATGCACACAGACATATACTCATGCATTCTCCACTCCACACCACACCATATCTAACGACAGAGTCCACTTGAATTGTTATCTCTTCAATCTTAACATATATGCTTTTATCATTAAATCGAGTTGAGACAAAATATCTGTCTCTTGATGTACAATTGCTTTGTCTATTTTAAATGAAAGTTACCTCTGCTGCATCTGCCATTGCAGTCATTGTAAATAACAGGTGAACTGTCATATCCCACATTTATAGGATACTGAAAGTAAATGGCATGCCGTAGATGGGCACATATTGTGTGAATTTGCTTGGTTTTGGGAAACATCCCCCCACCAGCGATACCCTTCATCAGACTACAATGGAAATGCTAGGGGGCAGTTAAGCCACCGTGAACAAAGGCTCCAAAAACACACAAATACAGTATGTCCTTTTTGAAACCGCAAAGCTCCCAGTATAGTGATGCAGGTCTTTACTGTAGATGCTGTCCATATGAAATTGTGGCTATCCAAACTTTGAAAAAGTGCAAATTATGAAGTCATTACTCAAATCTGGAGCCATTGTTCACTTGCTTATTGGCCCTAGCACTGCCTTTTGTCCTTTTTTAAATGTATAAAAACAATTGTTATGCTGATTATTTTCCTTCTTTCTTTTGCCTTTCCCTTCTCTTTTGTTTCACCTTGGGGGTGGGGGGGGGGACCTCTGCTTGTTGCACCGTAGGTCCTGCGAGAGTCCAAAGCACTGGTGCGGAACACAAACCGGGCCGCCCTGGAGCAAGTAAACGAGCGGGAGTGTGAGGCGTTGAAGAGGGTGTGGGGTTCCTCACAGGGGACGGACTCCATCCTCAAATACCTACAGAAGAAGATTGACGAGTTTTAATGTTTGCATATTCCCTTCCATCCTTGCAGCGGAAGATAGACACAACCCAAACTCTGAAGTTAAGATATGCAGCCATGCTACCTGTGTGTGTTTATGGACTTGGTTGAGTGTGTGTGTGCACACGTGTGCATTGAAGAGGAAGGGGGGTCCTTTAAATCTCCCCTTCCAAGCAACCTTATGCTCACCGTTTTACCCCGTCACCTTGGCCTTTTTATAAGACAATTCCTCAATGCTCCATAACAGGTTTGATAGAAAGTGGCCTAAATTCAAAAGGATGAAGGGGATTGGGAAGACATTGATGATTCCACATGAAGTGTCTTACATGGCTTGGGATAGATTTAGGGTAGATGTTGTATCAACATGAATCAGCATTTATTTATGACACAACGAAAGTGCACAGTGAAAACTACAACAAAACCAAGTGACTTCCAGTGTGGAGCATGCAATAAGATGTTTCGGGGTTTTTTCACCACATTGAACCTGACCAGTGGATTCGGGACTTATTGGATTCTCCATATTGGCTTACTTTCTTTGGACTCTTGAAAGACTTTCCATTCATAAGACAAATTGCAATGTTTGTTTAACTGGACAGCTTAAATATAACAGAATACAACATGATAACTTAAACAGTTCTTGTTTGTTTCATAGTACTTTTGGGTGGGTGCTACACATTGGTAGTGGTCATCAATGTAAAGCGATTTGAGCGTCTGAAAAAGTGCTACATACAAAAAGTCAAATCCAATTGATTGATTATACATTTTGGTTCAACTGATATTTGTTGGAGATAATTCACCCAGGCAGTGGTTCTTCATCTTTTGGCTATACAGTAATTCTTACCAAATATTTTCTATGGAAAATGTTTTTGTTCTAAATTAACAGAAGCACATTAACAGTATAACTTAACTAAACCTGCTGCAACACTCCTGCATTGTTCCTTCCATGAAATCTACATTAAAGGTTTAGTTCACTCTAAAATCAAATGTCTGTGATCAACCAAATACCTTTTATCCAGTCAATACACTCAATATCCCAGTTATTTAACAAGTTGCACTTCCACATTTTCCAGTACAATGGAAGTGAATGGGGTCCACCAGATGGCCTTTGGGTGGACCCCGTTCACTTCCATTATATTGGAAAATGTGCAACCTGCTAAATAACTGGGATACCGACACAAAGTGGTGTATGGACGGGAGTGAATGTGACATTTTGGTGATTTCAGTGACCTATGACCTATGCCCTTTAAAGAGACAATTGAAAGACTCTTGGTGCAAAGTTTATGCATGCAGATATGTCAGTGCCTTTCCTTTAATCCTGTGTCACTTATTATTTCACATTTGTGTTCAGAACCGACCCAATATTCATTGAGAACAGGCTATGTACAGTGGAATTGGCATGATGAAGTTTATGAAAGCACAATGTTTTACGTCACATGTTCAATAAACATCAGATCTTCAGAGAGAAAAATCAGTATTGAATAGTTGAGCATTCCTGTCACAATATGTCCAATACTAAGAAAATCTACATTGATTTGGAGTTACGCAGCATCTTCAACACTCTATGTACAACCCCCCTCCCCTTTTGCATTGGGCAATGGTTACCTTAAGATCATTGTCCATTACATTAAGATTTATCAAAAGTCCTGAAAACAGTTACAGCTTTGATTTTGTTGAGCAAAAAGTGTTGTAATTTCCACTTTTTTTTTCTGTCACGGAGTGACTTGTGGCCATTACTATCATTTGGCCATTTATCATTGTTTTTCATTGGATGAATAATCGCAGCAGAGCTCTTAATATGTAACAGTTACAAAATATTAACCAATATCTGGCATTGTTTTAATAGGGACTACTGTTATCCCTGTCTCTCCATCTGAAGAGTGACATTTGTAATTATTTATATTGTGCAAAAAAATATATGACATATTTAAATATTTAAGGCAGAAATGGGTTGGACAAAGTAGTGTTTTGAATTGTTTTAAAGCTATGTTTAATAATGTTTTAGTGGCTCATGGTTTGTATCACAACTGTTTTTCTAAATGTGAAGTAACGTGATGAGATGGATTGGATTAGTCTACTCATGGATAGATTGCTTCTGGCTCCAATGTCTCCTCCATTGGAGCAGTCTGTCTTTTCACTATCCTCCTTGTCAGAATTCAGTTTTAACTGCTGTCACATCAACGATAACTTACTAAAACATCAGCAACAAGGGACAGATTTGTTTTCACCTGTCATTTTCAATATGCTAGAGAATATAAGGAGTAAAAAGCTTGTTAAAGATTAATAAGTGTTTCTGAAGACCGTTTCATGCTTTTACATTAGATTTTAGTCGTTTTCTACCAAGTGAAGGGGGTTGTTTGTCACCCAATTTCCATAAACTGTTGATATTTCTTACATGACCTACAGTATAGACCGGTAGTGCTACTATGAGCCTTTCATTACGTTGCTTCAGCCACTACAGGCTATGTCATAAAGCCCCTCATTACTGACATAGGTTCAAATTGTTGTATATGAAGGCATAGCCAAACTGATTCAGGGAAGTGAAACAGGCGCCTGCACTCAAATTTGGTTGAATTATTTCAAGGAGAGGAAGCACTGTTATGCTTGCTCCATCCTTTCTACAGTATCCAGCAGAGGAGGATGCATTACATTGTGCATTACAGTGACCCTGTCTTCCAATTTGTACCACCACTGATACCCAGGGGAAATAGTCATGGAGAAAACCCTTCGTTAGTGAATAGAACATGACTAGATGTGTGTGTGGGAGGGGGGGGATATCACTTCTATTGTACTTCAGTAAAATATTATTTTCTTAATTGGAAACTAAGGCACTGGATGAGTACTTTAATCCTCTGACCCACATTTTCCAAAATTTTCAGCTGAAGAACTGTATGTGTTTGTGTGTGAACTGCCTTAAGACTGAAATCCTGGTACAATATTTTTGCATCATTGGGACCTATTATTTTGTAGTTGAACTGATATAAATACTGTACAATCTGTAAAGTTTTTTTGTTTTTTTTATAAATGACTTAAATACTCCTCTGTGAAATAAACTGGCTTAACCTGTTGAAGGAAAATGTTGGTGTGTTGATATTGTGTGGAGCCTATTTTAATTTATAAAATAATTCCTTGAATTGACAGGCTATGTTTACACTTGGATTGGATTTGCTGCAATGGTTGTGGAAACAGATTACACTACAGTTGAGAATTATGTACACAATGTGTTGAGATGTTCCTGTGGGTCCTCAATACTCAATTACAGCAGTGAACTCTTCTCAGGCTAACATCACGATTAACCAACTGGCTATGCCAATCTAGTGGACTCAAAGTGAGCCTCACCTGTGATTAGCAAACGACAATCTTACACCACCTCGAAGACATGAAGTGTTTTCTTGCATACAGTATCTGTTGTCACACAACCATTGTGAAAAAATGTGTAGTGCCACTGTTGCTCAATGCTTGAGTGGATGTAGCCATAGAATGAGATTAGATTCCAATCCCAATGTTGGAGTCTGTTGTCAAACAAAACAAAGTGAGCATGGCGCAGGCTGCTCAGGTAAATGAACTGTGATTACATGGGGAGCATCATGTAGTCAACTTCCTTCATCTTCTGTGATTTGAGTGGGTTCACTTGTGTAGTATCAACTCAGCTGCAGTGTCTCAGCTTAGTCATTTATTGGCAACACTAGATGGCATCATGCACCTGAAAGCCATTTATAGATAAACCTATTGAAGAAGAATGCATTGATCCAATTGGCAGATGCCGTCCCAACACCTTAGTTGACTACATGGCTCCCCGCATGCAATGAATGGGAAAGATAGCAGGTGCTTACTCTACGCATCTCTATGATCCACCCATCCACCTCTCATCCTCATTCTCCCCCACCCCCATCTAAGAAAAGAAAGGAATTCCACTCTGCTTTAGAAAATAAGGAAATAAAAACACAATCAACAATTTACCTTTAGCACCTCATATAATCTAGCAGACACAATAGATTATTTATTAAACAAATAATTGAAAGTTGTGCAGGATCTGAAGTTGTCGTTCATGAAACATGAGTATTCTTAAAGGTAGGACTCTGGGATATGACGCCATGCCAGGAAGTCACAGCAACTTAAATAAAAACATAGATATAAAACCAAAGATATTTGAAGTAAAGACGTGAACAGCGGTAGGTACTCAAACATCGGCGCATGCAAACCGTCACGATATGCGTGCTGGAGTTGGTCTCCTCTCGTTTCTTTATTGTCTCTGTTTTGAAATTATCTCCAGTAGCGTCCCTCTGCTCTTTTCCCATTGACGTCACATCCCAGAGTCTACCTTTAAAACCGTTACCTTCAATTGTCACCATGACACTTTTCAAGGTAGTAAACACAGGGCCGCCATCAGGATAGCAATGAGGCTTGTACGCACAAAATGAAATATATTGAGACCATATTAACTGAAGTGACCAGAAATATATCAAAAATGGTTTCACAGTAAAATGTCCCTTCAACGTCATACGCTGATCCAAAAACATTACAAGCAGTGACATTTCTTCGCCTTGCAGTAAGCACAGGTCACAGTTGACGTGAAATTTGCTCGCACTATAGTCACATTTGACCATACGATTTTTTTTATAGGTCAGGGCCATAGGTGCCACCCCTCATTACCTCAAATACACCCCTCATTACCTCAAATACAATACACGCTTACCCTCCGTTTGAAAAGGGGTTAAATGAGAGGTAACATAAAAATGGAGAAGTAATTTTGGGGGTAGTTCTCTTGTGCACACTACGCCTTATTCTGTTTAAAGGTAAACTCAGTGATATGACGTAGCCACAAAATCGTGAGGTGACTACAGAGAGAGATAGTTAGCGTAAGACAATTCACTCAGCAGCCTTTTTGTCTTGCGGCAAACACGTTGCACTGCTGTGCTCATGCTCTGACAGAATCACTCCGAGTGGTACGTCCTGCTTGGGTGAATCTGAAACATCATCTAACCTCCTGTGATAACGTCACATCACTAAGTCTGTCTTTAAAAGTGAAGCATGTAGTTTTGCGCTTTTCTCCTCTGGCTGCACATATGTTACGTTTTCTAATAGCGCCAATTGTGTGCATATCCAATGCAAGCAAACAAAACGTAAAATAGGTACGTAAAATCAGTGCTCACCGCAACACCAGATTTTAGAAAGTGCTGATTTGGACCAAAACAGTACACTGCACTGAACTTTCTTTATCATGTGATCCCATTTCTTGATCGCTACCGATTTAGCATGGCCATTTAGCACTATTTTAAAGCTCAAATCTACATTCTGGACTTTAAACTTCTGAATTAAACAGGATAAATAATGCATGTTGCACGTGAAATCAAGAAAATAAACATTTTGCATGTGGTCAGGGGGGGCATCCATCATGGAAGCCAGTACCCATGTGTAGCCAATAGTCCTGGTTCTTGAAGAGGACAAGGCTGTAGAAGTTTTCACCCCCTTTGTGGAAGCCATGTTCCGTGACTCCCCAGGAAACAGGACTGTCCATGAAGCCATGCATAGTCAGTGACAGCCAGGAGGTGAATTTGGGCTCGTCAAAGTACTTCCTAGGTTTAAATGGAGACCAGAGTAACAGGAAGTCAGATCCTCCAGCCAAACTCAATTCTTAGAAGAGTAGGCTGTTCATGCATTGAGGTACTGTGCACATACAGGTCATCATACAACTGTTTGAAATTAATGTACACAACAAAACTGCATCACTCATTCAGAAAAAGGTTCACAACTAACAGAATGACAGCAACCACACAGAAACTGACTCCTTACAATACATATACCAGTACAATGGACTAGAACAGGTGTGAATGCTAATGTACAGTATACAGTATATTTATATATATAATGTGAACATACCGAAGCTCCTGTAGCAGTGTGTAGATGTCTTCAGGCAACAGAAAGCCAGTGATGGTGCACTGCAAGGCTTGGCTCACTGGCATATTTGGCTCTGGACAATTGTACGTTGACAGGAAGCTAGCTTCTGTATTGTCACTGTAAACAGTCAAAGCCACATCCATAAGTATAGCAAGGGTTTTTCCTCAAGCGGGTTACAATTGTATGGGGGATTTCTTATTTCGTTAAATGAAACTGGAAAGTGGAAGCAATTCATGTGCACATTCTAAAAATTGGGACGAGAATAAGAAAAAGGAAGTAAAAAAAGAATGAAAAAGAAAAGAAAATCTCCCTGTTTTACAAAGATGCGTACCAGCTGACACCGGTGCTTAGGGCCCCAAGCCACTCCAGGAACTCAGATGAGCGCTGCTCCCCACAGAGGTCAGAGGGGTGCAGGGTCGGGCAAGACAGGTCCCTCAGGGTGTGGGTACTGACGAGTGGCCTGTGCTCTGTCCACTGGTAACGAGACAGGAGGCTCTCCATCTCGACCCCTGCAGATCAACACAAACACACCAGTTGTGTTCAGTGGGGCACAACGTAGCGAGACGGTTTGCATGTTCTACCTCCTCTGTTTCACTTCTTTGAAACATTTTTTACTATGATATGAAAAATTGTCAAATTGCAACCAGAAGGCATGCCTGCCCCAAGGGTGGGAGCAACCAGACCGAGTGTTCAATGGCTGTCACAAACATTGTTGTCACATGAAATATATTCATTCCAGTCAAAGATAACTAACTCATAGTAGTTTTAACACAATCAACTAACAGCAAAACAATAGATTAGATATAATAGATAATAGATATACATGTGTGTTCACCTCAATGCACATTTTAAATATACGTTCTTGTACCTGAATTGTGTCGTGCCAGCAGGAAGTCACTTTTGAGAACAACCCTTTCTTTCAGGCTGGAAAGAACCCGCTGGTAACGCTTCTCTCCTGCAGCCATGGATTTGTCCGTCAGGTCGATGGTCACCACTGCACAGAAATAGGCATTATGATAATTGCTGGCATTTGTATTTGTTCAACCAGGCTAGATTTCAGGAGATCATGCCATCAATCACACAAATGGAGGCTAACCATAGTTGACATCGCCCACTGCCCATGGTTCTCACCATATCTCATGACCTGTCTGTGATTGTACTGTGATGGCTTTCCTTCGAGACCCAACAATTCATATGTGTCCTTGTCCACCGAGAGTATCAGCTGTCCTTTGATACAAAAAAAAGAGGTTTACATACAGACCTGTCAATATTACAGGGCCCTATTTCTTCAAGGGATAGTTTACAAAAAATACAAATTGTTGCTTTGGTTGATTCACCAAGAAAGTTTTGGAGATAATTAGTTCTCTAGACACCTCATAGCCATATTTTGTTTTGTCATCACCATGGGGTCCCATTCATTTTGAGAGTCTATCTAAAATGTCTACAGAAACAGGTTGAGAGTAGCACGTAATTAGACTCACTGTTTGGGAGAAGTGCAATGGTGTTGTCCTGGTCGATTCTTGTCTTGAAGGAAAGAGCATAAACAGCACCTGACAAAGAGACAACAAAACATTGGCATATCAAGCTAGACCTGGGACGCTCCTGGGACATGTACAGTAGATGGTCTTGTAACCTGGCGAAGCAAGCCGCTTTTCAACCACTCCACTGGCCCACCACAGTACCTGACTGTTATTGTTATGGCTTGTCCTCATCATCAAATAGGAGTTGAAACGTCCAATGGGAGGGAGGGATTCACACTAGTTCAATAGTAGAATAGAATTGGTAGATAGGGGGGCATATGCCGCCATAGCCGAAGTAGACTCTACAGGCTTTTGTATGGCATCAGATTACTGCCAAATATCAAGCATGCACGAGATGTAGCTGTCAAGCAAGACACTTCAGCTATCAAGAGTATTTGTTTGGCATAAGTTTGAAAGTGAAAAATACCGTCCCAGGGTCATTCTGTTACCGTGGAATTGCCCATACGTGTACATAGCAGATAATATCAACGATTGTTAATTTCATGAACAAATGGAATGTTTCTTTTTTTTCGTTTGCAATTAATACATGTTGGTTACTGAATCAATATCAGTAAAATAAACTGTCTAATATCTATTTTCGAACGTTTTATTAAACTTTTTATGTTTTGAGGGAGCGATTTTATTTTGAAATGTTTGCCAAACCGGAAGTTCCCTTAAATCAGCTGGCTTCAGAAAGAGGTAATCGAATGAGAGAGGGATATATACAGTCTCATCGAACGCACATCCTCACCATGTTCTTTCTTTTTTTCTTAAGGAATGCTGTTGTAGTAGCCTCTACATTTCATCACCCATACAATCCATTAAAAAGAGGAAAGGAAAGACGTGAGATGGACTTCCTTATTGATCACATGGCACTCTCATTACCGCTTCAAGACAAAAACTGATGGACTGTATAGGTGATGAAATGTATTACACTGTCCCGTCAAAGCCATATCAGATTAAAACGTTGTGCATTTGTATACAGAATGAGAAGACTCGTTTTACTTACCATTCCACACAACATTCTTCAAGAACTCTTTGTCCAGAAATTCATATACGGGTACATTTTTGATTAGGTAATACTTGTTGAACCCATTAATTATACTAGCCAGCTGAGAAGTAATGGCACCGCATTCGGGTATGAACAGCGTCACCTGAAAAGGGATCAGTAAAAAGAATACTTCTAACACCACGGAAGAATAACGCTATTTAAATAACAACATAAGCTTCAACAAACACTATACTAAGTCATCCAACTAAACCGGTAGTTCTGCTTTGCTTACCTTGTGGTTGAAATAATGCTTTGACACGTGGGTGTCATACCTAGATTTTTCATGCTCAAAATTAGATTTCTCAGAAATAAGTAAACTTCTTGGACACCTCTGCAGCTGCGTGAACATTGTATCGGCGATCTGTTTAATATTACAACAAATGTTTACAAACTGACTGACTAGCAAGCGACACGTGCTAAATGCGCATCTGTGTTCTCTGAGCTCCAATAGTGGAACTCCGCCCACTTTACATGAGGATTTCTTCAAAATAAGAGTGCCCAAGTTAAACATTATTTAGCATTTAAACATGGTAAATAGGAATCAAGGAACCACAAACAATATGATAATCATCTTATATATATATATCACCATATAATATTTGTACTATATATAGTATTGCCCCAGAAAAAAATGGGCTATACAGAAGTATTTTTCAAAGATTTCAATGAATCTCTGGTACCACTACTCAGCAACACTTCTAGAATGCATATCAGGTGATTTTCAATCTAAAGCAATGTCTTAGCAAATGTTAGAGAGGGTTGACAGTCAATATTAATGGCTCTTTACTCCGGCCATACAGATCAAAGTGGCCTATCTGCAGGTGTATGGCCGGAGTAAAGAGCCATCAATATTAACTAGCAACCCTCTCTAACATTCCTTGACCATTCTGTACATGCTACTTCAGTGTCTACTGGGAGGCATGTGCGTTCCATTCATTCAATCTCACGTTTCTCCACAACGGAAGGTTGAAACAACTTTATATATATATCACGTTAGTTACAAAACAAATGTATTGTATGATATAATTAAGAAAATTAGGTCGTTGTCGAGCTGTTTCTTTACAAAGGGCCCATTTGCATGTCTCATTCACTTTCCCTGGCCTCCTGAGAACCTTGTCTCCTCATATACCACAATGCACTCCGATGTTAGTCGTTAGCAACGTTACCCCAAAATGCTAAAAAGCTCCCTCTCTTGGTTTTATTTTCTTTGTTTTAACCACAGAAATAGGAGGAGCCAGAGGGTTCACTCGCCATCCATTTTTCGTTCCACAGTCTGTGGCGCAGTAAGAACTGGGCCGTATTTTCAATGCTGGAAAAAATAGGAGGGCTGTGAACATTTGTCTTTATTGATTTAAGCTAAACGTGTGTAATGTCCAGGGTCTTATGATATTTTCGCTGCACAGAGCGGAGCATGTTATCCCACCAATCGATAAAAAAAATGACTTTATTTAAGCAGAGTGACTGCTACACACATGCGCAGTCTGACGAGATCCCCTGCTCTCGTGAACAATTGTCGATACGGAAGAAAAAACATTTGTGACACAATTTAAAATATCTTCCCACTTACTTGCACTTCGTTGTCCAGCTACTTTCACAAATGTATATTACAAAAATATGAAACCTATCAGTGACAAAACTCTGTGCATGTCTGCAGTGGCTAGGTTGCTCGTTTCCTGGGCTACCATTGGATTTCGAGCCAATCAACCATCTTCTAATTATAAACAATCTTTGCTGAACGCGGTTCCCACTCTCTTTGACATAGTCAAAGAGGATGAAACCTGCCTTAAAATACACAAATTCTCGCTTGGAAGTGAGGTGACCCGGATGTGATGCATTCTTTTTGCCTCCTGTCCGGCTTCACACAGGTCCAACACGTAGGTGGTTTGCTTGACGAAAATTATAACCACGTATTGTAGTTTACTGTAGCTAGAAGCTACATCAGGGCAATAGTTTTTAGAGGATTTATCAATTTACCGTTACATGTTCGAATTTTGGGGGACTTCATGAATGGGTATATCGTCAACTTTGTCAAAGCTTGATCATGACCCCAGCATTTTGGCATCTCTTTTTTCTTGCCATCAGTATTCTCACTGCCTACCCAGCTCCTACTAACGCATGGGATTCAGACCTTGAGCTATTCGATCTAGTGGAGGAATTTCCGCAAAACTTTTATGAATTCCTGTCAGTGGAGCAGGTAAGGTTGACCTTTTCTGGTTAATTTAGCCAGATGATGGTCCTTCGTCTTCCCGGGTTTGACTAATTCCTGGAAAATGTCATGTTTGAAACATCATGTCATATGCCGGGTGTGTGAGGAACGTCAGTAATATAAAATATTATACTATTTTATTTTGACGTAAACCATTCGTTCATGTCAATGGGCGCAGATCTCAAATTGGTATTCGGCCCTATATCATCTGTGACATTAGCCGAAGTCGCCTCTACAGCCTTCTGTATGAGGTATCCTGTTTTATAGCTCAACTGTAGAGATTTGTATCTAAATTACTAAACGAGGAGCAGATCACAGTGAATAGTAATATGGTCACGCTTAGTTCGACTCACTCGCCGGATGTACAGTACAGAAGCCTGTAGGCTTTGGCCATTGTAAACACACGACTGTTCCTCATTGTATTATTATAGCTAGGCGATTTATCATTACATCTATATGTGGTGATCTATATTTGCATTATACTAAAGAAATGCTACGGGATTATTTGTAGAATTTCAGCCTACAATTCTAAAAGTAGCATTTGTGCGTGCCAAACTTGAAAGTGAACGTGTAGCCGATTCAACATATTGGCGCTGATAAACTAGGGTCGGGATTCCCGAGGTAAAACAATGATTCACTTCATAGATTTTATGTGTATGAACTATACATTGACCATCCGTGCCCAGAACGAGATTTAAGAAAATACATAGTCCGAAAATCCCGTAGCGGCACCCCATCCTAAGAACAGTAAATCATTGGATCGATTCATTTGTTTCAATGCCAATTCAATTTTGTTTGTAGAAGTAGTGGTGGTGATTTGTAATCACGCTTTCTTGATGAGGTCGCCCCTCCTGAGACATGTAAACTCACTTGAGGATGTCCTTTTGGCCTGATGGTAGACGCTTGGGTCTTCTCAATGACTAAATAAGAATGGACAAATTAAAGTCTGACATCACCTAACCGTGACCCCAGGCTATATAAGCCTGGAATAACAACGACTCAAACCTGGCCTTAGTGGGAGTGAACTTAATGAATGAAGTATTTGTAATTGTTTGATTTCAGCGAATCACAACCTCAAGGTAGCTCCGAATCAGAAACGTGTGGCGGTGAAGCATTGGGGGGAAGTGCTGTTGGAGATGATTCATAGGAAGTAAAGCCAATGGCTGTGCGCCGTCCGTTTTCAACGCTTCTTCTATTGTCTTAATAAAGGCCAAGTTTGAATTTGAAAGCAATTGTAGGACATGAAAGTCATGCTGGACTTGATCTCATGTGGCCAGGAACAACACTGTTTGTTAGCTGCTAGGTTTTCCTCGCTGCCAGCCGATTGATCCTCTTCTGTGTGGGAGACCCGGGTTCGAACTCTGCCCCTAACATAGGCTTATAGCAATGTGTCGTAAGACATTGTCACAAAATAGCTTTACATTGTTTAGCCCATCCTGTTAATTTAGATCAGTCTAACAATGTTTCCAACGTCTTAGGCGTAGACCTACCCTTTTCATCTTGCCTCATATCGTCCAGTCAAAGTAGGGCTTGCCTGTAGTTGACGTTTATAGACATTATAGTGCCGATTTGATACTGTGATGTGGATATATGAATTTCACTTGCCTTATTTTATAGCATTATTTGAAAGCAACCCACAGATTTGGGGTGAAAGTCATAAACGGCAGAGAGAAATGCACAGGTGAATATTGCACTGATAATGGCGGGTAATGTAGTACGTTTACAGTTTTCAAAACAGCCTACAGTGATGTCACTATAGCGCTTTTGACCCGCATTACCGACCACCGGAAATATAAAAAAAAACCTGTCAATGCTGAAAACCCAATCACTGCTCATGGGCAGCCCAATTAGTTTGACCCCAAACTCACGTTAATCGGCCCCAGAACTGCACACCCCTGGCTCTTAGAGCATTATGTAATAGATGTTATACTATTTGGTTATGGCTGCTTATAGCAGGTGTTGCATTTTGATATGTGTATCATAAAGAACTAGTAAATTCATTGTGCCTCAGACAGTGTTGCTGAAATGTTTGACTCTATGCCACAGTAGAAGCGTCTGAGAAGCAGTGCAAGCTAAATTAGTTTCAGGTTGACAAAAAGCACCATTATCTCTTCTTACTCATCCTCCTTTCTTCTGACTCCAGGATGCCTCGTCAGCAGATATCAGAAAGGCGTATCGCAGGCTGTCACTCACTCTACATCCCGACAAGAACAAAGATGAAAATGCTGAAACACAATTCAGACAGGTGAGACATTCAATGTGTTTTCGACACACTTTGGTTGTTTAACCATCTTAAAAGTATTGGCGCTTGTATTTTACAGCCTATGGTAGCTAAATGGAAAGATCATATGCACTTGTATTGTGGAATAGGATGTTAAAGGGAGGACATTAATGGAATTGGAAAGCCTTCTTGCGGGCTTGGTTGATAGTAGCCCTGAAGCTTGAGGGCTACAAAATTGTGGAGAAATTAGATTTTCATCACCAAGCCCTACTGCTTGGTTGGCTGGACTCAAACAGTCAGAATAACTAAGAACGCAAATCTTTTAGACATTCAGTAGCCTTGTCATTCGCCGTCTTGAAAGTACTGTGTTTCATTCTCCCAGCCCACCCGTTCAACTTCCAAAACAATGTGCAAGATCAGGCTTGTGGGTGCGGAAATTATCGCTGACAGCAGCTTTACAGATAGACATTGTTGGACAGAGATTTGGTTTTTGTCCTTCCAAATTTTGAATGTTGCAAACCTATACATAACATGCATGAGAGATAAGAAAAATGAAAAGTGGAATATATCACAATATTTATGTCGCGATACAGTCCTTTGCCATATCTTCCAAAGAAATACATTTATATTGTGGAAAAATCAAAATGCTGTCCAGCTCTGGTAGATATTGATTTGGATATTTGTTTCTTGCACTATTTTCTTGTATATGTATTTGCATGTATGATTGTGTGCATTGTCCTAGAGCAACCCTTTGGCCAGGTCTCCCTAGTAAAATAGGTCTCTTGATAAATAACGGTTAAAAAGAAAATATTGTTGTCTTACTGATCGTCTTCTCTTATAGCTGGTGTCCATCTACGAAGTACTAAAAGATGAGGAGAGGAGACAGAGGTCAGTTTATCTTCTTTGTTTATCAGTTTATCTTCTTTGAAATGATTGTTCACCCAATTTCCATAAATCGTTAATATTTCTCTCAACATTAAAAGTGGTTTGTATAGACCAGTAGTTACATCATCCACCTCAAAGCAATGCATTGCATCTTAAATGGGTAGCTATAAAATACAAATTAACAGGATTTTCAATGTACCTTGACTGTGGTCGATTCACCAAGACGGTTCTTAGGTTTTTAGTTTTTTTCTAAAAGCCACTTGATTGCACTATAACCGACTTTTGAATTGTTATATTGTGATGTCATCAAAACAACAATGTTGTGTAAGTGTATTACATGTGTCTCTCCCACAGGTACAATGATATCCTGGTCAATGGCCTTCCAGACTGGAGGCAGCCAGTGTTCTACTACAGACGGGTCAGGAGGATGAGCAATGGGGAGCTAGGCCTTCTGCTGTTCCTCATCTTGACAGTCGGCCACTATGCAATCATCTGGTCCATCTACCTGGAGAAGCAACTGGTAAGTGGACCATGACCTTGCAGTTAATTCTGTGAATAGCCTCTGTTAAGTAAGTAGTAGCCTCTTTTCACAGGCGATATATCTCAGACACAACGCCTGTTATCCTTATATTGGCATTCAGAGATCCCCAAAAAATAATCCAACGTGATTGGATTTTCCACAAACACAGAAGTCAAATTTCTATTGGGCCTGAGGTAGCTACTCCCCACCCCCACGCTGTTATTTTTTCATTTCATCTTAGAGTTGTTTACGAAGCTAGCGAGTTAGTTACAAGTTGGATGGAGATGTCCAACAGTCTAAAAACAAAAAGCTTGTTTGAAGTTTTTAATTTCAAAACAGGATGTGCTCACTTGTGATATATGATTGGTGCTAAGACCTGTCAGTAATTTCATTTTGAACATCAACTGCCCACCCACTTCTGACTGCTCGGTTGCCATTGAACAAGCTACAGTGTGCTTGACAGACTCTAGAGTGTGGATCATGCGGAGCACTCAGTCTGTCATCGAGAGACTCACCTAGCCATCCGTAGGCCGATAAATAATATGTGACGAATAATAAAGTGCTGTGGAACAGCTGTTAGTCATTATGAAAGCAAAACACATTGAAGAACAAAAACAAATATTTGTAAATATCTGATCATCCACCTCTGATGTTTGATGATGGTTGGATAGAAAACAAAAAATCTGACAGAAAATGAAGGATACTATTTCTATCTCTTATTAGTGTGCTATAATATCCTAGCAATGTCATTCACAGCAAGACAAATATGACGATTTACAAGATGGCTATTCTGCTCTGAGTGGAAAATATACTTTGATGAAATGTGTGTCTTTTTGATAACATTTGATGAACTGAGGTAGTTTGGGGAGTGTTTCCATTCCTCTTAAAACATTTTAATGGGTCCAGATTTGATCGCATATGGTGCTTTTCTTATCAGGATGAACTTCTCAGCAAGAAGAAAAAGGAGAAAAAGAAAAAGTTGAGTTGCAAGAGTGCTGAAGACATGAAGTTTGCTGGTCAGGATAGAGTTGAGAGGTAAGTCGACATTATGGCACATCCATCCCTTCCATCATTTATAAAGATAACATGACAACAATAAGTGTGTCCTTTTCCGTTATACAGGAGCAGTGGTGCGCTTCTCCAATGTCTTTAGGAAACATATATGCTACTTACAGTGCCCTGCGAGAGTAATGGGACAATGAAACATTTTTTCCCTTCTTTTTACTCTATACTCAAAAGTTTGGATTTGAAATCAAACAATTACTATGAGGTTAAAGTAGAGATTCTCAGCTCTTTTTTAAGGGCATTTGTGTACATATTGGTTTTACCATTTACAAATGACTTGAAGAACACTTGTTATACATAGTTCCCCTATTTTAGGGCCCCAACAATAATTGGACAATTGGTAAGTCAGGTTTGTTCCGTCACATCATTTGTGCAGGCAAAAGAGAGCTGTCAATGTCTAGTATTGATTCTAGCCTTTGGTGTCTGTCAACATGAGCACCAAAGAGGTGCCGATGAAAGTCAAGGAAGCCATGGGCTTGCCAAAATCAACAGTTTGGAACATCATTAAACCAAAAAAATAAAGCACTGGTTAGCTCAGCAATCGCAAATGGGCTGGTAGAGGAGGAAGACTTCTACAGTGGATGACAGAAGAACCATAATTAAGAAGAACCCCAAAACAACTGTCACACAGATCAGGAGACTACCATCCGCAGAATAAGTCACCAGCCGAACTACAGAGGCTTCACTGGTGCAAATCACTAGTTATCTTCAAAAAGGATGGTCAGGTTACAGTTTGCTGAAAAAAAAAAAAAGTACCTAAAAGCCTTCAGAGATCTGGAAAAAGTAATTGTGGAAATATTAGACAAATATTATCATGTACCAGAGTGACTGCAAGTGGAAAGTTTGGAGAAAAAAAGGATCTGCCCAAGATTTAAAGCATACCACCTCATCTGTGAAACATGGTGGAGGGGGTGGTTTGGGCATGTATAGCTGCCACAATAACTGGCTAACTTGATGTAACTGCTAATGGCAGCAGCAGAATGTATTCTGAAGTGTACAGAAACATCTCTGCTTGAGTACAAGCAAATGCCTCAAAATTCATTGGATGGCGCTTCATCATACAGTACAATCCAAGTTGGAACTTTCCACTTTTTGGAGGGGCAAAAATTGGAAAGTTCTTGACTGGCCAAGTCAATCTTCAGATTTATATCCAATTAAACATGAATTTAATTTCCTGGTGATAAGATTTTAGGCAAAAAGACCTCAAAATACGAAACAACTGAAGATGGCTTCAGTACAGGCCTGGCAGAGCATCACTAGAGAAGATGTCCAGCATCTGGTGGGGTCAATGGGTCGCAGACTTTAGCCAGTTATTGCATGCAAAGGATTGTCAACCAAATACGAATGGTCAGGTTACCAACATGTACACAAACACCATCAAATAAAAGCTGAGAATATATACTTTAACCTCATAGTAATTGTTTGATTGAAATCCCAACTTTTGGAGTATAGAGCCTAAAGAAGAAAAAAATGCTTCACCATTAATTACGCATTGCACTATGTATGTATGTATGTGTGTAATATATATATATGCCATTAGCAGTTACATATATATATATATATATATATATATATATATATATATATATATATATATATATATATATATATGTATGTAACTGCTAATGGCAGCAGCAGAATGTACTCTGAAGTGTGTATGTGTATATATATATATATATATATATATATATATATATATATATATATATATATATGCCTAAAAGAGGGAAAAAAAGAAAAGCACTCAAAAACTGAAATTAAGCAGGCGGTTTGTGAGATCATTATAAATCATTATAAATAAATAATTCATGAATGCATTTTTTTTCTTACATTTAGCTGCCTCCAACTTGTACGCTTTGAACAGGGCTCCAGACTTTGACCAAATTATGTTACTCTGCAACTTTTTTAACTGGTGACTTTTCCCATGCAATTACTTTTCCCAAGTAATGTGCTAATGTGCATGATTTGGTCAGAGAATGGATTTTTATTTGGACCATCCTGCTTAGGCTACATCACATCATCAGCCTCTCCACTGCAATTTATGGGAATTAATTGGAATTTTGAAGTTATTTGATGCATTCGTTCTCTTTGTCCTCTGACATAATTTTCCATACAAATCAGAATGGGTTTTCTTACATTTTTATACATATTTCACAAACAAATGTTTAAGTCAGCCTATGATTGTGGCTAGTCTTTCAATGCACTTCTCTGAAGCAATCTGTAACTGAGGTGGTTTGCTGACCACCCTATATATACCAGTCAAAAGTTTGGACACACCTTCTCATTCAATGGTTTTTCTTTATTTTTATTATTTTCTACATAGTAGATTAATACTGAAGACATCAAAACTATGAAAGTTTGACATGGAATTATGTAGTAAACAAAAAAGTGTTAAACAAACCAGAATATGTTTTATATTTTATATTTTTCAAAGTAGCCACCTTTTGCTTTGATGACAGCTTTGCACACTTCTGACATTCTCTCAATCAGATTCATGAGGTAGTCACCTGGAATGGTTTTCAATTAACAGGTGTGCCTTGTCAAGAGTTAATTTGTGGAATTTCTTGCCTTCTTAATGTGTTTGAGACCATCAGTTGTGTTGTGCAGAGGTAGGGTTGGTACACAGTTCTATACAGCGAATAGCCCTATTCGACTACTGTTCTAATCCATATTATGGCAAGGACCACTCAACTAAGTAAAGAGAAACGACAGTCCGTCATTACTTTAAGACTTGAAGGTCAGTCAATCCGGAACATTTCAAGAACTTTGAATGTATCCTCAAGTGCAGTCGGGAAAACCATCAAACGCTATGATGAAACTGGCTCTCATGAGGACCGCCCCAGGAAAGGAAGACCAAGAGTTACCTCTGCTGCAGAGGATAAGTTCATTAGAGTTACCAGCCTCAGAAACCGCAAATTAACAGCACCTCAGATTAAAGCCCACATAAATGCTTCACAGAGTTGCAGACACATCTCAACATCAACTGTCCAGAGGAGACTACATGAATCAGGCCTTCATGGTCGAATTGCTGCAAAGAAGCCACTACTGAGGAAGAACAACAAGAAGAAGAGAATTGCTTGGGCCAAGAAACACAAGGAATGGACAATAGACCAGTGGAAATCTATACTTTGGTCTGATGAGTCCAAATTTGAGATTTTTGGTTCCACCCGCCGTGTCTTTGTGAGACGTAGAGAAGGTGAGCGGATGGTTTCTACATGTGTGGTTCCCACCGTGAAGCATGGAGGAGGAGGTGTGATGGTGTGGGGGTGCTTTGCTGGTGACACTGTTGGTGATTTATTCAAAATTAAAGGCACACTTAACCAGCATGGCTACCACAGCATTCTGCAACATGCCATCCCATCTGGTTTGCCCTTAGTGGGACCATCATTTGTTTTTCAACAGGACAATGACCCCAAACACACCTCCAGGCTATGTAAGGGCTATTTGACCAAGAAGGAGAGTGATGGAGTGCTGCGTCAGATGACCTGGCCTCCACAATCACCCGACCTAAACCCAATTGAGATGGTTTGGGATGAGTTGGACCGCAGAGTGAAGGTAAAGCAGCCAACAAGTGCTCAGCACCTCTGGTAACTCCTTCAAGACTGTTGGAAAACCATTCCAGGTGACTACCTCATGAAGCTGATTGAGAGAATGCCAAGAGTGTGCAAAACTGTCATCAAAGCAAAAGGTGGCTACTTTGAAGAATCTAAAATATAAAACATATTCTGGTTTGTTTAACACTTTTTTGTTTACTACATAATTCCATATGTGTTCCTTCATAGTTTTGATGTCTTCAATATTAACCTACAATGTCAAAAATAATAAAAATAAAGAAAAACCATTGAATGAGAAGGTGTGTCCAAACTTTTGACTGGTACTGTATATATATATATATATATATATATATATATATATATATATATATATATGTATGTATACAGATATGTATATGTAGATAGATGTATATACTGTATATAGCTAGCTAGCTAGACATGATAAATATATATTGGGTAACATTTCCCTGTTTTGTGTCATGCATATTTCTGTATCTCTGGTTCAAATGATTTAACATGGTTGTGGACTCTCCCTCCTTTTCATTTCAGGTCCCTGGACAAACCTCATTGGCAGGATATCCTGCCACTCAAACTGAGCATCTGGTTATATCTCTCAGTCAAGTCCCTTCCGCATGTCATCCAGGTAGTCACCCTATTGATTTATTATTTAACACCTTTCCTGTAACTTTGTTTTGAATTTTGATTGAAAAGCAAGCAATTTTAACGAAGAACAAGAAAAAACAAGAAGATGACTTCTATCGGTCTTGAATTAAATTAGATGAAATGTGTAAATGTATATCCAAAAACTGCTTTATAAATGACAGATTGTCACAAAGGAATGGTTCACACCTGGCTGTTGGCATTCGACTGTTGGCATATTTGATTAGAATTTAATTTAATGTTTGAATAGGAATAGTCAATTGAATAACAGTTAATAGTATCCAAGAGTTCAAGCATCAAAGATTAAGTGAATGTCAAAAGGATTCATCAGGCAAACATTACCATATTGTTTTAGAAGATGCAGGTTTCAATAAAGGCACCAGTATTGATATTACTAATACTGATATTGATATACAGGATGTGAAGCAATATTATGAAGATTATAAAGAGATGAAGATCAAAGAGAAGGAGGAGGCAGAAGCCACGGCAGAACAAGAAGCTACACAAAGTAATTACTTTTTTTTTTCACAAACAATAGACTCCATGCTCAATGTCTGTAGCATTGCATTATGTTGACTATTACGTTTGCCTGGTAAATGCTAAATGGATCAGTGTGCTACACAGTATAAATTACATTTTCTTCAGTCATGTCTTGTCGGTTTGTAGATGTATCCTATGTATCCATTTTAGGAAATCCGCAGATTTAAGCTGAAGGTGTGGCATCACTGCTCACCTCAAAGGTTGCCATTCCTCAATCCTGAAACAGTGCTTTACGGATTACAACTTAAGCC
This sequence comes from Argentina silus, assembly GCF_951799395.1. Classification (NCBI taxonomy): domain Eukaryota; kingdom Metazoa; phylum Chordata; class Actinopteri; order Argentiniformes; family Argentinidae; genus Argentina; species Argentina silus. Next base: position 35,186,969 of record NC_139655.1, on the reverse strand, counting down.
AGGTGGACACTGTGCGATTTTTAGAAACAAAACTATTCCAACCGATGAGTGTCTCATACTGCAAGACAAAAACGTCACGCTGTCTTGATGCATTGTACACAGCATGAGCAGATCCGGTGGTAGCTCTCACACTGGCCTATGCAGCCGAGCCCCCTCTTACCCGCCATTTAAATGTTTTCTCATTGCCAGGGCAATGGCAGAAATGGCGCTGTCCACAAAATAAAAATGTAGCCAAAGCCTTCTTATTTCTTTTATATTTTATTTTAAAAAAGCGTACAAAACTGAATTTGTAACGGTCGTGATCATTTTCGCTAGATACAGCGCCCTGCATAAGTAATGGGATAGTGAAGCATTTTTTCTTCGTTTGACTCTATACTCCAAAAGTTTGGATTTGAAATCAAACAATTACAATGACATTAAAGTATAGATTCTCAGCTTTTATTTGATGGTATTTGTGTAAATATTGGTTTCACCATTTAGCCAACTGTAACCTGACCATTCGTATTTGGTTGACAACCTTTGCATGCAATAACTGCCTGAAGTCTGTGACCCCACCAGACGCTGGGTATCTTCTCTGGCGATGCTCTGCCAGGCTTGTACTGCAGCCATCTTCAGTTGTTGTTTGTTTTGAGGTCTTTTTGCATAAAATCTTATCAGCAAATGAAATGCATGTTCAATTGGATTTAAATCTGAGGATTGACTTGACCAGTCAAGAATTTTCCACTTTTTGTCCCTGAAAAACTCCCTAGTTGCTATGACAGTATGTTTTGGGTCATTGTCTTACTTTATGATGAAACACCATCTAATGAATTTTGAGGCATTTGCTTGAACTCAAGCAGAGAAGTTGTTTCTGTACACTTTGCTGCCATCAACAGTAACATCATCAATTAAGACATGTTAGTCAGTTCTAGTGGCAGCAATACATGCCCAAACCATAACACCCCCTCCACCATGTTTCACAGATGAGGTAGTATGCTGTCAATCTTGGGCAGAACCTATTTTCTCCAAACTTTCCACTTGCAATCACTCTGGTACATAATAATTTGTCTAATTTTTTTAGGTACTTTTTAGCCAACTGTAATCTGACCATGCTTTTTGAGGATAACTAGTGGTTTGCACCTTGCAGTGAAACCTCTGTAGTTCGGCTGGTGATGTATTCTGCGGATAGTAGTCTCTGACACATTCACGCCTGCCTCCTGGAAAGTGTTCCTGATCTGTGGGACAGTTGTTTTGGGTTTTTTCTTAATTATGGTGAGCATTTTTCAGTCATCCACTGTAGAAGTCTTACTTGGCCTACCAGTCCGTTTACGATTCCTTTTTAATGATGTTCTAAACTGTTGATTTTGCCAAGCCTAAGGTTTTGGCTATCTTTCAGATTTTCTTCTGGTTTTCAGCCTAATAATGGCTTCCTTGACTTTCATGTTGACAGACACCAATAGCGGACTCCAAAGGCAAATGCAAAGCCTAGAACCTATACTAGACATTGACAGCTCTCTTATGCCTGATGTGACGAACACATCTGACATGTCCCATTATTTTTGGTGCACTGATGCATGTACACATATGCCCAAAGATGAGAATCTCTACTTTCACCTCCATAGTAATTGTTTGATTTAAAACTTTTGGAGTGTAGAGCCAAAAGAAGAAAAAGAAATGCTTCACTGTCCCATTATTTTTCTTAAATTTCATGGTTCCTACTCCATTTCATATACATTTTGCCTGAGGTTTGAGGGTTGATGGATGCTACACCTCGGCTTAAAACTGAGGATGTTGTCCTAAAATGGATTAGCCTACTCTTATGTCCACACCCACACCTGGCTTATCAACCCACAGAAGAGAAGCGACCCAAAGTGAAGAAACCTAAATTTGAGTTCCCTGTTCATAAGCCCTCGACCACGGACAGCGCGTTCATACCGACATATGATCAGGGCACATCAATCGAAGAGATAGAGGACCAGATGGATGACTGGCTTGAGGATAGGAAGACTCAGAAAAAGAGGGTAAGTCTGGAATATTTAACACTGTATTCTTTTATATGTTCATGTATTTTAACCCACACACAAGAACATAAACAACAATACATATCTACAAAATATGTTTCAAGGAGCACTTCACAGATTTTTTTTTACTTCATATTTATTATGTCCAGCACCATACCAGTGTCTACATACTGTATGGGAAAACTTTTGTTGTTCTCTAGTAAAAAAGATAAGAAAGAAAATTACCCCTTATGATGTTATCAGGGGTAAAAAAAGATAAAATAACAAAAGAATCATTGATTCCCAAAAACTACAATGAGTTTCAAGCCATTTCTCCAGCCCAATCCAGCAGTTATATACCAAAACAAGTGGTGGTGCAGTGTATGTTAAAACAAATACCTGGATCCCAGCCAACACAGCCACGTTGTTGAAACCTAGTGACAACAACTGATTTTGGTGGCAGCAACATCGTTAGATAAGAAGTCAGAATATACAAATGAAATACTTTTTAAGGGTCGTGACAAAGTGTGAAGCCTTTTGCCTGCCAGGAGACAACCATGAGCAAAGTTGCCATTAGGTAGTATCATCAAGACGGGTACTCTTTCTGTCGACTCAGTTCGACATCTCACTATGGGATATGCACCCTTGCATACCCAATTGGCTGAAACCCTATTCAATCACGCCTAGGAACAGGCCGGATCGCTTTGCATGGCTGACTCTGCCCCAGCTCAGTTTGTAAAAGGTCATGCACAGTGCGGCCATTTCATTCCTTTCACTCTTCGCCTGTTTATTGGCAAGCCTGTCTGCAGTGTTCCGGGTTCGCTGTATAGTGGAGGCATACAGTTCTAAAAGCCTGCATCCCCCTTTGAGAGTCAGGGTGCATTCCGCTAGGAATTGCTACGTCTTGGGCTCTGTTTCTGAGATTTGTGCTGCAGCCAGTTGGGCTTCCCCTCTCACTTTCGTGAGATTCTACCGCCTGGATGTCACTGCACCTTCTTTGGCACATACAGTCCTTGGCACTGGAACTGAGTAGGGTGAACCAGGTACATTTCCATGTACTCAGGTTTTCTGTATGGGTATTGGCAATCGAGGTGTTGTGCAAATGTCCCATGGTGAGATGGCGAACCAAGTCGACTGAAAGAACTTTGGGTTACAGTATGTAACCCTGGTTCTCTGAAGGAGATGAGGGAGACATCTCACCAGATTGCACCTCCTTTACAGGCCTGTGAAGGGGTGGTTCACAGAATGAAGTGGGTGCAATGTGCATGAGCTTTTATAAGCTGGGCTGGGGCGGGGTCATCCATGTAAAGTGTTCCAGGCGTGATTGAATAGGGGTGCATATCCCATAGTGAAATGTCTCCCTCATTTCCTTCAGAGAAACGGGATTACATACCGTAACCCAAAGTTGTCATGCTGTTGTTGGCACCAGGATGGCACCAACCTTAATGCCACCACAACACTATGTTAACAGATGATAACCTAATGACTATGTTGACAACAAGTTTGCCACAACCTCACCAAAGCCTTACTTCAATGTTGTCGGTATGTACTGCGGGGGGGCTGGGGAACCTCATGAATCTGTTTTTCATGTATTTAATGCTTTGTTTGAAATGTCCTCAGGCTCCTGAGTGGACAGAGGAAGATGTCAGTCAGCTGACCCGGAGTATGGCTAAGTTTCCCGGGGGAACGCCGGGGCGCTGGGAGAAGATTGCCCATGAACTGGGAAGATCAGTGTCTGAGGTGAGTCTACACTAGCAATTGTAAATGTTAAGTGGGATCCTTGGGATGGCCCAATTTTGATTTCACACCGTTAAGGTTAGTGTTAGGGAAGGGACTACACTCTCTCATCACAATTACTGATTGTACAAAGACCTTTACTGATCTATTTGCAATTTCATGTTAATTTAATAACTTATTTGTCTCTCTAAAAAGACCATAAATACTGATGGGAGTCCTTTAGATTACAATGAAGAACATTACCCATCATTATTGCAGTTTGATCTACGTAATGTGATGGAAGTAACGGTACTGCTGTATCTTTAACTTTACTTCCCATACTCTGATGATACCAGTCTGATTCTAACCCACAAACACTAATCTCAGAAACCAACACTGGCATAGAAAGTATTTCTAAGTTGTTTCAACTTAAAGGTCCAGTATGTATATTTGAGCTTTAAAATAGTACTAAATGGCCATGAGAAACGGTAGCAGTCATGGAATGAGATCGCCTGATAAAGACTGTTCAGTAAAGAGCGCTGTTTTGATCCAAACAAAGTGTTTTCTTAAATCGGGTGTCAATATCCAGCACTGGCCTGTACATACCATTTGTACGGTAATGATTGATGTCACCTTTCTCCACAGGTCACCTTAAAAGTTAAACAACTTAAAGACTGTGTCACGAACACCTCAGGTAGGTTGGTTGTTAGACTTTGTTTTGTTTTCACTGTAAAACCTATTATGATACATTTTATACCATGGAATGAATGAATATGTTGTCACATTCAGTAGCATTCATGCTTACATTTTTTTTACCAAAAAGCAGCAAATGACTAGCAGCAAATGAAGTAGTGCTGAAGCAGACTCTTTTGTGAAGTGAAGCAGACTATTTTGAAAATTGCTGTTTTTATTGTTTCTACCTCTCTGATGCAGGACTGGTGAAGCTCTCTGAGCTCAAGGGGAGTTCTCACACAGGAAAGGGTTCCAGAGAAGTGGCTGGAGTTGTACCAGATAGCCTCATGACCCAGCGAGAGAACTTTCAACCCCAGCATTCAGCAGTGCCGGGCGGGGCAGATGAGGCAGAGGGTGCTCAGGCACTCAGGAGGAGACCCCGGAAGACGGGGGGCGGGGCAGGGGAGGACAAGACAAAGGGCCGGAGACAGATGGACTTCGACCCCACAGCTGAGGAGGACAGCGAGGAGGAGCAGCAGCAGCAGCAGAGTCCACCAGCCCCACTTCAGCCAGTGCCTAAAGAGAAAGCCAGTGCAGCTGATGATGTTTGGACCCAGAATCAGCAGAAACTCCTGGAGATGGCCCTGCAGCAGTACCCACGCGGCACCACAGAACGCTGGGACAGGATCGCTAAGGTGGTGCCTGGAAAGAGCAAGGTGAGAGATCCCACAATCCCACAATTTGGGTGTCAGCAAAACTTTTTGTCAGCAAAACAAAAAAAGTTTTACTGACACCAATATATATTTTGTATAAAGTGTACATTGTAGTAGCATATAGTGGTAGTTCTGTGGCTTTGCCTCTATTGGCTGTTGTCATTACGCCTACATTACTCAGTTTATGATTTAAATACTTTTAGCAGTTAGCAGTGGGTAGAACCAACCTAAACTGTCATGAATATTGGACAATATCAGTACAATATTACATGTACCTATGATTTTGGATGGTGAATGACCTTTACCCTTTTCCCATGATTCTTTTCAGGAAGAGTGTATGATCCGTTACAAACTTTTGGCAGAACTGGTGCAGAAAAGGAAGCAGGTCAAGAGTTGACTCCCCATGGATGGCCATCAATAATATTACTTAATGACTGCGGTTCATTTTGGCCCCCAGCCCCTTTTCCTAGCTACTATCCGCTCAAGGTGCCTAGATCTGAAAGACCTGGATGGACAAAAGCAATATGTTGAAAATACATAGCATATTGCATAGCATTGGACTACATATAGCTTACACCTATCCCAGTCTTATCCTTGCGGTCAAAATTGGTTAGAACTTATTCTGGTCATGTACTGGTACTGTTATTTGCTTATATAATAATCATTCTTGAATATGTAATCAATCTTGATGATCATTATTGGCCCAACAATGTGTGCCAGTGGATATGTACCGTTCTTCACATAATCATTGTCTTTAATTCATCATTCTGTTACGTTATGGTATGTTATTTCACCTTCACTTTTTCCGCTATGAATCGTGATTAAAAATGATCAATAACGTGCTTGCAAAGGAAAAGGCGACTTTTCTCTTTGTGTCAGGCAGAAAATATTTTTGATCAGCCTTTGTCAAATGTATTTAGTATTGCGACATTTGATTGACAATGACACGTTCACATTTAGTACCGTTGAGTCTTGGATAAAAGGGACAATGTTTCCTCCATGATTGGCTATTCCATGATTGGCTATTCAAATAACGAATATATAGGAGGAAACATTGTCCCTTTTATCCAAGACTCAATGGTATTCAATGTGAACGAGAACCATATTCTTTCCTTTGCTGTACTTCTTTTGAATCAAATTAATTCCTGGTTGATAGTGGGCCTAACCAGCTTCATAAAATCATCCTCTCCCCTATTCTGAGCTGGAATATTTTCTGGTCCTAGTAGGACTTCTATCATGATTCCTACGACCTTATCTGAGGAAAAATACATAATCATGTCTAAAAGCCACATTTTACCCGCAGGGTTCAGACCTGTGAACACTACAGGGGCTAGGGGAAGGGACATGGGGTAAAAATGGAACCAGCCAATCCTCTCACATCTGTTACGTGCCTTAGCTGCGCCCCAAAGCATGCCATCCAGCCTCCTCTCTGTGGACTGCCATCAACAAAACTTCAAATTTTGTACTTATTTAGACTTTTGCTTTGCTCTTTGCTTCTTACATCACCAATGTACTGAATATAAATCGTATGAAACAATTAAATAAAAGGTTTTAGTTATTTTCAGGATGGCATCTGAAACCAATTTACTATTTTGTTTCTATATACCCTATTTATGTGTGTCTGAAGACCAGACAACAAATGTTTTTGACTGGAGGGGTTCTGTAAGAGATAATTGTAATATGGTAGGATGTCAAGGGGAAACAGGCTATGCAAGACTGTTCTTCATGTTAAGATTTTATTCACAGATGCAAGTGTCCATATGTACAGGTGAATGCAATGTTTAAAAATGAATCGTCCCACAATGATAACATGAACGATGAATGATAATTAAGTCTGGACCTCCTTTTTGAGTTATAATTTCTCAAAGTAGAAAGATAGGCCTGTTCAATCATTTCTGTCCACTTTTATAGTGTAACTCCGTTGTTCCCCCTTATTCAACACATGTATATCATGAACTGCTTGTACTGACATGTTGCTTACAGTATGGTACCAGTGAAAATTGTACTGTAGGTACATCACGAATGCTGTCTCGAGCAATGCATTTTCAAATTGTTAACATTAGTTGTGAATGTCACAAATAGACATCTCGAATGAAGATGGAGCCCTTATGTGGAGTTGTGGACGTGTTTTGAAAACTTGCCAAATGGCTGGCCCGGCACTTCAGGTATAGTATGGAGTTGAGAGATGCACGGGGTGAGGAAACTCTGAAATTCATGGACGGAGCTCTTATTGCAAGGACTAACAGTCCGTGATATTGAAAGCATAGTTTTAAACATTTCAAATACTTGTATATATTCATATTATATACTAGCCTATATGCGTTGTGTAACATAGGCTTAACGTTTCGTGTACGTTTTCTTCTCTGATTAAATAGCGTTTGGTTCATGTCAGCGTCTTTCAATGATTTTGTCTCTAAAGCCGGCAGACACGATTCCAGAGTTTTTTCCCGAGTTCGCACTGACATTTACGTATCTGCTGTAAACGCCTTCTCACAGTGTTGGTCAACGACATGAAGATGTTATGTTTTTAGGTTTTTTTCTCGGCGCATGAGAAGACTGACCAGCGCCATTTCTGTTATGTGCTGGCAATGGACAAACATTGTCTGGGAGGTTGAGAGAGAGAGGGGGGGGGGGGGGCTCGTTCGCATCGTCCAGTGTGAGCTACCAAACCGCTGGTGGAAGTTGCTATTGACTATTGTTAAATACCTTGACTTCATTCACTCATGTTTCTCTTAAACGGAAGGTTGAAACAACTTGATACATGTCATGAAACAAATGTATTGTATGATATCATTATGAAAAGTAGGTCATTGTCGAGCTGTTTCTTTACAAAAGGCGCTTGGATGACCATTTGCTGTGCATTTCTTATTCAGTTTCCTAAGTCTCTAACAGGGGTCTCCAACCCGTCGATCGCGAGCTACCAGTAGCTATAAGTAGCTCGTCAAGCAGTTTTGAAAGCACATAACACATTTTTTTCGCGCTGAAACACAAAAATTCCCGCAAATAATCAGAATGCTTGCGGCTTCCATCGTAGAGTAGCGGCGAGCCGCACTTAGCGGTGATCCCACCCCTGATTGGCCATGGTTGGCTGAAACACATCTGCCAACCTGTCCGTGTTAAACAACAATCGCGTACAATACAGTCTTTCGAACTTGAAGCTGGGAAAGAGTAATGTGAGCGCCGTGGAGCAGTTTTAAGCTAACTAGCTAGCAGAAGCCAATTTCGTTTGAACACGAATGCCGAGGCAGTGCCAGGCAAAATTAACATTTTCACCAGGAGTGGGAGAATTAGTTTTTATTTTGTTGTGTCAAAGGAAAGTGTGTGCTTCATTTGCGGTGCTGCCGTTGCTGTTGGGAAAAGAAGGAACGTCGAGCGCCACTATCGTCGTCGCAACGGAGGTCTCGTTTAAAGAGGCACATTTTTTTGGCCAAGAACAAAGTCATTTACCGACGGTAGCATTGTCAAAAATGCCGTGACACATCGCCGAGACATTGTTCAAAGACCACAAGAACGGGACAGAAATCTTGTCCGCCATATGGGACGTTCAACTTGATGGTGAACGCCGTTGCTCTGAGGATTTCTGCCCTATAAGGAGACGTTCAACAACAGCGAGAACGGGGTCTAGGTATATGCTCTTGGTTTTTGATCCAATGCGACGTCGTCAGTTGATACTAGCGACACAGCTCAGTTAGGCTTGGACAGGAGTTTGAGGAACATTCAGTGACTTTCACAAACTGGAGCCCTGTGTGGCATTCGTCAGCAATCCCTTCATGGAGGTGGACATATCTGAAGTGTCAGAAACATTGAGTGAAGCTTTTGATGTGGATGCTACAGACTTGGAACTGGAAATAATAACATTGCAAAACGACGTCGCGCTCAAATCGCATCACTCTGCCCCTAATTTTTGGAGCCTTGTTGATAATGGAAAATACACCAACATCTGCATAGCTGCACAGAAGTCAGCTTCTTTGTTTGGCTCAACATACCTGTGTGAATCCAGCTTCTCTGGCATGAACATCATCAAATAAAAATATAGAACACGCCTCTCTAATGAACACCTGGCTGACTCTGTGTAAACATGTCTGGATACACTCCAAACGACAAAGCTCTGGGAGACAGCATGTAGTGTCAACCCCTCTCACTAGCATGGCAAATATACCCTTATTTCCTGTAAATATCAGAATTCTAATACAGATGAATAGTTCATTTGGTAGCCTAAAAGTTTTTTTTATTAACTATTATTTCCCCTTGTCTGCCCTTGTCTTTTACAGAAGGTGGAGAGGAGAGCAGAGCATGTGGTGTCAACCCACTCAGGGGGGAGAGGAGACAATAGTAGGAGAATGTGTTTTTGGAAGCTTGAACATGCAGTGTCATCAAGCCTGTCATTAGTAAGTCTCATGGTAAAAAAAGAAAAAGGTTGGAGACCCCTGAGTAACACACTACCATGGATAGCAAGCTAGATGTCTGGTTTGTCAGGCATACATTAAAGTTAGAGCATACATTGCTGTCCCAGCATACACACCCCTTTCAGTAATGTCATTATGATGATCTGCCTAGCTTTCACATGCATACTGTATAGTTCTCTAGGCTACAGCTATAGTTTAGCTGTGAAAATGTCGCCCATGGGGCTAACTGTGATGATAACGTTGTTAGTTATTCAACGAAAATAGTTGCAATCACTCGCAAACCACATGGTGTTGACGAAACCTTTTTGTGTATTGATTTGATCTCATGGAATATTCGTAGCCAAGCTCTGATCTATCCATCCATGTCTTGAGACTAGATGGCAGGGCAGCACATTCAACAGCTGTCGCAACCAGCAGCAGTGTTGTTTCTGTTGTATTTTGCAACAGCTTAGTTCGAACGTTCAAGTTAGACTAGCATTCATCAAAACAGTTAGCATTTTGGTCTGATGATTTGCATTTTGGCAGATGATGATAGTGACACCGCTATAGCTAGCATAATTAACATAATTACGTATCCCAAATTGAGTACTGTTGTTTGGTGTGTGTATATGCAGCGTTTTTTGATCTACAGGTCAAACCAAAGATCCTCATAGAAACCATGGAGTTATGGAGTTTCTGGAGTCATCCATTGACCGCTGCACGAACACATCTGATATATTATTCAGGTGAAAATGACTTTCTCAAGGAACTCATGTTGGTCTTGGTTACAGCAGCGTGTCATTTCAGTCAATGCAGAACAACAACCAAACATATCCAGTGCAGGGGAGGCTGGTGGAGGTAGAAACAGAGGACGGGCTCATTGTAATGCATGGAACAGAATGAGCTCGTCCTCCAATTTCTACCTCCACTGATCCAGTGTAGTGGTCTCTATCTGGCCCAATCATCCACAGTTAAACCCAAATCATTAAAAGTGAAGCATGCTGGAGAGAAAATAACGGAGGAATTACCCTCACAATTATTTTGAGACACAAGAACGTAACCTTGATTTGTACACTGGAATTCATTTTGTCAATGTTTTAATTACAAATCATTGTGAATTATCTTACTATGCCTTGAAAATAACAAATAAGAGTACTGCCGCCTTTTGAAAACAAAAGCCTCTGTGGATATGCCTTTCTGTTGACATCACTTTTTACACAATCCATCATTTCTAGGCTTGCCATGATTTTGCTAATGGTAACAATTTCCATAATATTTGTATGTCTTGGTCCATAGGAATTAATTTAACTATGAATGGAGAGTGGAGAATAGTGTTTGTACACCTGTCATTGCAACAGCCCTTGCAATGTTGCCCATAGCTTCAAAGAATGATACATGGTCAATCTTTGTCTGTGCTTATACACAAGGCTGAATAAAGCCATTCTTAGTTAAGCTACTAGTACTAGGAAAGACCCATCTGTAAGTAATTCTGGTGCTAGTGTGAAAACGTGTTCTTTATTTGAAAGAGAATACAAACTACTTCTTTCTTTTAGCTAGATGGTTCATATTGTAGTAGAAGTGTAGTGAAGACATGGTCATTCCCCCCTGGAACCATAAAAGAAAACATGTTCCCAGGCACTAAGGCAAGGGTTTAAACAAAAAAAGTAGGGTATATAGAAAAATAATATTCCCGCAAGTTGAATTGTAATACTTTTATTAAGTGATAAATCTAGAGTAGACAAAAAATAAGTACTGATTTTAATGAGTACAGTACAGATAATAGCCTGTGTATGGGGCAAGCACAAGCACTGTACTATACACAGTCCTGAGATGAGAAAAAAGGGGTTATTGATGGATCTACCAAAGGTATCCCTTTATTATTACAACTAACAATAAGGAGTTCTAGGAGTTCCGAGTTGTTGTTGGTTCTCCTAGGTTGATTTCCGTCCAGGCCATTCTCTCTGTGACCAAGGCCCTCTCTGCCTTATCCTCCTCCTTACTAGTGCCAGGCCTAATTTGAAAGATCAAGCGTAGCACCTGGAGCTTGGATTTAAAGGTTTGGTGGTCAGAGAGAAGTTGCTGATGCTCTTTGTGTTCCGAGATCCCCAGGCCCCCAGACCCCCAGGGCACGGTGCTCATCGATGATCCTTCTTGAGCTTGTCCAGGGCTGCTGTGGCGTTCTCCAGTTTTTGCAGTCTGGTCAAAAAGTCCTGCAACTGGCTGAAGATGTTCTCCGTCTCAGCCAGCTGTTTGACGACAACCTGCTCCAGTACCCCATAGGCATCCCTTGCCTCCTTCAGCTCCTTAGCTAGCTGGCTGCGCTACTCTACCACCCTCTGTTGACCAGAGAGGGCAGCAACAAGGTCGCTGAGGAGTTTTTTTGCTCTTTCTCTGCTCCTCATCAGTCACCATCTGATTTGCTCTCAGCTTCAGTGTGTAGCTGGAGCACTGCATCTGTTTAAGAGAGGCATGCAGCTCGTCGATCCTGCATGCAGTGTTGCTATCCATAGTAAGCTTCTCATGTTCAGACTGCAGGGCTTGGTGGTCAGCAGCCATTGTCTGGAGTACGGTCTGGAGGGTCTGATGCTCAGAGAAATGTTCATGATGCCCAGAGTTCATCAGACCCTGGTGCTCGGCCATTAGAGAGTGTTTGGAGAGGAGGTCTTTACTCTCAATCACCAGGGCCTGGTGCTCCGACGACACCCCCTGGAGCTCCAACCTCAGGACCTGAATGAATGATAGAGTGAATGAATGAGAGAATGAATGAATACTTTATCAATCCCCAATGGCAAAATAGTCTTGCCAGATATCAGTATCATATCAGATCAGATAGATAACAGAACACACACATGGAGGGTTTATCTTAGGTCTTGATTCCCTTTGTAAATAACTGTAAACACTCAGTAAATCTGGCCTAATGCATCACAGTCATTGAAATATCTTACTTGTTTAGCGGTGGTCTCAGCCTGGAGGCTGTCAGTCAGCTGTGCGTTCAGCTCTTGCAGCTCTCCGATCCTGGTTTGGCTATCCATTGTCAGCTTCTCAGAGCGTTTCCACTCTGCCTACAGGGATGACCTAACTTTACGCTGGGAGATGATACTCTTCTCCAGGGCTACAGTCTTCTTATAGAGCTGTTGGTCCCAGTCCTTGAGCTGGTCTGAGATTTTCTCTGGCTCTGCCATCTCTATGGCCACAGCCTCCTCCAGCTCAGTGCAAACCTCTCTGGTAACCTTTAGCTCCACAGTCAGTCTGTCACATTCGTCTAGAGCCATCTTCTGCCCAGAGAGGGAAGCCTGGAGTTCGCCCCGGAGCTTTCTGCTCCGACCCTGTTCTTCTGATAGTTCAGAGGCCATCTGAGTAGCTCTCACACTGACCTCAGAGAGACTCGCATTGCTATCTGCATTTTGCTCTTGCAAGGCCTGCACTTCACAGCTAAGGGCCTGCTTCTCTGCAGTCTCCTTCTGGAGCCCCTCTTGCAGCTGAACTCCTTTCGCCCTCTCCACGTCCATGGCTGTGGTCAACTCCAGGAGCTCCCTGCCTGCCCACAGCAAGCAGTTTTGAGCTCCCCCTGGAGCTTTATGGTCATGCTCTGACCCTTTTTCAGCTCTGAGGCCATCTTGTTGGCTCTCATCCGGATCTTGAGGTAGCTGCACTGCCCCTGGTCCAGCAACGTCTAGAGAATGACTTTGGTTGCCCTCTCCTTTTCCAGAGCCTTTCTTTGTGAAGCAAGCTCGGAGTCCTTGCCACAATTCTGAGGTCGGTTATTTGGGGGGGAGACAAATGATCACTCTAATCACGTACCAATAGCTATAATAGTTATTGAGTTATAATAGCTATCAACTCAATATGAATTTAAATTCAAGCTCTTAACTCTTGACATTATGCTGTACATAACACTGGGTAATTACTTAGTAAATACAGTACGGTAACTGTTGTGTACAGTATGCACAGTGTAACAAGTGTTGATTTATAATTGCTATAATATACAGCAGTAACCATAACATAAGTACATTCTTAGTACACTGTAATTAGTACACAGTTATGAGAACACTATGAAGTGTTATGGAATGATTCTTACCGCTTTGCTAACGGCTTGAGGGGACTTGGACTTGGAGGCCTTGTCGCAACCCTCAGTAGACACGTCCTTTCCACTGAGTCAGGCTAGCCGTCACCAGCACACTGGAAGACACAAGCAGAGGGAGTGTCATGTTGGATGTCTCTGGAAACAGAGGATTTGGACTTCTCTCTCTGCTCCTCACTTTGCTCCTGGTGAAACATGAGAGAGATGTTTCTAATGTTTCTAGTATGGATCCAGGTGGGGGTCAATTCACACGCTTTCAGTTCACACAATTCAGAGAGTGAAGTGAAATTCAATGAAACAATTGAAAAATCCCCAAGGGCAATTTACAATTCCTAAACATAATATAAAATCACTTCTGAATTGACCTCTCCTCATCACAATCCTAGGGAAGAAACATCACATGACAGAGCCATAGTAAACATGGTGGCTACTCTCCGATTCATCTCTCCTCGTCACCATAACGGGACTTGAGACACTATAGATGAATGGTGTAGGAGAATATGGGTTAAATGTCTTCTGCAGTAGTTGTCGTCAAAACAGTTGTTTTAGGGTTGGCTCTTCATTCTGATATGTCTTATCAACTACCTCAGGCTTCTCTGATCTCTGGCTTTGTACACAGTAGCTAGTCATATCGTTGGTGTAATTGTAGGATTTTGAGGGCTCTTCTTCGATGTCCTCTGCAATGGAGGCCTCTGAATCTCTCTCTGCTCCTCAACAGAGTCCTATAGGGTACAAGTAGATGTATCTAATGTTAGTATGGGGCCTTAGAAGCAACCCATCAAAAACCCACTTTGAGCATATATAAATCAAATCAATTATTATTATCCTTATTATCCTCAATCCAGGAGAGTAACTCTCACCAGTTGTTTGAGGGATGCCTGTCTACTGGTACAGGACTTGTCCTCTCCCATAGCTGGTGTCTCCAAGGCTCTCTTGCTCTGGGCAGAGGAGGCAGCCTGATCATCTGCACTATGGTTGGAGAAGGCAGACGGCTGGTCCTGCAGGTCCTCAGCCATAGAGACCTGTTCCTCAATCTCCTCAGCAATGGCGGTCTCAGAATCCTCTTCTGCTTCTGATCCCAGTCCTGAGGTAGAGGTATATGTTATCAAGAGGCCTGACTTAGAGCATCTTCACCCACCACTAAAACAAATGACAGTTTTGAATGAGCCACTATACTATGAATAAAACCTCACCAGTTTATGAGGGGATGAGTCTTCACTCTTTGAGGGCTTGCCATCTTCCTCAGTTGGTTCCTCCACTGCCTGGGCAGAAGAGGCAGTCTGGTCACTGTGACTGACTGGACGAGGCAGAAGACTGGCTCTTGATGTCCTCGGAGATTGAGGACTGGTCAGAAATCACCTTGGCGATGGAGGAGTAAGACTCATCCTTCTGCTTCTCATCATAGTCCTAGGGAAGAGGTATCTAACATTAGTATTGGCTGGGCACATAGTGTAGGTGTATGACACTGAAATAAAATCTTCTTTGCTTTACTAATCACAATCAATCCAATAGGGAAAATCTCACCAGGTTTTTGAGGGATGACTTCCCACTCAGAGAGGACTTGTCATCAACCTCAGGTTTGTCCTTTTCTCTCTGGCTGTGGGCGGAGTAGCTAGCCACATCACTACTGTTAATGTAGGACTATGATGGCTCTTCCATCTCCTCAGCGATGGAGGACATAAATGCTTCTTTCTGCTTCTCTGATCAAGGATCCCCTTAGCTTTGGAGGAGTGTGACTCATCGTGCTTAGAGGACTTGTCATCGACCTCATGTTTGTCCTCTTCTCTCTGGCTGTGGGTAGAGTAGCTAGCTATGCCACTCCTGGAAATGTAGGACTTTGATGCCTCTTCCATCTCCTCAGCGATGGAGGACATAGATGCTTCTTTCTGCTTCTCTGCAGATCCCTGGGGCAACAGGAGGCAGAGCATATCTAACATTAGTATGCACATTATTTTAAAACAACATATTTACCTTACCTATAAATAGACTAAAAAGAGGGTATTCTAGAATGACACCTGGTCCTTGACGTCTGCAGTGATTGAGACCTCTGCTATTGAGGAGTTCTGTATGTCTTCAATTTCCTCTGCAATGGAGGACGAAGACTCCTGGACCTACTCTATATCCTTAGCTTTAGAGGATGCCGGCTCTCTCTGCTTGACTGCAGAGAGGTTAGAGGTATCTAATGTTAACATGGGGCCACTCATAGAGCATCATTGCCTACCGCTCTTGCAGAAGGAGATTTTTAATCTCAATGAGGCAACCTATATAAATAAATGACACAAATTAAAAATCCAATGTTTGAGACGTATGGTAGGCTCCTTGCTATAGGAAGGAGACGCAGACATTTCAATGCACACACCGAAATCTTAGAGAAACTTTACCTTTATAAAGTGGGAGATCCTCCAATAGAGCTCAAAATCCCCTCAAAATCTGAAAGCACTTCAAGAAGACAATGTGCAACATTAGAACATAGCCTTTTCTTTCTCAAAAGGTGTACACCAATAACCACAGTTAACATGAAGGGAAATAACGTTTTGTTCAAAGCTACCTTCATGAATGGGCAAACTCAGGACATCCCCAGTTGTGTTGTGGCAGCTGGTCTCACCATGATTAGAACACTAAAAGGATAGAAAGGAATAGATCACATACACCAAGACCAGACAAGCAGAACAAAATGTTTCTGTTATACTGTATTCAGTCAAATAAGGCTCTTCACTGTTCTATTCACCTTGTCAATCATCACACACTTTGTCCAACAATGCACTCAGAGCACAGCTGTTACTGGACTATGAGTTCCGACAGTATCAACCTGTGATAGATACTGAAGACAGAAGCTAGATAGATATTCCTGAATTACCTCCTCAGTAGGAGGCTTTATTGTTCTCCTGGCTGTTTCGGCCTTCAGGCTGTGGATCAGCTTCTTCTGATGAGCCAGATGTACAAGCAGGACACCGTTTTGGTCAGCCTCTTTGTTCATGAACTGCGGCTGCGGATCACCACACACAAATGGATTATGGACTGTAATATCATGGTTTTCACGGAAACCTGGCTCAACAGCGAGGTACCCGACAACGCTATCGAGCTAGCAGGGCGCTACGTTCTCCGAGCAGACAGAACAGCGGGTGACTCCGGTAAGACCAGAGTTGGAGGTTTGTGCATCTATGTGAACAAGACGTGGTGCACGGACACTACCATCACCGAGAGTCACTGCTCAGCTAACCTGGAGTTTCTCATGGTTAAGTGTAGACCTTTCTATCTGCCCAGAGAATTCACGTCAACTGTTATCACGGCAGCCTATATCCCCCCGGATGCTAATGCTAAGATTGCTATGAAAGAACTGCATACTGCCATTAGCAAACAACAGACTCTGCACCCTGAGGCAGCCTTCATTGTCGCGGGTGACTTCAATCACTCCAATTTAAAGACTGTACTGCCCAAATTCCACCGAAATGTCTGCACCTAGGTGACAACCTACCAACCCCTGCACCCCCTGCGGCTGTCACCCTACTGAACTCGAACCCTGCACCTAGGTGACAACCTACCAACCCCTGCACCCCCCCCCCGGACAATTGCACTACTCTTACAGTATTCACACTTGTACAACCTGCTCTTACTCCATACCACTGCTCTTCTGTACATATCTGTCTATACTGTTCATAATCTGTCTGTACTGTTCATAATGTACATATTCCTATATTTTCTTTAATACTACTGTTAATACACCGCACATATCTGTACATACCTGTTTATACTGTTCATACGGCATTCCATATTATATTTATTCTGCTATCTACCCTAATGCTACTGTTAATACATATATACTGCTAGATTGCATTGCCTATACAGCTCATATGCTGCTACACTGTTCATACTGCAACCTATTTATTCTACTTATAATGCCACTGCTAATTCATATACTGCTTACACTGCACTACTTGTACTATACTGCACTACTTACTGCTCATATACTGCACTACCTGTATATACTGTTCATTGCACTTTCTGCTTTTTTGCACTTCTGGTTAGACGCTAACTGCATTTCGTTGTCTCTGTACTTGTACTCTGCACAATGACAATAAAGTTGAATCTAATCTAATCTAATCAAGGGGGCCAGTTTAATAGCCTGTTTGTAAAAAGAGAACATAGCACAATAATAAGGGTCTAATTATAGTTGACTTTGAGCCACACAATATGACTTGTTTAGCTAAATAAAGGCTTCATATTGAATATGAAGATACAGGACAGTTAGCACTCGAATTGGAAACTTCTTTCTCTCAGTCTTCTTTGCTTTCTTTGGCTTATCCTGTGAACAACATTAAGTGGCATTTGACAGTATTTGAGTATGAGTGACTTATGACATCACTAGGTCATAAGGGTCCTTCAATGTTAAAATTGGCGTTTATCTTCAAAAGTAATGAGCAAGTGAATTTGTAATTTGGTCTTGATTTAGGGTTAGGCTTAGAATGCTTACTGTAGCCATAAAGTTAGAAGGTTAAAGAGTAACTTTGCGGTGACTCTATAGCCTGAACATGTTTTACCAGTCAGTGGTGGCCAGCGCAGTGCTGTACGCGGTGGTATGCTGGGGGGGCAGCATCAAGGAAGGTGACACCAAGAGGCTGAACCAGCTTACTAGGAAAGCTGGTTCTGTCCTCGGTGTCACCCTGGACACTGTGGAGGTGGCCAATAGGAGGATGAGGTCCCAAACTGCTGGCCATCATGGACAATCCCTCCCATCCCCTACATCACACTGTGGCAGAGCAGTGTTGCACTAAGGAGCGCTATAGGAGGTCTTTTCTGCTTGCCGCAATAAGACTGTACAACTCCTCCTCCTCCGGCTGGCTCGATCGGGGTGATCAGAGTCAAGCTGGGGGTTGTTAAATCATACTGGACTGTTGTTACTGTATATAATGTTAATAATCACAAGTCTATTTTATTATATTATTCTATTGTCACTTTATTTTGTTGTGATGTGAGCTGCTATAACGGCTTAATTTCCCCTCGGGGATCAATAAAGTACCTATCTATGTATCTATCTATCTCTATCTATCTAGATGCTACTCATTGGGTAGCACGAAGCAAGGGCACAGAAGCCCCCAAATAAGCATCCAGGATATTAGGATTGATATAGGACTGAGGTTTTAGGTGGGGCACAACATAACTATTCAATGCTGGCCTGCATATTCTTCTGTATGCAACCTGACCTATGAGTTTGTATTTTCACTCTGAGAGTATGAATTAGGCTGTTTGAGAGAAGCTTTGAATCCTAAGCCACCTGCCCAGTGATGAGTACATGTTGTTTGAAGCACAGTAGACCAACATCACTACATCACTATAGCAGGTATCAAAGCTGTGTGCTGGAAAACCTTCTTCGTGCTTAGGATTCAAAGCTTCTCTTAAACAGCTAGATAATAGGTAAAGTTATGGGTGGTGGTGCTCATTTTGAATTGAACTTTTCACTTAAATATAGTTTTATAGTTAATTTGCATGTTTTTTTCCCCCAGAAGGTGATCTGCTGTTAAATTACAAAAATGTGATCCCATCAATATCCTGCAAGACAATTAAAAATCCTATTGGAAAAGCAAAAACATTTAAGAACGAGGCATAAATATGACAGTGGCAGACATGTTTGGACACAAAACAAAACTTCAGCCACAATAGGTGAGCAACATGCAACAATAGGCCGGTGAGATGGCGACATAATATTATGGATTTACATATTAATTATTATTTAATAACAAATTGATTGAAACCAGCAGTCAAGCTCGAAGTTTGGACAGTATAAATAATGTAGTGACCCTCTGACATGCTACCTGTGAACTAAGGGGGTGGATCTCCATAATACAACAGTAAAACTATGGGAACAACGCTGACCCTAGCTTGTGTTGTTGCCTTTCGATGGTGTTTGAATCAATCTTGTTTGAAATAGTGTGTTTATTCGGCATGGCCTACGGTCACAACCTATTTGTGCTTAATTCAGATTAATTCGAAACGTTCTACCCTAGTCTGAAAACGTACTAAATGAATGGCGCAAATTATCTGCGGATCGACCGAGGTTGCTATGGTCACCCTGCTGTAAAAACCATCTTACCAGCCAATGCTGGAACCAGTTTACTGAGAGCAGGCTGGTACCAGGGTGTGTTTTTAGACATGGTTTTGATGGTAGCTGGTTTGATGCTGGTCGCAAGCTGGAACCAGCTGGTTAACCACCTTTCAAGCTGGAACCAAGCTGGTTGACCACCTTCTATCTGCCAGTTTGGTTTTACCATCTACCAACTCGCAGGTTTTGTTTCACCATCTACCAACTTATAGCTGTTTTCAGCTTTCATAATATTGTTTTACAGTTGTAGCCATTTTAAAATGTACAAATTCCTGTGCATTATGTTGATTCATGATTGCATCATGCCTTAACATCAAAGGAAGCATGCAATAAATGCCCAAAAGAAGGAGTTGTTTTGATGCCACATTAATGTGTAATGTCAACAGTAGTTCCCAGCAGGCGAATATGTGTGAGTCATGTTGCGAAACTGAACAAGCCACAATTGTTACTGACTGCGAAAGAAAAATTGTGTGTGACTGTGTGTGTGTGTGTGTGTGTGTGTGTGTGTGTGTGTGTTACTTATGTTAAAGTACAGTTTTTTGTATGCGCACCCTTGCCACAATATTCACATAACATGTAACATAACAATAACAAAACAACACATAAAAAACACAGTTAAATACAGAAATCAATACATCATATAATATCACAATATATTAGGGGAAACAATCATATCCTTCACCAAGGAGGTTCTCAATTAACACCCTAAATTGCCAGAGCGGCACCAGAACATCCAACTTAAATGTTTTCTGTAGATTGTTCCAGCACTGAGGTGCACCATAACTAAAAGTGGATTTACCCAATTCGGTGGAGACCCGAGGAACCACAAGAGTTAACCAACTCTGAGAACGAGTTAGGTTATTTATGTTCTTGAATTTCAATAATGAGGTTAGGCAAGATGGGAGTTTATTCAGTAGGGCTTATACACAAAAAGGGAGCAATGAAGAGATCTATGGGACTTTAATGAGGTCCAGCCAACCTTTGAAGAATGCAATGATGAATATTAAAACTATCACCTGTGATAAAGCGAAGGATGCTATGGTAGATGGCATCCAAAGGTTTAAGAGTAGTATAGTCCAACAGTGGTACAAACAGGTAAAAAAACCTTTAAAATTCTGATTTGCATAAAAATATTATTTCATATTCTTGATCAGCTGGCCATGCTGAGTGATATAAACTTAGTCTTAACATTAGAGACATTTTGCTCATTTAAATGCTTATAACTAACACATGTTAAAGGGACATACCACTGTAGTTTGACATGTTTATCACTCTTACCTTGATTGGAGTTCATTCCTCATAACCTTTTTTATATTAGTATTGTAAGTCTGAATAACACCAAAGTCACCACATTTCATCAAAATATCATTGTGACGACAATGATTGCACTTTGGTTTTGACAAATGTTGCTCCATTGTGCGACTGGTTAATCCTGTATAATTCTGATAATCCCATATGCATATCACACAATGGAACAACATTTCAAGTGCAATCATGATATTTTGAGTGTTATTTCTAGTTGTATAACTATGTAATGTCGGTGATGATTTGGCAAATATATCTCAAAAACTGAACAAGATATATATATTAAAAAAAAAACTTTTGAGGAATTAACTCCAAACAGAGAGTGATAAAGGACCCACATGATCAGGCTGAACGCTGTATGAACCGTATGTACAGTATGAAAACTCAGTGAGTAGTTACAGTAGCTTCTTAAAATGTGCTCAGAATAATAATAATCTATTATAATAATAAGTATGCAAGAGAATGGGTTGTGCTGCTGGCACACCTAAAAAGATAAAGTATTTTACGGCTCCATCTCTGTCACTGTCAATGTCTTCTTCTTTGCTTTATTCAAGTCCTGTATTTTCTGGGACACAAAGTGTCCCACCCTGCCTCCCTTGGTCTACAGCTTCCCTTCATCAAGGTTCTTGCCACAAACCCACTCAATGAAATAACCTTGAAAAATAAAAACATCACAATCAGAACGACTGAAATGTCCTCAAAATCCAATACAGCCAATGCAGTAGTCTTGAACATCCATGCACGTGTAACAGGGCCCACTCTGTGCTATGTTACACACACACACAATCATAGTCATTTTTAACCTGATTTCTATAAGTAATTCTGACACGCTTTGTAAATACTAGTCCTGATCTTTAATATGTAATAAATTAAAAACAAATATATAGATTTAATAAATGAGAACATGTGTTTACCTTTCAAGGCAAGGTACTTGTGAAGGATCAATGGGGGTTGGAGATCTTGGTGCTCAGACACTCCTTGCCATCAAGGTTGTTCTGCGCCAACGTAGCAGAGCCCCAAATAGACACAGCCAGCTCTTTCACAAACAACAAATCTTTCCTGTTCCCAGAGATCTTCTTCCATTGTTCATTTTGATCCACACACCTTCCACAATGTGGATCTACAAAAGGAAAACTATAGTGTCAGATCAGGACGTGAAGCCAGAATGCTAATTTTACTAGAAGTGACTGGAATACAGCTATGGACCAACTGAAATGTGACAAGTTTGGTGTGATTTCAGGGTGTTTAATGTCCTCAGAGAGTAATAACCACAGGTATTATGTCCCTTTAATCATGTCAGATTAAGGTCCCTGAGACCGAAACATCCCACTTCTGTTTTATTTAAAATCCCAAATTGTGGAGTATTGCACCAAAAAAGGCAAGGTGCTTGTTTGTCCTAATACTTATGGACGTAACTGTAGAAGGACCATACATTAAGGTATTATAGAACCATTTGTTCTCAGGGGTCTTCAACTTTTTTCCAGTCCAGAGACCTGAGCTAGCTATTATCTTCTCTCCATCTCGACAAGCAGTGGCATATTGCCTCGGGATAAGGTCTTTCTATTTCTCCCGGGTGGCCACGGGATGATGTGATTACATATACATGATCTGAAAACCATAAGGATAACCCAAACCAATGAGAAGGCCATTTGATGAGGCCTCTACAGATCAGCTCTAGGCCTAGTATCTATAATGGCCGACAAGGTAACGTTGCTAGCTAAGCAGTTGTATCATTGTCCAGGACCACCATCATTTATAGTAATAACATAAGATAAAATCGTGTAATGGAGACGGGACCATGCCGTTCGAGACCGCGATTGACTGTTTCAAGCATACTGTAACGACCCTGTTTAAGGCCAGTGAGCAGCTCCGCCAAGGGAGTTAACGGTCTTGTGCGGCGGTTAGTAAGCGGATGGTCGTGAGTTCGATACCCGCTTAGGGCAAGCTACACATTAGCTAACATTAACGTTGGCTAACATTAGCTAGCGAACGTATCTAGCATAACGTTGGTTTAGTAAGCTGTTTATAATACTCTTAGTAAGTATCACCTTTCATGAATATGATTTGCGCTTTGAAGCCCCTCCCAGCGCACCCAATTGTCTTGAGTTGAGGTTTTTGATGTGTTTTGACGAGAATGCCTGTCTTTCGCATTTACTGTGGTTTTCACACCGTGTTCATACTGGACCGTTCAAGAACATATAGCACCTAGTATCGCGCCTTTAATTAAAAAATAATAATAATATCTTAGTGGGCGGGAGTAATCTTGCAAGATTCATAAATGATCTGACTCAATTGTCAAACTCAATGTAGCACTAACAATAAATTCATTCATGGTAATAACAATTACATTGTATTATGGTGTTTTCATAAAAACCTTTCACTCTGAAAACCACAAGGCAAAAGAATAATAGTTCCATAGCCATAAACTCAACAAGATAACTCAACAGTTCCACCAGGTTGGTCAACTAGCGGAACTGGTCTTTCAAGCTGGGCCAGGCTGGTTTTACCAGATCACCCAGCTACCACCAGCTAGGCCAGACTGGTCTACCACCTAAACCAGTTTAATACCAGTTTGACCAGCATAAAAAACAAACTGGTCTTAACTGGATTTTACTGTTTTGAATGCTACGGGGAGGGGCTTTCCTCCAGGAGCCTGGCCACGCAAATGATAAATTACAGAAATTGAGTTTCCCCCATCAACCCTAATACAAATAGCTTACTCTTGACCACTGTCGACATTTGCTGTTGTTGTTATTTTTTATGTTTCAATAATAAAAAAAACAACAACATGGGTTTGGGGTGTCATTATCGAAATAGTAAGCTCAATCATCCGCATCATAGTTAAAAGATAAGTGTCCTGCCGCCAGTAACATGCTAGTAGTTGACACAAACACATCGTCGCATGTTTCTTCTGGCTCCTCCTATCTCTGTGTCTACACTGAGACACATAGTAAACACTGAAAAAGTAAACACAAATTGATCTTACAACCTGGACAATAGGTTGCAATTGAATAGGTGCTTTTGACACAATTCTTGACGATTGAATGGATGATTCATGAGAGATCGAGTGCACATTTCTAAGTGCTCAAGTATTTTCGATATTACGGTAATAGAGTTAGAGGCAGAAATGTGATGGTCCCAGCTCCAGGGTGACAGACGGT
Source organism: Argentina silus (assembly GCF_951799395.1). Classification (NCBI taxonomy): domain Eukaryota; kingdom Metazoa; phylum Chordata; class Actinopteri; order Argentiniformes; family Argentinidae; genus Argentina; species Argentina silus. The sequence continues at coordinate 35,162,860 of NC_139655.1, read as the reverse complement.
ACTCTTTATCTAATGGCAGAGAACGGCGCACAGGTACGTAAAGGCACGGGCTAACCTAGCCATCAACAACCCATTCAAGCTGGCAAACAGTAATATCAACCTGAAAAATTACTACGCTAGAAAGCCTTCGCTTTCGGATAGTATCTTTGATGTTATTTTTTTTCTAACTGTAGTCGTACAATAAGTAATGGGGCTGGAACATTTCCATCCCCATCCTCATCCTGTACCTGACTTTTGCAACTTGCTGATTAGACAACGTAGCGGTGCTCAGGTGCTCAAGTACAGCCCCGTTGAGGTGATCTGGTAAAACGTGGTTTTGATTAGACCCCACACCACTATGGTTGGAGAAATATCAGCAAGTGATAGGTTGTTCTGTGCTGTTTGTGTGTTATATATGAGGGAGTGTTTTGTTTTGTTTGAGTAGAACTGCCGGTGCGGGCGAAAATCCGACTCGGCTGTCACAATCTAATCGGGTAGCTTCTGTTTCCGGGTCGTCCTAATTTGAGTTTTGATATGAAAGCTGGGGTCCTTTCCATTCCAAATGTCTACACCCCCATCCTTTACTCCCTCCTAGATCCTCACGAAGTGACGTTACACAGTTGCCATACATCTCTACTGGGTACGGAAGTGCGGTTTCCAATGGTTTTTCCTATGTGTTTTCCAGTGGGGTACAATCGTCTTTTAACTATAATGCAGGTGATTAATGCTGATGACTGCTAACTATTTTGATAATAACACCCCAAACCCATGAAAAAGTTTATTGAAACATAAAAATAACAACAGCGAATGTGAAAGTGGCCAACAGTAAGCTATTTGTAGCAAGGGTCAATGGGGAAACGTGATTTCTGGGATTTGAACGCTTCCGGCATGAGTACATATCAAGTCTTTATTTTTATGTTTCAATAAACTTTTTCAGCAGTCATTATTATCAACCACCTGCTTTATAGTTATATAAGACAATTGTACACCACTGAAAAACGCATTGGAAACCGCACTTCCGTACCCCAGTGGAGAGGTCTTGCCACTATGGAACGTCACTCCGTGAGGGTCTATAGCTGACACACTTACACTTCAGCTGTGAATGTAAACAACAGCAATGCCCAGAAATTACCTGGAAACAGAAGCTGGCCGAGTCAGATTTTCTCCCACACTGGTGTGACTGCCCAATTTGACTGACCTGCCAGATATGACTGACCTACGTCAGAGAAACATATTTGATGTTGATTTCCCTCTTCTATCTTCATGACCCACGTGCCAACTTCTGCTAAACTGAGTTAGTTGGATAGCAAGCGCTCAATAGCTATCTTGTTTCCATATACATTTGTGAGAAAACAACAAATACATTATCCGGCGGCACGGTGTATTGTGCAATATCCCAGGCATGGATTTGGCTGATTAGGCTGCTTTTATCTGCTCTATTCCAACATGAATATCCCTGGCCTGTTAATCTACTAAAATATCTTATCAAAAAAGGGATTTAATCTTGCTGCCATTTTAACAAAGATGCTTGAAACTCGAAATAGCATAGCAATAACTGTTCCCATTGCTAGCTCTACTGCTTGCTTGCAAAGTGGCTAGCTTGTCAGAGAACAGGTATGGCCATACCTGAAGAAATTATTGGTGCAAAATCTGATGGCCCTATGGCTAAAATGTTCCTTAAGACATGCCGTTCCTCTTTGTAAAATGTGGTGCTTTTATCACAAAAGGCACAATTTCTTCAAAAATGTTGCCCCACTATAAATGGTACACCAAAAAATGGCTGCCAGTACACCCACCATGGAATGTTGATTTGAATGGTCATGTCTGTTCTACTCATTCTATTTCTCTGGTTTTCACAATCAATTAGAGAGGTGTTTCTTATAACCTAATCTTGGTGATTTCCCCCCTCAGTTGTTTGCCAGGCTGGAGGCCAGAAGGTCTCTAAGGGACCTCGAAGCTCACATCTTCCCTAAGGATGCTGGACTAAACCAAGGTCCAATTTGACTGCACTTTCTCTAAAATAATAACAAACCTATAAGAACAACCAGTTAACTAATTTACAGTCTCTTTAATCATCATTAGGCCTATGTCCACATATGAATTTCATCTTATCTTTTGATTTTCTTCTATCCCCAGGTGATGTAGTTGAGTTCCATGGTACGGAGGGGACAGGTAAAACAGAGCTACTGTACCACCTGGTGACCCGCTGCATCCTCCCTGCTGACACAGGTGGACTGGAGGTGGAGGTGCTCTACGTCGATACTGACTACCACTTTGACATGCTGCGGCTGGTCACGATACTGGAGCAACGCCTGGCTCAGCCTGGGGAGGGTGCCAGAGAGGGGGACTCAGAGGAGAGAGTGCGAGCCTGTCTTGAGAGACTATCTGTGGTCCACTGCTCCAGCTCTGTCCAGCTCCTCCTCACACTCACCTATCTGGAGACCACCTTCTGCAGCCGGCCAGCACTCTGTCTGCTGGTCATCGACAGCATCTCATCTTCCTATTGGGTGGACCGCAGCGGGGGCGGGGAGAGCCTGGCCAAGCAAGAGGTCAACCTGCAGCGATGTGCCGATCTCTTGGCCAGACTCCTCAGGGATTACGGGATAACGTTGTTTGCCACCACACATGCCATCATGAGAAACTATGGCCACTCCACAGACACGGCAGCCATGGTGTCTGGCTCCTCAGACACAGCCCCTTCCTCGTGGAGGAGATGTTCTGACTTTGATAAGCCCTATCTCTGTCGAGCCTGGCAGAGGCTTGTCACCCACAGACTGCTACTCTCTAAAGTTGTCAATCACATTTTCTCTCAAGCTGAACAGACTAATCACAGACAGGTGTCCTCAGCTGAGGGAACGAATCACAGTTTATTCTCAGCAGTTTGCACCACCACCAGAACACGATGCTGTAGGAGCAGCTCCTTCTGTGTTACTGAAGGAGGGGTACAGTTCCTCTGAAGGGTCTAACTGATGTATCATTATTTGTAACATGTTAGTTGTTACACATTGTCAATGTTCAGTCCACCTTTTTGGGATTTGTATTGCTCATTGTTTTTTCTCAATAAATTGTATATATGTATATATTGTTTTGCAAGAAGATTTAATAAGTCCTGCAACAGCAGTTTGAACACTGCCCACTAAAACACCAGTTAGCTAAGAACACATACATACATACTTTATTAAGTGCCAAAATCTAAACACAAAATATGTATCTTCCTTCATAATAATAGGATAAACAAAGCCTTTGACTTCTGATCAAACATGTGGAAAAGCATCTAAAAAAACATCTACAAGAAAAAGTCTTTAAAGATGTTTAGAAAAACATCAAACCTCATTAATGTTCAAGTATAGACCCCGGTCAACTAATATCATCACTTATATTTAGTTTTTAGGAACTTAAGTCAAGCTTCTGTAAGTCAAGAATCATTGCCCAGCCTCCGGGTCATTCTGTTCTGTTAATTTATCTGCTTCATGAGGATCAAGGATAATGAAAGTTAACAAAAGTAACAAGTATAGGTAGATACCAAATACTTGTAGTGTTTTACTGATATAAATTTTGTTTATGAACTAATAAGTGATTAAAACTGGTCATTCTGTTACCAAACCCCAAAAGGGTTCCAAAAGGTTTCTTCCACAGGGACAGCTGAAAAAAACAGTGGGAAATTATACAGTAGTAGTTACAAACCACTACATCAACATCCTCACCAAGCATAGCATCAACATCCTCATCTCATGCTCCACAAAATGGAGACTTCATTACAGTGGGGAAAGCATGATGAGAATGATGACATACATACACTTCTACAAAAAAGACAACAAGGGATTTGTCTTCATCATTAAAGACCGCACTGACACATATGGTCTGGTGTCCCTAAGACAGATTCTTAGGATCCTTCCCACACCAGTTGCAGACAATAAATAAACTTATCTTTTTGTAGAGGCTATCTCTGAGGCAAACTAGGAGCAAATTGGTTGTCTCTGTGTGTGTGTGTGTGTGTGTGTGTGTGTGTGTGTGTGTCTGTACATAACATACTGTAGGCCTACTTGTATTTAATTTTTTCAAAATCAGTTTTTTTTGGTGCCAAAAGTGTCGGCTATTTTCTTTTGGTATATTGAAGAAAAAGCCTTCAAAACCACACGTCATTGATTTAAATCACAGTAAGTTAAGATTATTTTTTACGTTTCTTGTGTTTTGTGAGTTTTTATCAATTTCCTTTTTTAATGTTATATATCAGTTGATAAAATAATACATTATTACCTAAATGAGAGGGTCTATTGTGTATTTCTATCTTTGTTTCCCTATGTTAGCTAAATCATCATGTACAGGATGACATTGAAACCCATAAATCATGCATTTCTGTGGGGGACCCATGTAGTCATTCTGTTACCGTCATTCTGTTACCGGATGTAAATCCACTTCACTTACTGTAGCTCAACAACAAAAATAGATTGTGTTTGAACATATGAAAGCTGACACCCCATGTTTTATGCAGACATATTCAAATCTTTATTTGGAGCAGATATTTTGGAGAAATGTGGTGACATAATAAATGTGATCATTCCGTTACCTAACTTTGAATCTGCATAATTGCCCATGTACAAGAGACAAGTGTGAGTGTGTGTGTGTGTGTACATGCATTAAATCTACTGTCAACGGCTACATTGGCTGTGAAGCTCCAGCTGATCATAACATGTCTCTTGAATGTTAAACCACTGCCGAGGGCTACAGTACACAAACAGGTGTAACTGAGTTGAGATGGTGAACTCACTCTTCAGGTCATCACCTGTGCCATCGAACTGCTAGCTTTTTGGTGGCGTAACTCATTCCCTCAGGTATTTAGGACACGGTCACATGGGTTGTCAAAACAAAGGATGCAGGTTCGAGACTCGTGTGAGCTCGGAGTGCGAGGAAGCAATGCTGTTTGCAGCAACTTGATGTCTGTTTCACAGACACTAATCAATCTAGTATGGTGTATGTTCAACAAGGATTCTTTAGTTCTTTTGAATGATGCTGTGCTTGTGAAGGGAGAGCTATTAGGTCTGGGCTTGTATAATACTGTAGGCAGAGAAGAGTCCAGAGGAGCAGTCTTGTAACAAGGGGTACAGAGCCTGCCTCATTAGCAGTTCAATATGCATCTCATATTGTCTCTAAATAAGACCCTCCAGGAATTCATAAGAAATTGTTTGAGAAGACAAAAAAAAATAATTCAATAAAGCTTTCTGGGGCAATGTGTCTTGTATAATGCCAGTTAATGCAACGTATGGCACATATAGTGTATTTAAGCAGCAAAGAGAGATAACAATCTAGGTAGGTGTATGAGTGTCTGTAGACAACAACCTAAAGCCTCATTGTGGTTTGCAGTAATGACGACATATACTGGTGGACAGAGACAAACAATGCACTGGATAGAGTCCTACCCCACTCAACACACTTCCAACACACCTCCCACATACTCAACACACTAACCACACATTTGACAAACACATTGTTTGGACATGTTCCATAAACACAAACAATTATTAAACCATAAAAAACGGGGTTACTCTCGGCTTTGAGCTAGTTTTTACATGTTTTTGAAGAATACAGGGTTGAGAACATTCTACCCTGATCTATCACTGCAGAGAAGAGGATGACCTCTCTCTCTTTCTCACACACACGCACACGCACACGCACACGCACATGCACACACACTCTCTCACACACACACACACACAGCTCAAGGCCCTTGGTGAATCAGAGCAGCTCTGTCCTATCAGACAGTGGAGGCTCTTCAGACCCTCAGAGCTCATTTCCTCCTGCTGCACCTGGTCCAGCTGGGCCGTCCTCCTCCTCCGCCTCCCACAGTTAACTGCACACTAATCAGACAGAGAGAGAGGGCTAACACAGAGGGCTGTGCAAAACAAATAGTACAGCTATCGTGGCAGCAGACTGATAATGTTTGATGCTGTGTTGACATATGTCTGTTATATTTCTCCCGTCATTAGATACATGGCAATGGTATCTATATTTGTGTATCCCATTTTATGAAGATGTGAAAAAAAACACATAGCCTCTAATAGTGTAAACTGTAAAATCAGAAAACATCAGCTATTATACACATATCTATGGCAGTCATCATCTTCAACATGTGAAATACTCACTCAGTATATTTTATGCATGTATGCAGGTAAAGCAATTATGTTTCACACAATGCGATGTCTCATAGATTTGGACGGTAAATTAATTTATGTGCACATATATCTGTGATATATACAAAATAATAAACATATTACACTGAATAAATTATCTTATTTATTGTCCATAGTCTCACAGACAATCCCGTCCACAACTATTTACAAAATCCAGATCCGTACTTTCAGAGTTCTTGGCTGATGACTGAGCGGTCTCTTTACTTGGAGAGTACTCAAGTGTATCACTCCGCAGGGTCAGCGAGACTTTTTTTTTCTTAAAACGTTTACTACGGGCCCTGGCCTTAGAAACTGTATGGTCCTCTAATTTGAGTCATTCCCGTTGTGTAATTTCATTTTTCATATATATTTGATTACAGTTGGGCAATAATTAGTTACACCTCTAACTGAATGTTTACTTGGACCTATTTCTCCTACTAACGTTGACAGGCAGTACTTAGGTCTCTCCTAAACATGGCCACCATGATGGAGTAAACGCTTCAACTTTAAATTTCACATTTTAGCAGAAAACTTATTGATTTTCTGTACTCTGATAGTAACGTTTCTTCGGATTTATACCATATGTAACATAGAAGGCATATGCAATATTTAGAAAAAGTTTATTGTTGAATCTAACACTGGTTTAAGTTAGCTGAAAGCTGGGAAGAAAAAAGAAGAAGAATTGCATCAAATCTAGAAGCTTTTTCTTTTCTCTCGATACTTTTAATGCTTCTTCAAGCCGTGTGAGATGATTTTCCAGTTGTGGAGGATAGCTTGCTAGCTATGTTTATTGCTATATTTTTTCTCGTTGATACCGTCGGTTGTAACTCCCCACTCTTTTCGTTGTAAACGAAAGTATTCCATTTTTCATATGGATTTAAAGGTCATGAAGGAAATACTTTTAAACATCTAGGGTTGAAAAGGTAAGTTCTATGTTTTGTTTACCGATAGTTGTGTGTGTTTCGTCGTTTACGGAGAACCAGCTGGTACTAGCTAGCCACCTACGAGACTACGTTTCCGTGTGGCCACTTGACAGCTGCTGTCATGTGTTTTGTTTTTATTTTGTTGGCTTGGTCACATTTCTCGTAATGTTCCCTTGTAGTATAGACGCTTTTGAGTCTTCCAAAGGCGTAGCTATGTCGGATATATCTGATATCTGAATTCAACTAGAACGCAGTTAAATTTCTGGTAAATATGCTATGAACCACTATCTTGGGGCCCGTCTAATTGCTGAAGTGCAACATGCAAGTCTATGGAACGCCAACGGATAGCTATCAGACGAAACCAACAATCATGAAATATAAGGCTAGTTTTCGACAAGGCTACTTATTTACATTAAATAAGAACTACGCTTTTGCGTGATAGGAGCAGATTTAACTTTTCACGGAACGTTTTCGTGTCGCCAAAGAAGATGCACATCAAGAGGCGGGACAAGTAGCATTCTTTGGGTACACTGCTAACGGCTAATATCGGAGTGCATTGTGGTATACAAAAAGACACGGTTCTCATTAGGCCAATGAATGTGAACGAGAAATGCACAACAAATGGTCCTCCAAGGGACTTTTGTAAATGAAGTTCTCCACAACTACGTAATGTCCTTGACAACATAAGACACTTGTTTTCTAACTAACCTGACATCTTTTAAGTTATGAACCCCCCCCCCGCCCCAAGACAATCCATATCAACAATAAACAGTTATCCAAACTGTTCCCCTACAAAATGCATTACAAAGAATGGCCAGGGTTCTCTCCAGGATTTTTGAACAGCGTGTTGCTGGATCAAAACCCGGATCGCGTTTATTTATGTCAAAATGCGCAAAATAAAAAATATTTGACGAACATCATAACACTTTCAGTTTCGTTTTTAATAACAATGTTGTTGGCGATCAAAGATAGTTACTCTATAATTTCTAAGTATATAGTTTAATTTGCCTTGAAATGTTTAGGTGGTGCAGCGCCACTCTTGCATTCTTTGGGGGAGAAGCTATAGCGATGCTGGTAAACTCCAAACCGGCCATATCAGCAACTGTTAGTCACAAACCACCAAACAGTAATTCTTCCCACTCTTTGTTGTTGTTGTTAGTAGTTAGCTTTTAGCCTGGAATATCAACCACTAAAAGTTGGCCTTAGTGGGAGTGGCCAGAGAATGGAAGTGACCTTACTGAGTATAGTATTTGTCATCATTTAAGGTTATCACAGGACTGAGAGTCAAGGCTCCAAATGGAGGTAGATCCCAGGCAGGAACTTGGTGTGTTAGCAAAAAGCAATTGCACGGCATATCAGCTGTCTGTCAGGCCATAACATTTTCTTGTTGTGAGTGAAATGAGCAGGGATCATTTTGAGCGCTGTTATATCAAGCAACGTCTCTCAGCTGTTTGTTGAAGCGACCTGGATCAGACAACTGGTTACCGTTCAGGAGGGTTCAATGCGTTGCAGATAGAAATAATGAGCAGAGTAGACCAGATTCATTACTGTGTATTTAAGAGAGGCATGTCTGGTCAACAGTATATTTTGACCTAAATATTCCACACTGTTGTGGCTGCATGCTCCTCGCATGCAAGTTAATGTTTGACAAAAATAGAAATGTTTTGTTTTCAATGGAGATAATTAGTTGAGAACTTTATTCGTAAGAGGAGGAGAAAATGTACGGACAGCCTAGGACAAAAGACATAATGGGATATTTACAACCTGTGTTGACTATTGGTTGTTGCAGCCCAACAATAGATTTGATCTTTATATTACATTAAAACACCTGAATGAATTTCACAACCACTGGGCTAGAACAAGTGTACTGGTAGGTCACACGGCTTTCTTGGACTGAAATGTTGTACCTCTTGATTAAGGAATGTGCGAGGAACACAAATAAAAACAGAAACAATCTGCTGTTATGTTTACTCCTAAATTTCGTTGTTTGCTCCTAGATTTTACAATTTAGGAGCAAAGTTGCTCTTTCGGAAAAAGCTTAGTGTGGAGCCCTGTGATGGCTTCACCAAGGAGAAAAAAAAATGGATACACCGTCAAAATCTGGGGTCGCGCTTGTGGGGAACACTACCACAATAGCAAGTGCAAACATCCAGTTGTGTCCCCTAACCCAGACTCAGCCAGTGTGTCTAACCAGGGGGAATAGTCATGTAGAACAGACCACCAATGCCATGGCCACATATTCCCATTTCATTCGCTTTAGCTATGTCCTGATTAAGTCAACATGAGTGACCAGTGCATTAAGTTAGCCTACTTGCTGCAATAGCCGGTAGAGGAGAAGACATAGTCAACAGTATAAATACAAACGGAGATATAGATAACAATACCTTACTTACTATACTAACTATAGTTAAGGCTCGATTGGCTTCTCCATTGATCGTTGCCAACAAAAGTCTCGGTTGAGCCATCACTATCCTGAAGTCTCCGTTTGCAGTTTTACTGTCCTGGTGTTTGTCTCTGCCAGCGATCGCAGCAAGTATCCGTTTATTTTGCAACATCTTTTCTTGATCCACCGTGATTGACAAAAGGACATAACACTAGTAGAATCTGATTGTCTGGCCATTGATTGGTGGCCTTCGGCTAACACAGAGCGTAGTGTTTGCCATGCCTGGCATAACCCATTGGCAAGCAAGCAAAAATATCTCTGTTGGACACCAGTTTTCTCAAACAAATCCTCTGTACATCCTTTATTGATGTTAATGCATGCAGTTTGCACAGTTATGACAGAACTGCATCGTAAACCTCCATGTCCATGTTGCAAGTAGGCAAACGCATACCAGGGAAACTTAAACAGGGGGGGAAGTGTTGTTGGCTGACAGATTAAGCCAGTGGCTATGCGCTGTCCGTTTTTGCTGGTCTTTCTATTGGCTTAAAGAAGTTTAATGCGTTGGTCCACCAGACCTTTGTCGTATTCGGACTGCCCTCCAGTTCCGCACTGGAATGTTTGGAAAGAACCATTCAATGGCTCACACAGTTTAATTTACAGTGTCCACTCACCCAGACAGAGAAACAGTCTCAGGTAAGGTGTAGGGGCCCTAGCCTGTCATAATGAACTACTTGAAACGTAGGATCATCCCCCAATGGACTACAAAGCTGATGCGTTACACCAACCTCATATGCTATCCATTCTGCGCTGTACGAGAGATATGGGCCTTTACAGTGAGGGGCACATTTCAGCCTACTCTCTCACAAGGTCCCCAACTTCATATGTTTCATCTGTCGTTGTAGTGAGCTTTCTGTCTTTCATGAGCACAGACATTATTATCCCCAGCATGTTTGAAAGCTGTTTCCAAGCCCACAACCAGGGAACCAGCAAAATCCCATGGAGAGACACACACTGGATGGCCTTGTGTCAGGGGGCTTAGGACAACACCCACTGGGACTGTAGCTTAAATACTAATAACTCTAGATAAATCCACAGCATAGACCTCCAAGCTTTTGGTTGCATTTCGTGGTCGGGCAGTGAGAGATGTTTGAAAGTAAAGGAGGAACTGTTTCTTTCCGAAAAAGTGTCCATCAACTTGCCTTTCACGCTGTCATAATCACATTCATTTTCTCTTGATAAACTATCCCCATAGCAAAAACCATGCACCGCCAAGCCGGATGGGCAAAATGTTTGTGAAAGTGGCTGCAATTTTTATTAAAATGGCTGCAATCTATTCCCATGCTTCTTACAGGTGTATCCTTCCATGCAGCGCTACATTGACATTCATCTTCCTCCTCTCCACAGTCACTGCGAAGTCCTCGTCCACACGTATTAGTTCTTGTTCAGTCCAATCCACGTTTATGTCGTCAAAAAGTTAGTCCAGCTAGCTCCCACTAGCTACTCCCTCATTGAATCCAAGTGAAGTTAACGTGTAATACTCCACGTGGGTGCACCTGCTAGCAAAGGAAACGGCTAATGTCCGGTTATTGTTCAAAGTGGAAAAAGAAAGTAGGGGATCGCTTAATATAACTTAAAGAAAACAAGAAGGAACTCTTAAAGTCTGCTACACATTATAAGTGACGTTCTAGGATCAACGCAAGGTAGGCCACAGTTTGCCCCACCACCCGCAGCGCCGCTTAGGAAACAGCTGATTAGGAAGGGCAGCCGCGTCCTCCGTAGAGTCCACCTCAGCACTCTGCACATCTCTCCTGACTCCTCCATGCAGGGAGGCAGCCAGGCATGACCAGTCAATCCATCAATCAATCTGAACTGCTACCGTAGCGCACTGAGGAGTAGGAAGTTTAAGCTTCCGGCAAAGTTTAAGCTTCCCTAAAGTCACTTAAAGGATCTGCCACACACCTGACTGTAGCTGAGGGTGAAGAGCAACACTGTCATAGAAACTCAGGATCAGTGCAAAAATATCCCTAAAATCACACCATTCGCCCCACAGCAGCATTTCTCCACCCTACACAACTACCGTGTATCGTAAAATAAAATAAATCTATTGAACATCTATACAGCGTTCAACTTGCTTCTCAAAATATGAATACTAGTGTTAGCAGTACTAGTAATGGTTGTTTTAGTTGAGCTAACAGTTACTAGCCAAGCCAACCAAAACAACGTCTTCTACAGTGGGTGGGTTACTCGATACTCTATGGAAAATGCTAACAGTGCACATTCTTTTCTATGTATCCTCTTTGGTGTCGCTCTGCATAATTAAGAAACAAGCCGTGGCACCGGTCAGGATGACTCATGTTACTTTGTAACAAGTATGGAGACAGAGATAGATGGCTTAATTGTTCTAATTTCTGTGACAAACCCTCAGCAGTTTAGTGACCATAGCAAGATGCAATTCCTCACGAAATATGGAAAATCACCCCCCAGGAATAAAATGGAACTGCAGAAGAGGAGTGGAGCACTCTGTCAGAACTAGGTGGACGTTGACGACGCGAGCACGTCAGAAAACATTATTGATGTTGAGGCAGGAGTTGTCCCATAGGCCTCCCGTGGTCATTCAAACGGTTGTTGTGATACGTCTGGTGTCTGGCTCAGACAACACGGCATCATGTGTGAATGGGGACCGGGCTGTCTCTGTAACATTATCCAGGATGATCACAATTGAGTCTGATGGCTCTATTTTACCACAGCGAACAGGCGATATGAAGCATGTGCTTCCCTAACCCGGGTAAAATGAGATGACGCCGGTCCCTCGCATCTGTGTTGTGATTGGTGGAGGCAGAAATCGGATTGTTTCTTGCAATGCGCCGAGCCTTTTTCTCAGGTATGCCAAAGCTCTTTTACCGATATACACTGAGCATACGTGTCATTTTAAACATAAATACAGTGAATGACATGAAATCCAGATGTTCTGGTGCTTTGTGTTAATAGAGCGCGAGGCTTCTGTGTGGGTGAGTGGGCATCAGGCGTGTGAGTGTGTATATAGTGAGTGTGTATCAGGCGTGTGAGTGTGTATATAGTGAGTGTGTATCAGGCGTGTGTGTTAGGCCTTTACATATGACAGGACTGACTCTGACCTTTAGGATTGTTGCTCAGTGAAACCCTCAAATCAACGTTCAAATGCTGTTATGCACACCTATGTACATATATAAATACAGATGTTAAAGACTCACAGCTACCAACATACATATAAGTACAGATGGTAAAGACTCACAGCTACCAACATACATATAAGTACAGATGGTAAAGACTCACAGCGGGGCGCCCTCGTTTTCTTCTCTCTCCTTTTGTCTTCTTTTTTTTTTTTTTTTTCTTCTCCCCACTCTTTCTACCATGGCATGACTATGCTGAACAAAACTGCTTTAGACATTAATTTAGGCCAAAGCAATGCTCCTGAGTGCCACCACTCAAAGAGGAGAGGAGCGGACATGAGGAGAGGAGATGAACAGAGAGGAGTGGTGCAGAGCAAAGAAAGGGAGAGGACCAGGCCAGAGAAAAAAGGGGGCAGAGAGTACTGTACTTAACCTGTATACCTTTTCATACCTGTCCTGTATACTTTAGGCCTACACCCGCAGCTCAATTTGATGTGCATCACGGGGACGTAAAGTAAATCTGTCTCTTCACCCCTCCCTTGTATTCCCTCTGCCTCTCCCCCTTCCAGAATGTCATCAGAGGACCAGAGTCTGCACAGTTACCAGCGACCGTCTCCTCCCCTGAGCCGAGCCCCGCCCTCAGACAGCCATGCTCCTGCCCCCACAGACAAGCGGCCTCGCGGCCGGCCCCGCAAGGATGCAGGCTGCAGCATGTCCACACGAGCTTCCATCCCCAGCACGCCCACAAGAGCGCCCCCGCCAAGAGCACCCACACGAGCATCCATGCCCAGACTCAAAAAGAGGTAGGTGTCTTTGCTCTCCAACTTTAAGTTTGGCATGGCAGACTAATGCGTCTGTGACTGTGTTATTAGGGTCTGTACTGGGGGGGGTCAGGCAGGCCTTTTATAATCTGGTAATTTCTTCTGAAGTAGTAGATTTATTTCAGTGTGGGAAATTAGCCTCTCTTTCCCCCTACTAACCTCCTAAAGTCTGATAAATCAATTTATTAAGAAGCATGAATTATTAAATTTGCCAACGTTGTAATCTCTCACTGTGAGGCCTCCCAGCTGAATCATGTGAGAGCCAGGAAAGGATGACCCAAGGTAACCCCTCACACACTGCTCGTGGGTGTGTGTGTGCATACGTGCGTGCATGTGTGTGTGCGTGCATGTGTTATGTGCGTGCGTGCGTGGAGCCCAGCTGAGAGGGAGAGGAGACGCCCGCCGAGACACTGCCGTACCTGAACACATCCTGGGGTCTTTGCCCCAGCTGGGTTAGAGATTCATATCCAGCAACTCCCACCCGGGACGGATTTTTTCATCGCTGTGGAGTTGTTTAGGTGTGAATTGGAATGCGGAGCCGTCCGGTTGGGTCGGGATGCATAAGTTCTTATTGGTCCCAACTTACGACCACGATACTCCGAGTCAGGCTTTGTGTTGGTCCGCCCTGAGCGTTGATAATATATAAATAACAAGATGAAGTGAACTCCTTGGAAGTGCGTGTATGCTTGTGACGCGGATTTAGTTTGCTAAAACAACAACAACATACGCTTGTAACGTTACGTGGCTTGTGGGCTATGGAAAAAAAAGTCAGTCCCAGGGAAAAGACAGATATTTGTGATGGAAATAAATCTTCTAACCTGTGCTGTTTTTCACACTGTCTCCTTTTCTGGGATGATGGGGAAAGCAAGATGATGAACAATAGTACATTTTGTGACGGTGAAAGCTAATTTTGCAGCCAAATATCAGCATGTCATGTCAGTGTTCCAGCGCTGCATGCTTGTTTGTGTGTCTCTAGTGAGGAATGCAGCACACTGGGAGAGGTTCTAAGATTTGTTACAAACCTACTGTATGGAGTGGAAAAATATCTTCGCGTTAAGCCTTGTGCAGGACCCTGTGTAACCAATACCCCCATCAGAGTATCCCCAAAACCTCTGTAGAACCTCTTTTTATCTTTCCCTGGTATTATCCTCGGCATTGACTGACTGTCCAAACAGTTTTTCGTATTTTTCTCCCTTAGATACCGAGTGGTCATATTTGTTTCTGGAAATATCCAAAACACCTGGCAGACACTCGGATCATAATTTGTTGACAGATAAAAGGTGATCTTAGTGCTGTGAAGCTTTGAGGAGGCTCTCCCCAGGCAGTTCTTTTTAAGTAATTGTTCCTTATGGTGAGTCTGCTCGTGATTGGAATACATCAGAGGTTTCAAGTCTCAGCCATTGGTGTTCAGCAGTTTAAACGTGGTGTTATCATGGTTGTGGAAGTTGAGAGGAAGGCTTGTGTGCAGCACTGGAGTGGAAGCACTTCAATTGCATGCTGGGAAACAGTGGACCTGTAAAGAAGGGGGTGTGTCCCATCCCAGCCAGCCAATCCAGGCCAGGATTTCACCACTTCCTCAAGAGCTGGAACTACTTCCATCAAGCCCCCTCTCTCTCTCTCTCTCTCTCTCTCTCTCTCTCTCTCTCTCTCTCTCTCTCTCTCTCTCTCTCTCTCTCTCTCTCTCTCTCTCTCTCCATTACCCTGTAAATTTCTCACTCTTGGAGTTGGAGAGACTTAGCATTTTTGTTGCTGTGCTTTATAGCGCATACTTTGGGTGACACACTTGCATGAGACACTGCAGGAATGAAGACACGTGGATTGACAGATTAGTTTGGTGTGGATTTGTCTTTGGAGGAGAACTCTTTATGGGGCTTTACACACCACACGGCCAGCTCCGTGCTGGCCTGGCCCCATTCATTCTGAAAAGGTCTAAAATATATAATTTTTAGATTAGATCAGGATTGGATAGATCAGCTCTAACTATTACATCAAATAGTGTTCCATCAAATAGTGTTACCTGCATCATATCCAATCCTTTTTTTTTTTTTTTAAAGGGATGGTTCAGCCTATTTTCATGTTTAGGTGTAATATCATCTTAAATTTGGCTTAACCGTCTTTTTAAACACATTTTTCCCCCTAAGCCCCAACCGCTTCCACACCTACGGTGCTCTTTTCCCCACCCGCCCCAGGTAAAACATCCATCAAAGACAACGATACAGAGAGAGTATATACAAAAGAAAGGAAATAATACAAAAATACAAATAATAGTAATAGGAAGAATCACAGGAACGATCCACTACAAACCCAGTGAACAGACACACAAAAACAATGATGTAAAGAAACGGCTTAAATCAAAAACAAACACACACAACAACATAAAATATATATATTATGTTGTTGTGTGTGTTTGTTTTTGATTTAAGCCGTTTCTTTACGTCATTGTTTTTGTGTTTCTGTGTGTGTCTTATATATATAATATAATATAATACTCCAAAGAACAGTAGTAGACAAAGAACTACAGGACAATACTGTACAAAAGAGAACAAAATGAAAGTAATCGTAACTAGACAACACAGTACCATCCGTTGCCACCTGCCCATCCTTCACACCTGCTTAGGCGTCCCCATGTTCTTTTGTGTTTCTGTGTTTTCCCATTTTGCTTGGCTATTAACAACTCCAATAAATAATAATGTTCAACTGTTGTTTTAAATAACAGGTTCCCCAGCAGAACTATCTGTGGTGAAATGTTGAAGTGAAACAGGGGTGGCAGACACTTAGATTCTTTTGTCCAGAAATGTGCCACCATCATAAGGCATGTCTAAAACACTTAACAAACATGCCGACTTCTGTCACAGTGGTATACCTATCTGAATCTCAGTGTGTTTTAGAATCCTTTTTGTCACTATTGCGCTTTAATCCACTTTTGAATATGAATGTTTATTTTTCCCCATGTTTTGCCTTTCTGTAAATGAAACTACGTTGGTCACCAAGCTGACAAGCAGCTGAGCTTTAGTTGCGGGCGAATTGTTGTTTCAGTCCCATTGGCTGCTCAGACCTTCAAGCACACCTTGTGCTGATAGAGTTGGGGGGGAGGGGGAGAGAAAGTAGGGACAGCTTGGAAAACCAGAGAACAGAAAGAGACAGAGAAACGTGCGAAGGTGTTTCTGTGTGTACGAGGCAACATGTGAAGAATGAGAGACACAGGAAATGTAGCCCCTCCCCAAAACAGACCATAGACAAACCGCACACACACCAGCCCTACATGCAGACTCAGACGAGTGACTGTTTCCCTCTTCCTGTGTGTTGAAGGGGGCGAGGCCGTGGCAGAGCAGTGGCTGCAGATGATGTCAGCGTCGAGGGGACAGAGACCCAGAAAACTGGTGGGTTTTACACACACACACACACACACACACACACTCCTGACCTTTTAAAGGTGCTACAAATTACATTTTGTACTATTTTGTACACTGTACTACAGCCCAATGGCCTTGAAATCTGCTCGGATTATGAAGCGATTGTGTATAAAAGTAATAGCTTCCCGCCGATCTTTCGGCTGCCCACCAATGTTTTGGCTGATATTGATGTATTGATTTCTTCTTTATTGCTCAGTTGTCAAATCATAGCTTGTTATAGAAAGTAGGCAAATCGGAACTATCCGTAGCAAATCTTTATTATTACCTGTTCACATGACATGTCGGGATCTTATCTCATTGGTCTAGATAGCTGATCTCATAATAGAAGCTAACTAGTATGTCTGGCGACTCATCCTGAATTTGATTTCATTCACTCCATTGTTCTCGCCATACAATTCAGTAGGGATCTGCCACCTTGGAGGTCCATTGTGACCATGTCACACTTGAGGGGCGTTGTGCAAAATACATTAATTGGCGATTGGATTGTCCTAAACCAAGTCATTTGTCAAAGGCTTTTGAGTATCAAAGCCTTTGCCTAATCGGAAGTGCCACGATCAGAGTGTATACAAATGAAGGCACCCCAGATCATCTCATGAGAGAAAAGCTAAATATGTTTTCTTACTGGACATTTTGTGCTGCTTTTGTGAAAGCCTCGGCTCTGTAAACATAATGTGCAAGCTAGATACAATATCCTTGAGTTTCCGAAATGAACACCTGACAGACGCAAAATGCGGGTAGGCTTTCCTTGTGGCGGGTCAATCACGCAGTGATCACCTGCCACTCTGACGGGTGCTTGTGAATGGTGGCACTTCATTCAGTATCACAGAGTAGCACAGAGTTTCTAAATATCTATTTGGTATCATAATTTAGGGCTAATCTCACTTAGTTCCTTGGTTGGACAGATCGAGGCAGTTAGCCTAACTTGCAGCGAGAGATTGGTCAGTGTGTAGTTTTCCTTTCCAAATATCAATGTAGCAAATAATTTATTGGCAGATAATAGTTGTTTTCATGTAGTCCTATGGCTTTCCCTTCAGCAGGCGAAAACCACCAGAGAATCGTTTTGGAATAGCGGCGATTCTACATGTGACTTGTCAAGGGAAATACGCAACAATGTTTCGTCTGAGGTCCAGTAAACAGTTGAACGTATAATTTTATGCATAGCATCACTCGTAGGCTTTAAGGTTGCTACTAGAACAAATTTACAACGAGAGGGCTGAATGAATATCAAACATGTTGCATTATAAAAACATTGTGTCGGCTAATGAGCACTCTGAATGTTTTTGCAGCCCGCACCTGGTGCAAACAACATGTTTTTTGATGTGTCCCTGGCCTAGAATCTTATCTGCAGCTTCCAATTTAGTTCTGCAGTTTGTGACCAAAGACCCGGCTGGCCTTAAACTTCAGTGATGTCATTCTGTGTCTATACAACATAAAGGAGGAATAAAGACCCAATTTCTCCATCAGGGCTGTCGCAAACTACAAGGATGCATTTTTGTCTTCCTCTCTGGAGTGGATGTCGTCGCTGGTCCCCACCTCTCTTTATTGAGGCTGAGAATCACTTTCGGGTCGGCGCTTCCAAACAATTCATTCAGCTTTTCAAACCGCGCAGTAGAGCGAAAGCAGAGCAGATGATTTCGGAAGTGTTGTGAATGCATGAGAGAGGGCAAAGAAGCCCACTGTCCCCGTAAGACAGTTGAAAATAACGTCTGCAGGAGTAGAGGACTGCAGGAATAGCAGGTTAGAACTGGCAGGCAGGTGAGTGGGGACTGGCAGGCAGGTGAGTGTGGGAAATGGAAGTTGCCATCCCATGGGAAGTAATGGGAAGGGGTAGTGATATCACAAATTAGGAAGCACTTTATAGAGGATGCTTTTTAATCTTGATGAGTTCCACGTCCCACAGGGCAGGTTGGTCAGGGGGACTGGCGTTGTGTAGAAGGGATGCCACACTGACACTGATCTGTGCCTTGCTTTCTAACAACGTCATCTTCTCCCACAGAAGTGAAGGAGCTGGTGCTAGAAGTTGGAGAGGAGACCATTCTGGTCCCCACCACCACCCCCAGCCCTAACCCCACCCCCAGCCCTAACCCCACTCCCAGCCCCACCCCCAATCCCAACCCTACCCTTAGCCCTATCCCCAGCCCTATCCCCAGCCCCCAACATAGCTCCTGCTCCACCCCCACCCCCATCCTCGATCCCAAACATAGCCCCTGCTCCATTGCCACCCCTGTCCCTAGCCCCATCCCTACCCTTAGCCCTATCTACAGCCCCCAACATAGCCCCAACCTTAGCCCCTGCCCCAGTCCCAGCCTCAGTACTAGCCCTATCTTTAGCCTGAGGGAAGACAGACTCCTCTCCCCATTCTTCCAGCGCTCTTTATCTGAGGACTCTGCAGGATCCTCCGCTTCAGCCTTTGAGTATGCCAAAACAAGGTAAGTGTCTGTGTCTGTGTGTAAAATGGAGCAGGCGGGGGGGGGGGGGAGGGTGGTGGTGGTGGTGATGGGGGTGGTGGGGGCGGAGGGGGAGAGAGAGGTGCATGTTCGAGAGGGCACAAGGCGTGTGTATTTTTGTTTTAAAAACACAGTCGGCCGTGTTTGTGCCTGCCATACAATGTAGCACACGTCATGTGGCCGTTGTAGAGGATGCAGTGGTCAAAAAGACCAAAGCCGGCAAAGAAAAGAGGGTGAGTGGTTTCTTTTTCTTCAGGAGAGTGTCAGTGGAGGAGGGGATGTGCACTTGCCTCGCACGCTCGAGTGAGTCAAAGCGCCGGGGAGGAGGGAGAGAGCTTAGAGAGGGGACTCAAGTTAGAGGGCAAAGCATGCTGTGTTGGGAGCATGTCTTGAGGCCCACAGCGGTAGCCAGGAGTGAAGGGCTGCTAGTGTGACCAGGGGAGGGAGAGAGGAGAAAAAAAGCCCAATGAACACGGTAAGGTACTTCGAGGCCCTAGCAATACCTAGAGGGAGGCAGGAGGACACTCACTCACTCACTCACGGTCCTGCAATATGGGGTTAGGGTCCAGGGTTAAGGTTTGGGCTCAGAGGTTAAGGTGAGGTCAGAGTTTGAACCCTTCTCTGTCCTCCCCAGCGAGAAGCTGTGTGCCTTCTGCTACTGCGACGAGAGGAGCTTCCTGGGCCAAGGCGAACTGAAGGTGTTCGGTCCGACACCAGGATACGTTCCGCTGCACATCCGCAACAGGAGGGGCAGCTCGGAGAAGGATAACGATTACCATGACGACGAAGACGACTTCCAAGACGAGGACCATGTCAACAAGAGCCCGGGGCAACGTGAACTGGGTCTTAAAAAGTAAGAGGGGAGGAGTCGGTTGATGATGCATTTGGCCGTGTCGGTTCCCTTACAAACGTCACTGTGGAACATGGATGACATGTTAGTTACTGTAGCTATGTTACTGCATTGTGTTGATGAGAGAGAGAATGTCATGACCCAAATAAGTAAGCACTTGCTAATGAACCCAGACGCAAGACATGATTTGGGTCAATTAATTTGGTTCCAAAATGGCTCCAATGATGAGTCACTAGCTGCAGGATTCTTTCTGCCCTGGTCTCACTCATCTTACTCATCTCCTATTGAGGCTCTCACCTGTCTCATTCTCGCCCATCTAAGCTCTAACCTGTCGTCGTCGTCCCCCCTCTCCAGGGTCAGCTCTCCAGACAGCGGTCTCCACTCCTCCTCGGCCCCTGGTAGCAGTGACCCTTCTGGGGAGGAGCCGGTCTCTCGGTTCTGGGAAGAGCTGGGCGTCATCGGCCTCCCGGTGGATGTCAACGTCCAGTCACTGTTTGACCCAACAGGTAGGTGGCGCTGTAAGGTTAGGGGGGTCTTTTACACTACAGCCCGATCCCAAATCAACCTCTTGCCCCCTACAGATGAACCATTTTGGCCAAAACGATCCAAGTGCTCTCTCTTCACGATCGCCCAACACCACGAGCATCGCCACGAGTCCTGTTCATATTACTGCCAATCACGTTAATATAGATGCAGTTTGAACAATGTCACTTTTCAGTGGTCAGAACATGATGAATGAGGCCAACGACAACTCCCATGTTCCCTACAGGGCAGTGCTGCGCTCACCTGCAGTGTGCCGCCTGGTCGGAGAGGGTGTGTCGCGGCGAGGGCCAATCGCTGCTCTACGTCGACAAAGCCATAGACTCAGGGAGCACCCAGGTGAGTGAAGGACAAGCCGTCGCTACGAAGCTTCAGTCCACAAGGTTTCTTTCTCTTCTTTGGACAAGCGCGGAATCTTCCAGTTCACAAGGTTTCTTTCTCGTCCTGGACAAGCTTCCCATCCCATTCCTCTCTTCTGGTGTGCTCCATTTGGAGTGGAGCCATTTAGCCTCTTTGTAGTGTATGTGAAGGGGGGCCGGAGACCTGCCTTGGGGGATTGGAGAGACAGCCTGCTACATGGAAGCCTGCCAGTTAGCACATTTACATTTCTGCCTGACGGGTTATGAAAGAGACGCAGTAGCGTATGTAGTTTTGTGTTTGGATGTTTTACGTAAGAGACCCATCCGCGTACCAGGGATGTTAACATTTAATGTGGAAATGGTTAAATGATAAGGAATTCCTACTGTAACTGGTTAGAGAAAATCCCTAAAAACAAAAACATGAATTTTCCTATCTGTTTTTTGCCACAGAAATATACATTTGTCATGAGAGAAGGTTATGCATCATTTTCAAAGGTGAATAACTGTCTCTTTATGAGAACCGAGTATTGCCCCCCAATAATGGGGTTAGTGTATTTTCTTGTGTACGCACTCAGATTCCTGCTCTCTAGTGCATTCCTGCTCGCCCAACGCAGATTCACTTTCTGAGTTATTGTATTTTATTTTGAGTTGTTTGTGGGGGGGGGGGGGGGGGGGGCTGCCTCAGGGGGGCCGCCTCACGTTTTACTAATCACCTATGTAAAACGCGGTAATCGGTGGGAGACGTAATGAATGAAAATATTTGTCAGCTTGTAGTGCTAGAGGAAGAACTTCATCCCTAGGCTACAGGGTGAGCGCGGCTGTCTCAACCAACCAACAGCCGTGTCTCATCAAGAGACACACTGTGCCTGCCTGAAATCCGTGCCCTCGCATGCAGACTTTCACATGAACAAGTTAAAGTTTTAATGCTTTAATGCAAGTACATTATGGTACATAATTGATACATGATACATAATTTTACATTGTGGGTCGCCTGAAAAAAAAAAAGTTAGAAAACCAAATCTAGCGGTCAAATGCTCAAGCCGATGTTTTCAACATCTCTACCACGTACCATTACTACGGCCCTGTATCATTATTCTGTCAATAACTGGCACTCATGAATTAAAATGTGAGGAGTTATTAACCTTTACTGCTGAGGTGGTGCAAGCAACCTTAAACTTGACTAATAGTAGAAGGTTTTCCAATTGGGGCCAGTAGTAGCCTGAATGATGGCAGCAGGTTAAAATCCCAGACTTATTACAATACCTTATTAATATACCTTATGACTTATGCTATACCTCTGTTGAGGATACTGGCTGAGCAAAGTTACATGAACAATCTAGGGAGCTTCTGTCTCTTCTTCTGTGGTTGTCAGTTCTGTGCCTACTGTAACTGTCTTCTGTGGTTGTCAGCTCTGCTGTAACTGTCTTCTGTGGTTGTCAGCTCTGCTGTAACTGTCTTCTGTGGTTGTCAGCTCTACTGTAACTGTCTTCTGTGGTTGTCAGTTCTGTGCCTACTGTAAGCGCCTTGGAGCATCTATTAAGTGCTGTGAGGAGGGGTGTTACCGTGCCTACCACTACCCCTGTGCCACGGCTTCCGGAACCTTCCAGGACCAACACAGACACGCCCTCCTCTGCCCTGTCCACCTGGAGCTCGCTACACACACATGTGAGTGGACGCCTAACAGTCCCTTCCACAGCATGCGTATGTGTGCGTGCGTGCGTGTGCGTGCGTGTGTGTGCGTGTGTGTGCGTGTGTGTGCGTGTGTGTGCGCGTGTGCGTGCGTGTGCGTGCGTGTGAAAGACTAAGTAATGTGTGTCCTTCTACAGTCAGAGACTCTGTGAGCTGCGTTGTGTGTGCCAGTCCTGGGCAGCTGCAGGACCTGCTGTTGTGTACCAGCTGTGGGCAGCACTACCACGGGGCCTGTCTGGGCACCATCCTCACCCCCCTGAGGAGGGCCGGCTGGCAGTGCCCGAAATGTAAAGTCTGTCAGACCTGCAGGTGAGAGTTCACACTGCTCTGCCCCTGACCTCTGACCTCACCCTCTGGACCCTATGCTCACTGCTCTGTCTACTGGTGTACAGTAGAGCTTTTAGAGCAACTTTTAGAGCAAACACACAGGAGGATGGGCTTTACTGTATACATAAAAAATACAGTGTTGCGCTGAGCTCTCTTGCTAACCTTGTGTGCTAACCTTTTGTAGGAACCCTGGGAATGACAGCCAGATGTTGCTGTGTGACCTGTGTGATAAAGGTCACCACTCCTTCTGTCTTCTCATGGAGGCCGTCCCCAGCAACACTTGGAGGTGTAAGGTAAGACACAGACACACACACACAGAGCTGTCACGGTAACCACACTACCGCGTGTCAACGCACTTGTGGGGGTCGAGCAAACAACCGTCATTGTTGTGTTTTTCCCCCCGTTTTATTAGTTGTTTTCCACTTCATTATTGAGTCAATTTTATTCGATGTGTGCCTGGTGTAATATGAAGACTCCAAATGAAAACAACAGGCTACAGGCAACAAACTACAGTGCTTTAGCTTGTATTTATGCTACTGCGAACACAGGCATTTATAGCAAGAGGGGGTAAAATACATTTGTAGTGTCTTTCAAAAAGACGTGTATATTTATTTCAGAAACTGTAGCGGAAGACATCCTCATAATGTGTGTTTCCTCTTTTCATGGTCCAAGCTGCGTTGTGTTCTCATTGCTGATCTCGTTTCTGTTTTTAGCTACATAGCTTTCATTTGTCTTGTATCTGTGTCATCTCCATCAACGTAAGTCATAATCGGCCTAAAAAAATGAATACGTTTGTTCTACCACCGCAAACTGCATATACGCGAATACGTTTGTGCTACCATTTGGGTTATCATGTCAAGCTGCGGTGGGTGGGGGGGGATTCCAAATCACTACAGCCCGACACAGACACACACACACACACACACACACACACTCTGTTAAAACACCAACAACACACTTAGTTGCCATAAAGAGAAAGTACTCTGCTGCCAGTGTACTTGAACACTGTAAGAAAAGAAAACTCTCAACCTAAGCTTTTAGGTGAAAGTCCGTCCCAAACTCTAATCCTAACCCTTCTACCCTCCTCTCTCATCCTTTACTCCCTTCCTTCCTCCCCTGTTCATCAGTCCATAGTCCCTTAAGAGTTTTTTACTTTGAGGTTGAAAGACTTTGGCTTTTAGTGCCTTTTTTTTTTTTCTTTTTTTTTTTTTAGCAGCTTTTAGGCCCAGAGAGGATCTGAACCTCATACATGCACAATGCAGTATGGAGATGTGGTGTGGAGATGTCTACTGTGTCTGTTTCTTGCACATATAAAGGTAGATGGACAGTAGTGGAGTGAGCCCACAGGCACGCCTGATACAGAGATGGAATCCACTATAGGACATCAGCTCATCACCATCACCTGAGTGAAGCCAAGTGTAGAAACTTCCGCCATTGGTAGCCCCTAGAGCAACGCTAGAGCAACCACTACCTCCTTATAAGGCTGTGATGATCGTGACAATTTGGGTCACAAATAACCGGCATAACTTTGAGAACAGGGATGCGTGGTAAATAAGGAACCTTGTTTATAAAGTTTAAGACTTGAGTCCTCTCTCTCTCCTCTCTCTCTCTCTCCTCTCTCTCTCTCTCTCTCTCTCTCAGAACTGTCGGGTTTGTAGCCAATGTGGAGTCAGGGCTGCTGGCCAGTGGGCCAGTCACCTCACTCTGTGTGAGGGTTGCCAACCTGCCCTGCCCTGCCCCCTCTGTGCCCAAGCTCTATCCCCCGACGCCTCCACAGACCACCTCACCTGCCACACCTGCCACAGGTACAGTATGCCATCTGATGTATGCCCCCCCCCCCCATCCCTCCCCAAGGTTGGAGTTGTTTATGATGATGAGCTTATCCAGTACACCTGCTCCGGGTGATATAATGTGGTTGATGTTAGTCTGTGTTCTTCCAGGCTAGGATCATGGTTAGGGAGAAGTGTCATACAGTACTATTACTGCTGGTCTGGGTTGGTAATGTGCTGTTCTGTTTCATCTCAGGTGGTTTCATGTGGCGTGTGAAAGGCAGGCTGGGGGGGACCCTGAAACCCCCAAACAGGACGGCTACGTCTGCACTGGCTGTGAACGGGAGATGGAGATGGGCAAAACCCAAGTCAGCCCCACGCACACCCAGGCCAGCCCCACGCACACCCAGGCCAGTCCCACCCACACCCACGCCAGCCCCACGCAGACACAGGCCACGTTGACCCAGGAGGCCATTGAACCAGTAACGGATCCCCCTATGGGTAAGCACCTAACCCTGCATATTGTTGAACGGGTAGCTAGCAACCTGGTAGTAACAGCTATAACATTTTTTTGATGAGATGGACTGTCAGTCAACCACCAAGGATACTGAGTTAAGGAATAATCTCTATATTAATAATAATAATAATTAAGCAATAACACACACGAGGGTGTGCTACATCATGGATATCGGAGCGGCTGTGATGTGGGCATAGCCATGGGGAGCATCACAGCCGTTCCAATATTCTAGATATAGCACACCCTTGAGTGTGTTCAGGGCAGAAAACGAACATTTTGGTCTACCAGCCAAGGTGTCTGGCCAGCCAATTTTGTTTTTAAGGCAAGGATCACAAAAAACCCATTAGCAGAACTCTTGACACATTGAAAATGACTCGCTGCACAGAACAAACCTCCTGTAGTAGGCTTTAAGTTATCCCCATCCCTGTCAAAATACTGCTAAATATTTAAGGAAAATAAAGAGATGTGTTGCAGACAGGAAAAGACCGGGCAGGTTTATTTAAACCAGGAAGTAAGTTGTCCTCGCTTTAGCCCGCTGTTGTCGCTGCCTGGAACCGTCTGCGTAGCGATCCGATGAGAATGGGCCTCCTAAATAGGGGGTTGTCATGGAGATGTGTCCCTCTTTGGGCTTTACTGCATACTGCTTCTACGCTCTGACTCAGGAAAGAGGGATGAGAGGAGTGGGCAGAAGGAGGGGGGGAGAGGAGGATCGGGAGGAGGATGATGGGCAGTAGGCGAGAGAAGGACGGGGAGGTAAACAGAGGGGGGGGAATGGGACCTGAGCGGGGAGAGGAGGGTGGGGATTGCAAGAGGAAAAAAAACAACTAGGAACTAGTTCTAGATTCACAAGAGTCTGCTTTAGGCTAGACACAGGGGGATTCTACTGTAGACTACAACAGTGACATTGTTTGTCACTCTTCTGTATGTTTTGTCCACCAGATGTCTTCATGGCAGTGACTGAAAAGGACGTGCAGCAGGAGGAGGAGCAGGCCTGTATCAGCCCTCTAGAGAAGCAGGAGGAGGTGCAGCAGGAGGAGGGTGTGCAGCAGGAGGAGGTGCATTTCTGTACCAGAACTCTAGAGGAGGGAGAGGTGATGGTGCAGCAGGAGGTGCAGGCCTGTATCAGAACTCGAGAGGAGGAGGAGGAGGAGGTGATGGTGCAGCAGGAGGAGCAGGCCTGTACCAGCCCTCTCGAGGAAGAAGAGGGTGTGCAGCAGGAGGTGCAGGCCTGTACCAGCCCTCTGGAGCAGCAGGAGGTGCAGCAGCAGGAGGTGCAGGCCTGTACCAGCCCTCTAGTGCAGCAGCAGGAGGAGCAGGCCTGTACCAGCCCTCTAGAGCAGCAGGAGGTGCAGCGGGAGGAGCAGGCCTGTACCAGCCCTCTGGAGCAGCAGGAGTTGCAGCAGGAGGTGCAGGCCTGTACCAGCCCTCTAGTGCAGCAGCAGGAGGAGCAGGCCTGTACCAGCCCTCTGGAGCAGCAGGAGGTGCAGCAGGAGGTGCAGCAGGAGGTGCAGGCCTGTACCAGCCCTCTGGAGCAGCAGGAGGTGCAGCAGGAGGTGCAGGCTTGTACCAGCCCTCTAGAGGAGGAGGAAGGTGTGCAGCAGGAGTTGCTGCAGGAGGTGCATGCCTGTACCAGAACTCTAGAGCAGGATGAGGTGGTGGTGCAACACTTGGAGGAGGAGGTGCAGCAGGAGGAGCAGGCCTGTACCAGCCCTCTGGAGGAGGAAGAGGTGGTGGTGCAGCAGGAGGAGCAGGCCTGTACTAGCCCTCTGGAGGAGGTGGAGGTGGAGCAGGAGGTGCAGGCCTGTACCAGCCCTCTGGAGGAGGAAGAGGTGGTGGTGCAGCAGGAGGTGCAGCGGGAGGAGCAGGCCTGTACCAGCCCTCTGGAGGAGGAAGAGGTGGTGGTGCAGCAGGAGGAGCAGGCCTGTACTAGCCCTCTGGAGGAGGAAGAGGTGGTGGTGCAGCAGGAGGTGCAGCGGGAGGAGCAGGCCTGTACCAGCCTTCTGGAGGAGGAAGAGGTGGTGGTGGAGCAGGAGGTGCAGGCCTGTACCAGCCCTCTGGAGGAGGAAGAGGTGGTGGTGGAGCAGGAGGTGCAGGCCTGTACCAGCCCTCTGGAGGAGGAAGAGGTGGTGGTGGAGCAGGAGGTGCAGGCCTGTACCAGCCCTCTGGAGGAGGAAGAGGTGGTGGTGGAGCAGGAGGTGCAGGCCTGTACCAGCCCTCTGGAGGAGGAAGAGGTGGTGGTGGAGCAGGAGGTGCAGGCCTGTACCAGCCCTCTGGAGGAGGAAGAGGTGGTGGTGGAGCAGGAGGTGCAGCAGGAGGAGCAGCAGAAGGTGCAGGCCTGTACCAGCCCTCTGGAGGAGGAAGAGGTGGTGGTGCAGCAGGAGGAGCAGCAGGAGGTGCAGGCCTGTACCAGCCCTCTGGAGGAGGAAGAGGTGGTGGTGGAACAGGAGGTGCAGCAGGAGGTGCAGCAGGAGGTGCAGGCCTGTACCAGCCCTCTGGAGGAGGAAGAAGTGGTGCTGCAGGAGGTGCAGACCTGTACCAGCCCTCTGGAGGAGGAAGAAGTGGTGGTGCAGCAGGAGGTGCAGGCCTGTACCAGCCCTCTGGAGGAGGAGGTGGTGCAGCAGGAGGTGGAGGAGTCCAACTCCCAACAGTCTCCATCAGGTACAATGATAACCGTCACATTCCAGGTCAATGTCATTGCAGTGGCCTGACAAATCTCACTACAGGTCTTGAAAAAAATGTAGCAATGTTATTCAGTGGCTTTGGAAAGTATTCAGACCCCTTCACTTTCTCCACATTTTGTTGTGTTATAGACTCAATTTAAAATTGATTAAATTGTTTTGCTTGGTTGTTATGGGGTATTGTGTGTGGATTGATGGCAAAAAAAATAAATGTAATCCATTTTAAATTGAGTCTATAACACAACAAATTGTGGAAAAAGTGAAGGGGTCTGCATACTTTCCGAAGCCACTGTATTCCATTTTGTGGGACTCAGTGATAACGCACAAATGGTGAAGTATCACTTCACGTCTCTGTACCCTTCTACAACATCCCATTTACATAAAAAAAATTGATTTGGTTAAAAAAAAATCGGAACTTATCCTTTAAAGGACATTCACATGATAAACGCAAGAATGGCATTACGCCCGACAAGCCATTGTTATTTCACAGGAAGACCCGGCTGCGCTTCCTAATCAGTTGTTTCCCAAGTGGACGTTTGAGGTTGAGAGTTCAAATGAATCGGATTTCTCAATAGCTGAGCTGTACTTGACGTCGCTTATCATGTGAATGGCCTATTAGGCTCTGATATCTGGCAGTTGGTTTTGAGAGGTAATTTGAATGATCTTGCCATAAATGTCACTTATGAGACTGCAATATTGATTTGTTTATATTGTGTAATCATGATTGGTTGCCGGTCTATCCCAGGTGCTGACTCTGCCCAGGAGATCCAGGTGACTGTCACCCTGACAGAAGATTCCGGGTCGCCCCAGGCGGCGGGGTCAACAGCCACTGGCTCCTCCATCTCTTCCCAGGATCCCGCTTCACTGGGGGATGATGAACAGGAACTGGAATTAACCAATGAATCTGAAGCAGAAAAGGGGCCAGTGCCAGCGGAGACATTTCCCAGTGATGTAGAAGAGGAGACCCAATCAGAGGACTCCAAAAATATTTTAACTACGCCCACCAAAGAGATATTCCATGAGCCTTTGGAGGAGACTCGAGAAGAGGAGCCTATCGAGGATGCACCCTCAGATCTGGCCTCTACTGAGGAGGCTTCAGAACTGGCCTCTACTGAGGAGGCTGCTCCTTCCGAGCTGGTTTCTACAGAGGAGGCTTCTCCTTCAGAACTGGCCTCTACTGAGGAGGCTGCTCCTTTAGAACGGGCCTCTACTGAAGAGGCTGCTCCTTCAGAACTGGCCTCTACTGAGGAGGCTTCTCCTTCAGAACTGGCCTCTACTGAGGAGGCTGCTCCTTTAGATCTGGCCTCTACTGAGGAGGCTGCTCCTTTAGAGCTGGCCTCTACTGAGGAGGCTGCTCCTTCAGAACTGGCCTCTACTGAGGAGGCTCCTCCTTCAGAACTGGCCTCTATTGAGGAGACTGCTCCTTTAGAACTGGCCTCTACTGAGGAGGCTGCTCCTTCAGAACTGGCCTCTATTGAAGAGGCTGCTCCTTTAGAACGGGTCTCTACTGAGGAGGCTGCTCCTTTAGAATGGGCCTCTACTGAGGAGGCTGCTCCTTTAGAACGGGCCTCTACTGAGGAGGCTGCTCCTTCAGAACTGGCCTCTACTGAGGAGGCTACTCCTTCAGAACTGGCCTCTATTGAAGAGGCTGCTCCTTTAGAACGGGCCTCTACTGAGGAGGCTGCTCCTTTAGAACGGACCTCTACTGAGGAGGCTGCTCCTTCAGAACTGGCCTCTACTGAGGAGGCTGCTCCTTCAGAACTGGCCTCTACTGAGGAGGCTGCTCCTTCAGAACTGGCCTCTACTGAGGAGGCTGCTCCTTCAGAACTGGCCTCTACTGAGGAGGGTTTTCTTTCAGAACTGGTTTCTACTGAGGAGGCTGCTCCTTTAGAACTGGCCTCTACTGAGGAGGTTGCTCCTTTACAACTGGCCTCTATTGAGGAGGCTGCTCCTTCAGAACTGGTCTCTACTGAGGAGGGTCTCCTTTCAGAACTGGTTTCTACTGAGGAGGCTGCTCCTTTAGAACTGGCCTCTACTGAGGAGGCTGCTTCTTTAGAACCAGCCTCTACTGAGGAGACTTCAGAACTGGTTTGTACTGAGGAGGCTTCAGAACTGGTTTCTACTGAGGAGGCTTCCAAGCTGGTTTCTCCTAAAGAGTCTGCTCCTTCCGAGCTGGTTTCTTCTGAGGCTGCTGAGGAGATTGTTCTAGAGCCCATGTTGGAGGAGCAGGATGCAGTCATGGAGAAAGAGGAGAGGGGGGACGAGGAGGTGCCTGAAGCAGAAGAGTGCACCCCCATGGTTGTCCTTGAGACCACAGCAGAGACTGATACCAGACCTGCCAGCCACCACAGTTCGTGGAGAGGAGAGGACCAAGACCCCCAGCCCTCCCCTGGAATATCCCCTGAGCTCCCACTCAAGCTAACACAGTCTCCCTTCTCTCCAGACTCCTCCTCCAGGGAGGATGTTTGTCTCCCCAGAGAGGTCGACCCTCCCCGGGTTCAGATCCCACAGGCTCAGCCCCAGGTCCACTCTGGATACAGCACCAGCGTGCCTCCCAGTACTGTTATCCCCTTCACCCCCAAGATTGGCATGGGGAAGCCTGCCATCTCCAAGAGGAGGTTCTCCCCAGCAAGGCCCAGAGTGAAGGTTAGTCTCATTCTGATTCCTTTATCAAAAACCCTGTCACTCAGAACTCAGTTGTATGGGTTGAAGCTCTAAGCTGGCTCTTGGAGAAGATGTTTTACTCTCCAAGAAGGCTTGTAGTTCTATAATTTATAATTCTGTAAGGCACCTACCTCTATTGTGTATAGTTCTTAGACTTTTAGCTCTATAAGGTCTTGCTCTGTAAGGTCTAGATCCATCCATGCTTTCTTCTACTGTTCCAGAGGGTCCCTACCTTAGATAGCTAGTCTTGCAGAGAATATCTACTGCTCCTCTATGTATATGAACCACACTCCTCTCCTCTCCTCCCAACCCCTTCTCTCTTCCTCTCCCTGGAAGTATTCCCTCGTTCAACCCTTTCTTGTATGTCTCAGTCACATTGGTTAGTGTCAGTGTGAAATGTGTTTTATTTGAGAGCAGTGAAGGAGGGAGGTTGGGGCCGTGCGTGTGTGAGTGTGTTGGAGGTATTTTAATTCGGAAAGGAGCTCATTGAGGCGCGAAGGACTCCTCAAACCCATTTCTCTTGAACTGAGGGAAGAGAGAGCATGAAGGAGGGAGGGAGGAGGGCGCATGCCTATACCTACTTGTTAATGGACATTCTACTTGATGCCTCGGTATCTAGAGAAGGAACGAGAGAGAGCGACATCAACAAAAAAGCCTCGCCTCACCCCTGAGTTCTGCTTGTTTGTCTGCTTGTTTGTCTGTGGAGAGGAGGACGAGGTTGATGCGGTCGTTTACTTTCAAAGATGGGCTGCAGCGAGCAGGGATGTGGTTAAAATGTACCCTCTGGTGTAACCTACCCCCAATATGGCAGCCAGTCTGCACAGAACCTGTGTTGACTAGTCTGTACTGTGTGGTCCATCACTGAGCTTCCTTCATTTACAGGCACGGCCATTAGCATGGCATGATTACATTCCTTCGTCTCACTTTGAATTAAAGGGGCAATCTGGGATTGGTCCATCCATTTTCTGACTTAAATAATTTTATATATATATATATGTAGCCATTGGTTCTTAGAAAGTTAGAACTTATAAATGCTTCATGAGCTTTGTTCAACTGTTTTACCCCATCAGAACCAAAAATATAAGCTTGTTTTACTTGATTGTTTATAATAAAGACTGTATAGTACTTGGTTAAAACGATCACGTTGATCTCATGGATGATCAGTCCTTGCATCCACAGCTCTGTCTATGAATTTGAGTGGTTATATTTCTCCAGCCCCATCCCTCAGCTGTTTACCAAACAAAGTGGCAGGGTGACTGCTTTGTTGTTTGAATCCCAGATTGCCCCTTTTTAATGCATTCTACTCATTCCCCATACCCCTTGCACCCTTCTTTCCTTTCTACCCTTACCTCCAATCCCCTTGCAACCTTGTTCAAAAGAATTTCATTTTTTCATGTTTCATTTTTTCCAAGTTCATGTTTTTGCATATGGAAACTTCTGACGTTGTCTCACACTGAAGGGAATGCTATTTGTATTGTGACAGTGCTTCACATGAGCATGGAGGTTTGAGCTAAATCTACACACGAGAAGGAAAGGAGAACACAGGAGGAGCAGAGAGGGTGGAAAGCCAACCCACGGCTGCTGCAGTATATATTATTAATGGCTCTCAAATGATTTCACTTTACAAAACAGACAAAAAGGAAACCCCTGGCAGTGACTTGTGTTATTTAGCCTTTTCCTATCGTGTGGTGTTGATTAGCTTGTTAAACAAGCTAGACCTAAACGCTTCTTGTGGCGATTTAATATGCAATACCCCTGACGATGCTAGCTGTGGTAATATGGGGCAACGTGGCAACGTGTCACCACTCCCACAGACATTTGTGTAGTAGACAGGTAAAAACATTTAGAAGTCATATCCACCTGCTGAGTTTTATAGATGACTTAAATACCCTCCTCGTGTGATTTGTCCCAAACCTCTCTGATATGTCTGATCTGTGCTGTGGTTTCTGCCTGCCTGTCTGTCATGTCTAACATATATTTATTTGTTTGACATCGTGGCTGTTGCATTTATGTTCCTGCATCTTATTCCCGTCAACCTGTCAGGGAGCATGGTGTAACCCCAGGGCGGTAAGCCCCCCCTCCTGGTCCCCGGACCCCCTAGATGGGGAGTGGGACGGGCCTAAAACTAGGCAGCTACAGGAGGCGTCCGTCTGGAGCACAAGAGTGGTAAATAGAACCCCCGCCCCTAACCCCCCCCCCCGTTTCTCTGATGTTCCCGTCCGCTAACCCCCCCCTTTCACTGATGTTCCCGTCCCCTAACCCCCCTTTCACTTAGCGACTTTGATCGGTCAGGTGGGGACAGGTTAGGTAAAGTCACCCAAAAATGTCACAAGCAAACCAAGTGGGGAACCATTGTTGGCTGGGGAAGGGGGAACCTAATCTTACGGCCAGGGAGGCAGGAGGATTCAACAGTTGTAGGAAAGGTCTTTTTGTCTTCAGAGCTCTGTCATTTTGCCAACCACCACCAGGGAACCCCGACAGGGAGGGGGGGGGGGGTGGGTGATGTTGTGTTCACTGGGATTAAATAAACATTGATATTATGTTCTCTCTCTCTCTCTCCCTCTTTTTGCACTTTCCACCTATTCTCCCCTCGCTCTCTGTCGCTGGCTCTCAGGGTCGGGGTTCAGGCTTCCCAGGGAGGAGGAGGCCCAGGGGGGCGGGGCTGTCTGGACGAGGGGGGCGGGGACGCTCCAGAACCAAGACTGACAACAGCCTTGCTATGACCCCTGGGGTACGAGCCCTCTATCAGTCCCTCCATCCATCCATCCATCTATCTATTTCCTACTATTTCCTCCCCTCCCTCCCTCCCTCCCTCCCCCCCCCTCCCCTCCCTCTCTCCTCCTCCTCTGCATACATGAATAATACAGTGTCTAAATGTGCTTAGCTTGGCTCTGAGGCTCTCATCAACTAGAGAGTAGTGAGCACTCAAGCTCTCAAACTCGTTTGGTATGAGAGAGGGATGGGGGCGGGGTGAATGCTTTTTTACTCACGGTGATGAGCAGGGCACTCACCGCCATTACTTTGCAACCACTCAACGGACGACGCACTGCCCTGCGTAAGTAATGGGACGGCGAAGCATTTTTTCTTATTTTTGTTTTATACTCAAGAAATGTGTATTTTAAATCAAACACTGATTAGGAAGGGAAAGGCCCAGTAACCTGGGAAGAGGCACAGGGAACACACACAAAACACACTACAGCCGTAACAAAAACGCACAATGACAACATTCAAACATTGTCTCTAATACTAAGTACTGGAGATAAAAATAGATTCTCAGCTTTTATTTGGTATTTGTGTACGTACTGTATTGGTTTCACCATTTAGAAATGACAACGCTTTTTATATGTTGTCCCCCTATTTCAGTATTGGGACAATTGGCTTGACTGGTGTTTTCTTAGTCAGATTTGTTCCGCCATGTCATTTGGATAAGAGAGCTGTCAATGTCTAGTATTGATTCTAGACTTGACGTTTGCCCGTGGAGTCTGCTTTTAGTATCTGTCAACATGAGGACCCAAGAGACGTCAAGGAAGACATTATTAGGCAAAAAAACAACTGTTTCACAGATCAGGAACACTCTCCAGGTAGTAGGCGTGAATGTGGCAGACTACCAGCCGCAGAATGCACCACCAGCCAAACCCTCAGAGGTTTCACTGCAAGGTTTTCAAAAAGGATGGTCTGGTTACAGTTGGCTAAAAAGCCTGCAGAGGAAGGAAAAAGTTATTTTTGACAGATAAGATGAATATTATCATACTATATACCAGAGTGATTGCAAGAGGAAAGTTTGGAGAAGAAAGTTTGGGCATGTATATCTGCCACTAGAACTGGCTAACTTGTCTTCATCGATGATGTAACTGCTGACAGCAGCAGCAGAATGTATTCTGAAGTGTACAGAAACATTTAGTCTGCTCGAGTACAAGCAATTGCCTCCAAATTCATTGGATGGCAGTTCATCATACAGTAAAACAATGACCCAAAACATACTGCTATAGCAACTAGGGAGTTTTTAGTAGAATATTCTGAATATCTTCAGATCTAAATGCAATTGAAGATGCATTTAATTTCCTGATGATAATATTCTAGGCAAAAAGACCTCAAAACAAACAACAACTGAAGATGGCTGCAGTACAGGCCTGGCAGAGCATCACCAGAGAAGATACCCAGTGTCAGAAACACTCTCTTAGACATGATACGAATCTGTCCTATTACTTTTGGTGCCCTGAAATAAGGTGACTATGTATATAACGTGTTGGCATTTCAAAATGGTGAAACCAATATATACATTAATAACATCAAATAAAAGCTGAGAATCTACACTTTAACCTCATAGTAATTATTTGATATCAAAATTCAGACTTTTGGAGTATAGAGCCAAAAGACAAAATGCTTCACTCTGTCCCATTACTTACGCAGGGCATGTATATGTCCAATGCATGGTTGTTTGATGGTTGTTTGATGGTTGTGTGATGGTTGTTTGATGGTTGTGTGATGGTTGTGTGATGGTTGTTTGATGGTTGTTTGATGGTTGTGTGATAGTTGTGTGATGGTTGTGTGATGGTTGTTTGATGGTTGTGTGATGGTTGTGTGATGGTTGTGTGATGGTTGTGTTGTCTCTCCAGGCCGGTGTGGTGGAGCTGCCGTACCTGGTGAAAGACGAGGAGGAGAACAGCATGCACAACACCGTGGTCCTGTTCTCTACCTCCGACCACTTCACTCTCAGACAGGTCAGTGTCTCCACCTCCATTTTGTTCACAGCCAACAACCCAAACCCAAACATTATTGCTGGGAAATAAGTAACTTTGTCTCTCTCTCTCTCGTCTTCTCCTGTGCTTTCAGGTCTTCGGGCAGTGTTTTAATTTTTTCTCTAATCATGTGCTCTCCATCCTTCTGTCTCTCACTTTCCCTCTGTCCTCCATTTAGGATATGTGTTTGGTGTGTGGTAGCTTTGGCCAGGGGGTGGAGGGGAGACTACTGGCCTGTTCCCAGTGTGGCCAGTGTTACCATCCCTACTGTGTCAATATCAAGGTGAGTTCCCAGACTGTGTGTGTGTGTGTGTGTGTGTGTGTTGTGGGCAGGAGGTGTGTGGAGCTGGGGTGGTATACCAGTATGGATCCACTCTGTGATCTGTATTTTGACTCTACCTTCAACACTGACTTTTGTTCCTCTCCTCCTAACTCGTGCAGATTGGGTGCAGTCAACCGTTTAGTTCATAAGTTGAACATGAATATAAAACTGTTACGTCCCCAAGTAAGATCTAGGGGTTGAGGGGAGTAACAATAAGGTGGACCAGGGGACAAAGAAGCGGAGGAAGACGGGAGAATACAGATAAACCAATCATTTATTGATAATTCAAAATAATAGCAAAGTTCAGTTTGCAAGTTCTCTGAAAACTACTTTATCAAAAAGCGGAGAAAGCGAGGACTGATTTAACAAAAGATAGCAATTATAGCAAAATAAGGTTAACCCCGTAATTAAACACACTCTCAAAGAGAGTCCGATTTACCGACATCGGTACACACTACCACCGTAGTAAAAGAGCGCTATAGAACAACACAACAGGTTGCTGAATGGCCCACTGGCCCCATCTATTAGTTCCTCCCAGCTTTTCATACACACAACAGGCAACGTGAAATAGCAAAGATTAGGTGCAAGACGAAATAGTGGAAAAGAGTCCGAATCTGAGGTTATAGCAGGATTGGCACTGGTGCGTGTGTGTGTGTGTGTTGTACGTGGCATAACGGTCCCTCTGCCCCCCGTCCTAGATGACCAGAGTCGTACTGAGTAAAGGCTGGCGCTGCCTGGAGTGTACGGTGTGTGAGGCGTGCGGTGAAGCCAGCGACCCGGGGCGCCTGCTGCTGTGTGACGACTGTGACATCAGCTACCACACCTACTGCCTGGACCCGCCCCTCCACAACGTGCCCAAGGGCAGCTGGAAGTGCAAATGGTGCGTCCCCCCCCCCCCCCGTCATTCAACAAGCACCGCCAAATCACGTTTCCAATGACCCTGTTCGAAGTTGTGAACTTTGTGTTATTTATGGTGTTTTATTATATTGACTAACATCAGCATGTGAACTTGAAGTGATATATCCAAAGTTTTTCTGTAAGAATTCCCCGAATCACTCTCACTCTCTCTCATTCTCTCTCTCTCTCTCTTTCTCACTCACTCTCCTCCTTCCCAGGTGTGTGTCGTGTACTCGGTGTGGCGCCACGGGACCTGGCCTGCGGTGTGAGTGGCAGAACAACTACAGCCAGTGCGCTCCGTGTGCCAGCCTGGCAGCGTGCCCGGTGTGTGTGTGCAGCTACCGCGACGATGAGCTCATCTTGCAATGTCGTCAGTGTGACAGGTGGGGATGATGATGATGATGATGATTTTGTGTGCGTGTCTATATATGTGTATGCTGACATGCCCCTGTTGGTGTGCTAAAATAAGAGGGATAAAAAGTGTCATTTCTGAATGGTGAAACCAACATATACAAAAATACCCTTAAATACAAGCTGACAATCTATACTATACTCGTAGTAATTGTTTGATTTCAAATCCAAACTTTTGGATTACAGAGACAAAAGAAGAAAACCTGCTTTACTGTCCCATTACTTACGCAGGACACTGTGTGTTGTCGTCCATTGTATTTATGGATGTATGTTTGTGTTTCCTTTCATAGATGGATCCATGCGTGTTGTCAAGGTCTGAACACAGATGAGGAGGTGGAGAATGCGGCAGATGACGGTTTTGACTGCAGTATGTGTAGAACACAAGGCCTGCCCTCACTAGGTAAGACACACTGTTTGGAGCTTATTTCTATATTCTGTAATGCACTATATACTCTGGTTTACTGTAGTGTATATAGTCTGGTTTACTGTAGTGTATATAGTCTGGTTTACTACAGTATATACTCTGGTTTACTGTAGTGTATATAGTCTGGTTTACTGTAGTGTGTATATAGTCTGGTTTACTACAGTATATACTCTGGTTTACTCTATACTCCCTCTCCCCCATCCTCAGTCTCAGCCAGGACAATGCTTTTAGAACAGCAAGTGGTTAGAATCACAGATAAGGCCCCGACCACACCTGAACTATGCTATCTGTTCAATACGGATTGAGTCAATGGTTTCTCTATGGGAGACGTCTGTTGATGGACAACGGAGTTGATCAGTGTCTGTCCGTTTTATGCGTTTTTAATGGACAAACTTTCCACAGTTCGTTCCTCCTTTTAGCCAATTAGAAATTAGGTTTTGTGTTGAGTTGCTAGGTTTTTTATTGTTCAAAGGTGGTTTCAAAAGTCATGCCTGAATTCCACTCATCAAATCGGATAGTGACTTCATACGTATGTATTTGTATCCGTTTTCTGATATTTTGGTCAGGGCCTAAGTCTGTTCATTCTCTCATCGGATCAGTACTGAGACTAGGGACAGGTCTTACAGAGGAGGGAGGGTATGACGCAAAGAAAGGCACAAGGTTAATTTGAATGACATTTTCTTGTCGATTGAAGCTGTAGTGTTGGTCTTTAATGAACTGAAGTGTTGCTCCTGTGAGTCATATTGAGTGGAAGTGTTGCTCCTGTGAGTCATATTGAGTGGAAGTGTGGCTCCTGTGAGTCATATTGAGTGGAAGTGTTGCTCCTGGGTGTCATATTGAGTGGAAGTGTTGCTCCTGTGAGTCATATTGAGTGGAAGTGTTGCTCCTGTGAGTCATAGTGAGTGGAAGTGTTGCTCCTGGGTGTCATATTGAGTTAGGATGTCGGTTGATATTTTACTATTCCAGGCCACACAGCAGCAGTGAGAACCGATGTGGTCCAGATGGGGACTAAGATGAAGGAACCAGGTAGGCTGGCATTTCACATGCTGTAGAACTCCTATGACGTGTGTAACATATAACATACACACACAGTGCCCTGAGTAAGTCATGGGACAGTGAAGCATTTTTTATTCTATACTCCAAAAGCATGGATTTAAAATTGCTGTGAGGTTAAAGAATAGATTCTCAGCTTTTATTTGATGGGATTTGTGTACATATTGGTTTCACCATTCAAACACTTTTTATACATAGTCCCCCTATTTCGTGGCACCAAAAGTAAGTCAAAGTCAAAGTGGCTTTATTGTCAATTCTTCACATGTCAAGACATACAAAGGAATCGAGAGGACGTTTCTCACTCTCCCACGGTGAGACAGATAAAGTGCCCAGGCACAACAGATAACACATACTAAAAGCAAAACATTCAATAAAAATAATTTAAACAGTGCAAAAAGAGCAGTCAGTAAAGACAGTAAGTAGCAGCCAAATACTGTGTATTCTGTATAAAAAAAAATAATAGTGCAATAGTGCATTGTAGCAATAGAATAGTGGATTGTCCAGAGTCCGTAGTGTTTTTTGGGGGGGGGGGGGGCTGAAGGGTTGGGAGGGGGGGTGGTGGTTTCAGCTTCTTGACAGCTTGGAGGATGTGGCTGGGGGAAGTGAGGGGAGAGAATTTAGCTTCCTGACAGCTTGGGGTATGAAGCTTTTCGTGAGTCTGGTGGTGTGGGCACGGAGGCTCCTATACCTTCTTCCAGAAGGCAGGAGGCTGAACAGACTGTGTGCGGGGTGGCTTGCGTCGCTCACAATCGAGGTAGCTTTGCGGGTGAGGCGGGTGGAGTAAGTCTCTTGCAGGGAAGGGAGTGGGGCACCAATGATCTTAGCAGCTGTGTTCACAATGCGTTGCAGTGCTTTCCTACTGTGTTCGGTGCAGCTACCGCCCCACACAGTGATGCAGCTGGACAGGATGCTTTCAATGGTGCCTCGGTAGAATGTTGTCAGGATAGGTGTGGGAGCTTTCACTCGCTTCAGCTTGCGGAGGAAGTAGAGGCGCCGCTGGGCTGTCTTCGCCAGTGATGCGGTGTTGGTGGTCCAGGAGAGGTCCTCACTGATGTGCACCCCCAGGAATTTGGTGCTGCTCACTCTCTCCACAGCAGCACCATCGATGGTCAGTGGTGGGTGTTCGGTGTGCCCTCTCCGGAAGTCGACCACAATCTCCTTCGTTTTGCTGACATTCAGCAGGAGGTTGTTGTCTCTGCACCACGTGGTCAGAAGGTTGACCTCCTTTCTATAGTGGGTCTCGTCGTTCTTGGAGATGAGACCCACCAGAATTGTGTCGTCCGCAAACTTCACCATGTGATTGGTGCTGTGGGTTGATGTGCAGTCGTGAGTCAGCAGGGTGAAGAGCAGGGGACTGAGCACACAGCCTTGGGGGGCCCCTGTGCTGAGTGTGATGCTGCTCGAGGTGTTGTTGCTGACTCGTACTGCTTGTGGTCTCTCGCTGAGGAAGTCCAGCAGCCAGTTGCAGAGGGAGGTGTTGAGCCCCAGCTGGTCCAGTTTACAGATCAGTTGTTGCGGGATTATGGTGTTAAATGCTGAGCTAAAGTCTATGAAAAGCATTCTCACATATGAGTCTGCTTTTTCCAGGTGGGTGAGGGCTGGGTGGAGAGCAGAGCAGATTGCGTCCTCTGTGGAACGTTTTGCTCGGTATGCAAACTGAAAGGGGTCCAGGGTGGGGGGGAGGATGGACTTAATGTGAGACATGACTAGCCGTTCAAAGCACTTCATGATGATGGGGGTCAGTGCTACAGGGCGATAGTCATTGAAGCAGGATGGAGCGGATTTCTTTGGCACAGGTATGATGATGGAGGTCTTGAAATGTGATGGGACAGCAGCTTGACGCAAAGAAGTGTTAAAGATGTCCGTGAAGACATCCTTAAGCTCCTCTGCGCAGTCCCTCAGCACACGGCCTGGGATGTTGTCTGGGCCTGTTGCTTTGCGGGGGTTGATGGTAGAGAGTGTCCTCTTCACACTGGCAGCAGACAGGCACAGGACCTGATCGTGGGGGGGGGGGGTGGGGTTTTCTGTGGGCTTGTAGTGTTTGTTGCTTCAAACCGTGCAAAGAAGCTGTTGAGGTTGTTGA
Source organism: Argentina silus (assembly GCF_951799395.1). Classification (NCBI taxonomy): domain Eukaryota; kingdom Metazoa; phylum Chordata; class Actinopteri; order Argentiniformes; family Argentinidae; genus Argentina; species Argentina silus. The sequence continues at coordinate 35,122,256 of NC_139655.1, read as the reverse complement.
GCAGAGAGATGTTGTTGTCGCAGGTCTGTGGCGCGGGCTTGTAGTCCGTTATGGTCTGAATGCCCTGCCACAGGCTCCGCGTGTCTCTGCTGTCCTTGAAGTGGCAGGTAATGGGACAGATTCATAAAATGTCCAAATTAAGCACTCATGTTTAGAATTTGGTCGACAATCCTTTGCATGCAATATCTTCCTGAAGTCAGCAACTTGACCTGACCAGAGACTTGGTATCTTCTCTGGTGATGCTCTGCCAGGCCTGTACTGCAGCCATCTTCAGTTGTTGTTTGTTTTGAGGTCTTTTTGCCTAAAATCATATTAGGAAATGAAATGCATGTTCAATTGGATTTAAATCTGAAGATTGACTTGGCCAGTCAAGAACTTCATACTTTTTGGCACAGAAAAACTCCCTAGTTGCTACGACAGGATATGTTGGGTCATTGTCTTACTGTATGACGATGCACCATCCAATGAATTTGGAGGCATTTGCTTGTACTTGAGCAGACAAGATGTTTCTGTACGTTTCAGAATACATTCTGCTGCTGCTGTCAGCAGTTACGTCAACAATCAAGACAAGTTAGCCACTTTGGCCTACCAGCCCATTTGCCATTGCTGAGCTCATCAGCATTTTAATGATGTTCCAAACTGTTGACTTTGGCAAGCCTAAGGTTTTGACTATGTTTCTGATAGTTTTCTTTCAGCCTAATAATGGCTTCCTTGACTTTCATTGACATCTATTTGGTCCTCATGTTGACAGGCACCAATAGCAGACTCCGAAGGCAAGCGCAAAGCTTAGAATCAATACTAGACATTAACAGCTCTCTTATTCCTGCACAAATGATGTGAGGGAACACACCAGACTTACCAATAATGCCTGTCAAGCCAATTGTCCCATTTACTTTTGGTGCCCTGAAATTGGGGAATATGTATAAAAAGTATTGTCATTTGTAAATGGTGAAACCAATGGGTCCACAAATACCATAAAATAAAAGCTGAGAGTCTGAACTTTAAGCTCATAGTAATTATTTGATTTCAAATCCAGACGTTTGTGTATGGAGCTCGAAGAAGAGAAAATGCTTCACTGTCCCATTACTTAGACAGGGCACTGTAAAATATGACGTACAGTATAACAACCTACCAGTGAATATAGTCAATGTACAGTTATGCGGTGCTTGGTACAGTCCCATAAAATATTGTCAATGTTAAACGTGCATGTAAACCATGTTAAAACTAGCTACTATGATATAAATTGTGTAAGGACACATATAGTCCATGTATATTTGGACACAATTGTTGTTATTTTAGCTGTTTGTCAAAACATATTCCAGTTACAGTTATATAATGAATATGGGGTTAAAGTGCAGACTCTCAGCTTTAATTTGAGGGTATTCACATCCAAATTGGAGGAATTACAGCTCTTTAATATGTAGCCCCCTCTTTTTCAAGGGGCCAAAAGTATTTGGATAATTGACTCAAAAGCTGTTTCATGGACAAGTGTGGGCTATTCCTTTGTTATTTCTTTATCAATTAAGCAGGTAAAAGGTCTGAGTTGATTCCAAGTGTGGCATTTGTATTTGAAAGCTGTTGCTGTGAATGCACAACATGCGGTCAAAGGAACTCTCAATGCAAGTGAAACAGGCAATCCTTAGGCTGCAAAAACAAAAAAATCCATCCGAGAGATAGCGGCAACATTAGGAGTGGCCAAATCAACAGTTTGGTACATTCGAAGAAAAAAAAGAACGCACTGGTGAGCTTGGCAACACAAAAAGGCCTGAACGTCCACGGAAGACAACAGTGGTGGATGATGGGAGGATCCTTCACATGGTAATAAAGAAAAACCCCTTCACAACATCCAGCCAAGTGAAGAACACTCTCCAGGAGGTCGGCATATCATTATCCAAGTCTACCATAAAGAGAAGACTTCACGAGAGCAAATACAGAGGGTTCACCACAAGGTGCAAACCATTCATAAGCCTCAAGAATAGAAAGGCCAGATTAGACTTTGCCTAAAAACATCTAAAAAAAGCCAGCCCTGTTCTGGAACAGCATTCTTTGGACAGATGATTAAGATCAACCTGTACCAGAATGATGGTAAGAAAAAAGTATGGAGAAGACTTGGAACTGCTCATGATCCGAAGCATACCACATCATCTATAAAACACGGTGGAGGCAGTGTGAGGCATGGCATGGGCATGCATGGCTTCCAATGGCACTGGGTCACTATTGTGTTTATTGATGATAAGACAGAAGCAGCTGGATGAATTCTGAGGTGTTTAGGGATATACTGTCTGCTCAGATTCAGCCAAATTCAGCAAAGTTGATTGGATGGCGCTTCACAGTACAGATGGACAATGACCCAAAACATACTGCAAAATCAACCCAGGAATTTTTTAAGGCAAAGAAGTGGAATATTCTGCAATGGCTGAGCCAATCACCTGATCTCAACCCGATCGAGCATGCATTTCACTTGCTGAAGACAAAATTAAAGGCAGAAAGACCCACAAACAAACAACAACTGAAGACAGTTGCAGTAAAGGCCTGGCAAAGCATCACAAAGGAGGAAACCCAGCATTTGGTGATTGCCTGGAGTCTGGAACCCATGGACATCATTGCCTGCAAAGGATTCTCAACAAAGTATTAAAAATGAACACATTATTTATGATTGTTAATTTGTCCAATTACATTTGAGCCCCTGAAAATGGGGGACTCTGTATAAAAATGGTTGCAATTCCTAAACATTTCATACAATATATTTGTTCAACCCCTTGAATTAAAGCTGAAAGTCTGTACTTCAGTTTAATCTCGATTGTTTCATTTCAAATCCATTGTGGTCGCGTACAGAGCCAAAATTATGAAAATTGTGTCACTGTCCAAATATTTCCAGACCTAACTGTATTTATGAACAACAAAATGCGGTTGAAGGTTTGGTAGATATATTAGAACTTCCTTCCTGCTGTATGTCACAGTAGATGTTTGAGCAGTCCTCTCCCCCTGCAGAGTTCCAGAGGACCTACACTCAGGACGGTGTGTGTCTGACCGAGTCAGGGCTGTGCCAGCTCCAGAGCTTGGCAGTGCCCACGTCTCCACGTAGGAGATCCAAACCAAAACTAAAGCTAAAGATAATCAACCAGAACAGTGTGTCAGTGCTGCAGACCCCAACAGACCTCCTCCCAGACCCTCAGTCTGAGATGTCCCGGGAGGGGGACCTGGAAGCAGACATGATGGACTCGAGCCCTGAACGCGAGCCTGCGGATGTCACCAAGGGGACTGATGTCGCCAGTGGCAAGAGGAAGAGGAAACCATACCGTCCTGGTAAGAGAATTTGTTAGTGCAGATGGGGGGGGGGGGAAGAAGAGAGAGAAACAGCCATAGAGAAGAAAAGGAAGTGGGTACCAACCTTATCTGGGAGGACAGCTCCAGTGGAGGGTGAAATGACATGACTCTACACTCTCCAGCGTTGTAAAGCCCCTCTGACTGACCAAGAGGTTCCCAGAATCAGAATGCTGGTGCTGAGAGAAATCTCTTCAATAAGCCTAGAAATGGCCTTTAAGACGGGCAAATGGAAGTCATATCTTAGCTTCCACTGACTAACATTGTGTCTGATCACTCTCCCTCCTCCTCACCTCTCCTCTGTCCTGCCTCCCCAGGTATCGGGGGATTTATGGTCCGTCAGAGAGGCCGGACAGGACAAGGAAATGCCAAAATATCCCTCTGCAGAAATGATTCTTCAGGGTCATTAGCAGAGAACCTACTTGGCAAAGAGGAAGGTAGGCACTCAATGCCTTTGGTCTGCCATCCTGCTGGATAAACGCTCCCTGGTCAAGCTGTATTCTCACAACCCCTAAACACCAGTCATGAATGTCGCTTGTGTGATATTTGAGGTCATGTGACCCTGTGTTGGTCTGTCGTAGGTTGTAAGGAGACGGAGAGCAGACCTATGGAAGAGGCGCCAGCATTGCCTGAACGTCTGGAAAAGGTCAAGAAGAGATACAGGAAGAAAAAGACTCAGCTGGAGGAAGCCTTCCCTTCATACCTACAGGTCAGTCTCAGTGTCCATCATAACTACAGTCTCAGTTTAATAGAAGGATGCTTTAGGCTCCGTCAGTTATTCGTCTACAATGTTGATATTGATTCCAATCTTCCAATCTTCAGTTTGTCTGAGGAAAGTTGTTGAAAAGGTTCCAGGTTTACTGTGAACCAAAATTAAACGGGACGTTTACCCGAAATCCATTTGCATGTGTATTTCTGGTCATGCATACCGTCTTGAACTATCATCATTTCGCATACAGCTGCATCATAGCTATCGAAACGCGAGGTCTGTGTTTACTTCCTAAAAAAGCCTCATATCGCATTAAAATACGTCAGACCAGAGTGTTTGCACTCCGACCCTGCTCTACTATGCCAGTGATTCCCAGAGAGCAGCTAGCTCTAACGCTGCTCAACAGAAGGACCTCGCGTGGGAGGTAGAGGGGTATCTTGGGAGGGGTAGGAATTTAATCAAATGGGCAATTTGCAATATCAGGACTGATGAGGGCATTCAAAGCGAGATATCTTGACTCAGAATGTGTGCATGTGTCTAATATTGAATAATGAAAAACAACAAATCTACAAGGTAAAATTCCTGTGTGTGTGTGTGTGTGTGTGTGTGTGTGTGTGTGTGTGTGTGTGTGTGTGTGTGTGTGTGTGTGTGTGTGTGTGTGTGTGTGTGTGTGTGTGTGTGTAAGAGCTTATGCCCTTTGGTGCCACGGCAGGTCTTTAAAGACCCAACATGCTTAGCAACCATGGGGGCAGCCATGCGTTAAACACAGCAGCTGTCACTTTGGGCTTTCTTGTTCCGCTACACTTCAAGTTAACTTCAATGTCCTCACCAGAGGAGCGACTCATTAATTATTGAAGTCCCAGGCAGCAGCGCATTAGGCTTTTAATGTTTCACCCCAGCAGGATGCAGTCCCGGCCTCAGCTCTGCAGCCGCCAGACATGCTGGAAGTGCTAGAGACTTATTACAGTAAAGGTTGCAGAATTATGTTGGAAAACATGTTTTGTTTCATCCTTCCAATTAAAAATCCCAATACAACATATCACTTTTGTATTTTGGGAGAAATGTATATTTTTTCATCATTTGCCTGAAGTCATGTCGGAAAAGTGTTAGAAAATATGACGTCAAGATAGGGTTGGCCTGTATAATGGTCATACAGTAACCCGTGTGATCCAAAAATGCCCACGGTGTGCTTTTATGCTCCATTATGTGACTCATTCGCTGCCCTGGTCGCCAAAATTCAGAACATTCTAGACAGCCCTGGGCATAGAGGGTTTAACCCTGTGTTATTGGTGTGCTTACATTTACCCTGTGTGTCTGTGTGTTGTCTCTATAGGAAGCCTTCTTTGGCAAGCAGCTGCTGGATCAGAGCAAGCAAAGGCGGCCGGTGGGGCTGGGGGCGGGGCTTGAGACTGCAGGGTTTTGTGGTGACCGCCAGGTGACGCAGACACTCCCCACACCCCCCAGCGCCAACCTCTTAGACCCCTCGTCTGACCCGCTGCTCAGCGCCACCACAGCCACACCCATCTCTACAGACGCTCCCGTCTGTAAAACTAGAGGACTGAGTACGTTCACACCTCGCTCCACCTCCCATTCATGTCTTAATTAAGATAACTATCTGCCCCTCTCTGTCTCTATCATTTATACACACTAACCCTTTATCTTTCCATCACACACACACACACACACACACACACACACACACACACACACACACACACACAGTAGAACATTACTTCATTAATCCCCGAGGGGAAATTCATTTACAGCAGCAGGTATGACAGCATGTAAAAATAAACAACAATTCATATTCAAATATTATTCAAAAATGAAGACAATCCATGCTGTGAGTTACCCTCAACAACTGTATTTACTGCACCTACCTTTAATAGAATGCTTTATATTATTTAACAAAATGAGCCAGATCTTGCTGTTGTCACCTGTTTTCTGTGTTTGTAAGCGTTGTCCAATAGCGCTCCATAAAAGAAAGCTTCATGCAGCAGAGTTTACGCTTTCAGTTGATCTGATACTGACGGATGCAGGCGAAGGGAGCATGACAGCAGAGGCACAACAAAAACATTTAATAGAACAGGTGGAGCTGCTTTGCCTCTCTGGCTAGAGTGGAGGGAGAGAGAGGGAGCCACAGAGCCACGCAAGGCTACATCTAAAAGAAATTAAACACACCTCTATCGCAAATGCAAGCCTGGCCCGGCCCGGCCCGCATCAATTGTCCGAAAATCAGGCTCGGTCTGAGCCTGTTGGGTCCGGCCGGATCCGGGTTGAAAATGAAAACTGTCGTAGTCGGCTGTTGTTAAATTGCAGGCTTTGTATTAGTGAATGAGATGCACCATATGATGGTATGACTGAACAAGGGGATGGCAGTGTAGCATCCTTGACATTAGCATCGAGTAAATCCTGAGTTCTATCATTTCTAGTTGGGCAATTAACATGTTGAATATGGGTTGTTCCCAGTGAATTTGGGAAGAACAGAGGACAGGGCGCAATGATTAAAGCCACCAGATATTGCGGCAAAATCATGTTCATGCCAGGAGCTGGCCCTTGACTGTATGGACTATGTCACCAGCTGCCTTGGCATCGCCAGAGGGGGGGGGGTATGTACACCGCTAGCATAATCAGACTTCAGCCAAGTTTCCGTAAAACGAAAAGAACTGTATCCTAATGATCTCTCTGAGCTCACCCATCTCATCAGGAAGGGATCTTACATTTCCCATAATGACCTTTGTGAGCTCATTCATCTTATTAGGAAGGGATCTTACGTTTCCCATAATGATCGATGGTACAAAGGATTTGCAAGCCCTGGCCTTCAGCCACTGCCTCAATCCGCCTCTCCCACCCCGCCTTCTCTGCTTCATTTCCGGGGAGCAGGTCAAGCTGTGGCCACCGGCCCATCTGAGCAGGTCAGAGATCATACATATAGTGTACAGCGTAATCCCTTGATTATCCAACACTGCATCCGTAAAAACAAGCCAGATCATGAAAAGCGCCGATAAGAACAATATGTTGCTCACGGATAGAAGCACATCCATATTTGCACATTTTAAAGGGCTTACAAGCCAAAAACAAACGAAAAACACATCGGACAGGCCAAAAGGCTTTTACATGCTTCTGTGTTGACTGGCACTATTGACTTAGTGCCATCCCTTGAACAAACCGAAGCACATCACAGAGGGAGAGCAACTGAACTAAAACATTCCATGTCTTTTTCCAACAATGTTCTGTCCTCCAAGATTCTAGATTCTTATTTAACTCCATTCCACCTCCTCCTGAGTTTTTCCACCTCCTCCTTAGTTCTTTTCACTGTAAGCTTCAATCAGGTTTATTTACACCGTGGTTTGACTGAAAGCTTGGATCCACGGATCAGATTGGAATTCACTGTTATATATACAGTACCAGTCAAAAGTTTGGACACAAACTTGCCAAGAGTGTGCAAAGCTGTCATCAAAGCAAAAGGTGGCTGGCTACTTTGAAGAATCTAAAATATAAAACATATTCTGGTTTGTTTAACACTTTTTTGTTTACTACATAGTTCAAATGTGTTCCTTCGTAGTTTTGATGTCTTCAATATTAATCTACAATGTAGAAAATAATAAAAATAAAGAAAAGCCATTGAATGAGAAGGTGTGTCCAAACATTTGACTGGTATTGTACTTTCCTTCAGTGGAGGCTGGTGAAGGTAGAAATCAGAGGACAGGCTCATTGTAATGAATGGAATGAGGAATGGTATCAAACGCACACCGTTATTCCATTCCATACAAATGAGCCTGTCCTCCGATGTCTACGTCCACCAGCCTCCCTTGATTTACATCTGTAGCCATGAGCAGTTGAGAGATGTGTCTTTGTCCTCTACATCTCCAGCCAGCTCTGAGGATCCTTTAATGGACCTTTCGGAAGTCCTGCGTACGGACGCTGATCTCCTGGGAATGCTGTCGGACGAGCTGGGGAAGCCAGGAAACGATCCAGGTAGAACCACAGTTCTCCACTCCTTCATCTTGCTGCCTTTATTCTTCTCTCCTCTGTCAGGCTGCCTCTTATATCTCTGAGGCTGCCTCTTATATCTCTGAGGCTGCCTCTTATATCTCTGAAGCTGCCTCGCACTTAAAATCTCAAATACACTTCACTGTAGTCAAATCAAAGTGTATTTATCATGTGCACAGGATGCGACTGTAAACGTACAATGAAATGTTTTTAATGAGCTACCTCTCAACAGTATAGTGAAATATGTATAGTGCACTCCCTCCAGCACTAGTAGTACCCTCCTATCCATAATAATACACTAACTGCAAGTGTTTTAAAATTAAAGCGAACGGAATGTGTGTGGGCCCACCCCTCCCTCTCTCCTCCTCTCCTAATGACTTATTTCCCTCTCTCTCTCCACAGCTGGTCAGGACATTGGCCCCACCCCCATTGTGCCCGTCCTTGATGTCAAGGAGGAGCCTCTTGACGGCATCCTGAATCCAGAATTGGACAAGATGGTGGCCGATGGTGAGACTATACAGACGTGTTAGTGTAGCTACAGATGTATGTGGGATTTATCCAACTCCTACGACTGTTGTTGTCATGTCTTACAGATCTGGAGTCTGAACGTATGATTATCTCAGGTCTATTTGGACTATCTATTTGGTCTATCTTATGACCAAAGAAACGACTGGTCATAACTGTTAGTGAAAAAGTAGAGGACACACAGTCTCTGCTAACAAATAATCATTTATTGTGCAAGATTTTGCTCACAGACCTTTGGTTTTAGTTGAGATTGTGCACAATTCTTAGGCCTTTCATTACGGTAAAATCCTTCAGTATATTGTTGACTGAAGGTTGAATATTTTTTATTACTGAACCTCCATTAACGTTTATAAAATGACAGCCATGTAATTCTCACGTGTATGTTTTTCAGGTGCCATTCTCAGTAAGCTCTACAAGATTCCAGGTTTGTGTCTTTATGACGTACCTTATCAGCGCTCACACACAGGATCAGTAACTCAGAGAGATTCTTATAGAGTGAAAGCATTGGAGGCTGGTGGAGGTAGAAAATCGAGGATGGGCTCATTGTAATGCATGGAATCGAATGAGTAATGTTACAGTGAGCCTGTCCTCCGATTTCTACCTCCACCAGCCTCCCCTGAGTGAAAGTGTGATTATCATTGTGTCAGAGATTCTACAGTGAGGTTCAGGTATACACATTGGAACTGGTTGGTGGTAGCTTATGTGTATTAAGACTCTCACTGTGTACCATTGACCCCTACAGAGCTGGAGGGGAAGGACGTGGAGGATCTCTTTACTGCAGTCCTGAGCCCTAGCGCCAGCCAGCCTCTACAACTACCTCACACCCAAACACCCATCCCTGGACCCCTCCCACACCCAGGTAGGTACCAGCGCCATGCCCCTCCCACACCCAGGTAGGTACCAGGTACCAGTTGCCATGCCCCTCCCACACCCAGGTAGGTACCAGGTACCAGCGCCATGCCCCTCCCACACCCAGGTAGGTACCAGGTACCAGCGCCATGCCCCTCCCACACCCAGGTAGGTGCCAGGTACCAGCGCCATGCCCCTCCCACACCCAGGTAGGCGCCAGGTACCAGCGCCATGCCCCTCCCACACCCAGGTAGGCACCAGGTACCAGCGCCATGCCCCTCCCACACCCAGGTAGGTGCCAGGTACCAGCGCCATGCCCCTCCCACACCCAGGTAGGTACCAGGTACCAGTGCCATGCCCCTCCCACACCCAGGTAGGTACCAGGTACCAGCGCCATGCCCCTCCCACACCCAGGTAGGTACCAGCGCCATGCCCCTCCCACACCCAGGTAGGTGCCAGGTGCCAGGTACCAGCGCCATGCCCCTCCCACACCCAGGTAGGTACCAGGTACCAGCGCCATGCCCCTCCCACACCCAGGTAGGTGCCAGGTACCAGCGCCATGCCCCTCCCACACCCAGGTAGGCGCCAGGTACCAGCGCCATGCCCCTCCCACACCCAGGTAGGCACCAGGTACCAGCGCCATGCCCCTCCCACACCCAGGTAGGTGCCAGGTACCAGCGCCATGCCCCTCCCACACCCAGGTAGGTACCAGGTACCAGTGCCATGCCCCTCCCACACCCAGGTAGGTACCAGGTACCAGCGCCATGCCCCTCCCACACCCAGGTAGGTACCAGCGCCATGCCCCTCCCACACCCAGGTAGGTGCCAGGTGCCAGGTACCAGCGCCATGCCCCTCCCACACCCAGGTAGGTACCAGGTACCAGCGCCATGCCCCTCCCACACCCAGGCACCATGGCCCATTGGGAAATTGTCTTGATACACACACACAATCTTATTATCGTATCATATTGGATGTGCATGGTTATGCCTGTGGTTTCCTAACCTCTCTTTCCCTCTGACTCTAACCCTTCATTTACATGTGTGTATGTGTGCATGGTTATTATGTCCCATCATATCATGTGTGTATCTGATTGTGACTGGGCTATGTCTGTACTCTGTAGGAGGCAGAGTGATGTTTCCACGCATGCCAATGATCAACGGCCTGATGGGATCCAACACCCACTTTACTCCCATGATACCCGGTGCAGGCCCCTGTCGCCCTGGCATCTTCTCACCCCTCCACAGAATGCCATTCCCAGAGAACATGAGGTAAGAGTGGATGATGATGATGTTTTGTGTTTATTCTGCTGGCGAGATTCAACTGTTATGTTATGCCTATTAGCTCTCATGGGTGTGAGGCGACTGCTGATGAGATGAACATGTGGAGTTCTCTTTCCTCCTCCCCTCAGGGACAGGAAGTCTAGCCAGATGGGAGGTGATGTGATTGGACCGCAGAGCGCCCCTAGTCCGGCCCCTGTCACGGAGGTGGAGTCAGACAGTATGTCCAACGCTCAGAAGAGCACGTTGAAGTGGGAGAAAGAGGAGACGCTCGGCGATATGGCAACCGTAGCGCCCGTCCTCTACACCAATATCAACTTCCCCACCCTCCGAACTGACTTCCCAGGTACACACACGCACACACACACCCACACCCACACCCTAGGCTCTTCAATAGTGGTAATTAATCAACCACTTACAATCCCACCTTTCTGCACGTTTGCCGAATGAGGAAGACTTCATCTTAGTGGCTAATGTTGTTTTCTGTCTCAGACTGGTCTACCAGAGTGAAACAAATCTCCAAACTGTGGAGGAAAGCTAGTTCTCAGGACAGGGCACCGTATGTGGTAAGTTACTGTTTCTGTCCACTATATTGAGTTCTATATGTAGAAGTCATGTTTACAGTGTGAAACAAAAAAAAGAATCTCAAAGTGCATACAGTTGATTGCAACACACGAAGAAACGTAAGTGTAGAGATGTGTTTTTAAAGTATGAACCAAGTATGAACAGTCCCGTCTCTCCCAGCAAAAGGCGCGTGACAACCGCGCAGCGCTGCGCATCAACAAGGTTCAGATGTCCAACGACTCGCTGAAAAGACATCATCACCAGCCCAGTGATGCCATGGAAACGGATCTGATATTCAGTGACCCGCTGAAGCCCAAGGAGTCTGAACACGAGCAGGAGTGGAAGTTCAGACAGGTGTGTGTCTGTGTGTGTGTGTGTGTGGGTGGGTGTGTGTGTGTGTGTGTGTGTGAGTGTGGGTGTTTGTCTGTGTGTGCATATTAGGCAAGGCCTGGATGGGAGGGTGGTGTGTCTTTTAAACAGGCAGTAGACTGAAGCATGGGCACTGCTGAGGGTTTCGCAACCACCATTCCAAGCATCGGTCTTGTTGCTTGATTTTTGTTTTATTTTCATACATGCGTCTTAATTGAACCTGAGAGTAATATACTGGATTTAATGATTCTTTGGCATTCAGGCTTTATCAAAATAGAACGTCATATATTCTTTAGTGTTTTTATTTCTATTGGTACTGCAGGCATGTGTAGCATGTACAATATCTATATAAGGGGCTTGAGAAACCGTGTGTTAAAGGTTGAGAAACCGTGTGTGTGTGTGTGTGTGTGCATGCATGCGTGTGTGTGTACTGGCATCTCACACCACCATAGTGATCATAGCTCTGCATGTCAAGGGGAGGGAGAGAGAGATTGACTTTAACCTTGGGGCATGAACACCAGTTTGACATTTACATGTGCATGGTTGAGTGAGTCATTGTTAACCAATACATATGGCGTTCTGATCATACAGTCTACTAATTGTGAATTTGCATTGAAAAGGGAGAGTTAAATCAGATGTGGGAACCCGGTAAGAGGCGGCAGGAACAGGTCCCAAAAAGCAAAGCCCTAAAATCAACCAATAAAGATGTCCTATTTGGACATACCACCCAGGCACCTATAGCAGCAGGAGGAGTGTCTCTGGTAAGATCCATGGGCAAGGCACCGTTCTGGCACTCGACTGCTAACAACCTAGAATCAATGATGTAAAGGAACAGAGAATAGCCAGTGTGAATGGAGAAGGTTATTTCTGTTATTTAAGACACCATGTGTTACCACTGAAAGACAGTTGTAGGGAGAATAACTAGTTAGCTGCTATATCTGTCCTGCTATACCTGCTGAAACAGTCACAGCCTCCAACAGCTTTATTCCATCACCATGTTATTACCATGTTATTACCATGTTATTACATTATTACACCTGCATGGCTGAACCTCAGATGCTACACCACTCATACTGAAACAACAGCACTATGTTTTTGTGAGTAAGGGAGAGAGAGCATTCTTAGTACCATATCATCTTAATATTACTAATTCACTGGCTCCAAAAGACTTCCTTAACTTAAGTGTTTCCTCTCTTGTGTCCATGGCAGCAAATGAGACAGAAGAGCAAGCAGCAGGCGAAGATAGATGCCACTCAAAAGCTGGAGCAGGTGAAGAATGAGCAGCAACAGCTCCAGCAGCAACAACAACAACAGACACAACAGCTTTTTATTGGCCAGTCAGATGGAGATCCAACCAATAGGGGTAGTCCCATGACCCCTCAATCCAACAACGGAGGACATGCCTCTCCTCTGCAGCCATGTAAGGCAGCTGATGACGTGTTCCTGAGGCCCCAACTTCCACCTCCATCCTCCGCCTCCAGGACGCCCACCCATGACACCTCCTACCCCCAACAGGGCCAGTCTTCCCAACAGCTTCAGCAGGACCAGTCTTCCCTATCCTCCCCACCCCAGTGTCCCCAGTCCCCTCAGATGTTTTCCCCAGGTACCTCCAGCTCACGATCGTCTTCACCCTGGGACCCATACACCAAGATGGTGGAGACCCCCAGACCCCCCCCTGGGGGATCCACCACACCCAGGCGAAGCTCTCTGTCAGAGGTGCAGGACTCTGGGAGGCCATCCCCAGCCCACGAGGCTTTCGGCTCGCCCACCTCTGCCATTGCTGACCTCTATGCTAATCCCCCAGACACCCCCCGGCCTTCCGAGGTTTTCAGCACCCCCGCGGGCCCCCCCAGGGCTGCGGGCAGGGCTCAGCAGCAGCAGGGGAGGGGAATAATGAGTCCCCCCTCAGGAGGAGAGGCGATAGCCAGGCTTGGGGGCCAGAGAGCAGAGCTCTACCAGAGGATGTCAAACAGCAATATGATCTTGTCTGACCCCTACTCCAGACCCCAGCTTACTCCCATTCCTGGGTCTGGCTCTGGCTCTGTCCCTGTGTTCAGAGCCCCGATGCCCCCCCCTCAGTCCCAGCACGAAGGCTTCTCCCAAGGTCAACAGGCTGACCCTCACCAGCTGGTCACAGGTGAGGGGTTCGCCAATGAGGTCAGGATGATGCGCCCCTCGCAGGAGAGTTCATTCTGCCAGCCTATGCCAATGATGAGACCTCCTCACAGGAATCCTTATGCTCCAGCCCCACCCGCCTCCAGACCAGACTACCCTCTGCAGATGTCTGACCCCTACTACCAACCTCCAGCCTCCCCCAGACTTCCGGACCCCCACACCCACCTCCCAGGCAACCCTAGACCTCCCTCTGATAGCCATGTTCAGCCTCCTGGTCCCGCCAGGCCTCACTCAGACCCCTCCTACCTGCAGACCACATCCAGTCCTCATCTAGAGCAGTTTTCCCAGCAGCATCAGCAGCACCACTCAGTCAATCCATCTCACTCCCTGGATCCATATGCATCCATTCCCGGAACCCCCAGTTCAGCACAGAGTGACAGGTTCCCCAAGTCCCCTGTCAGTCAGAGGAACTTAGACCCCTATGCCCAACCACCAGGTACCCCTCGACCCTCCCCTGACCCCTACGCCCAACCACCTGGTACCCCTCGACCCTCCCCTGACCCCTACGCCCAACCACCTGGTACCCCTCGACCCTCCCTTGACCCCTACGCCCAACCACCTGGTACCCGTCGACCCTCCCCTGACCCCTACGCCCAACCACCTGGTACCCCTCGACCCTCCCCTGACCCCTACGCCCAACCACCTGGTACCCCTCGACCTTCCCTTGACCCCTACGCCCAACCACCTGGTACCCCTCGACCTTCCCTTGACCCCTACGCCCAACCACCTGGTACCCCTCGACCCTCCCTTGACCCCTACGCCCAACCACCTGGTACCCCTCGACCCTCCCTTGACCCCTACGCCCAACCACCAGGTACCCCACAACCCCCCCTTGACCCCTACGCCAAACCTCCAGGAACCCCCAGACCAGCCCTGAGGGACCCATACCTCCAGCCTCTCGACACACCACGACCAGGGACGGGCCCAGACACACCACGACCAGGGGGTGGCCTAGAGGTCTTTACCCCCCCAGGCTCTAGGCTGTCACCAATGGCCCCCCAGTCTGTTGATCTCTTCTCCCACCAGTCTCCAGGCAGGTTTCAGGACACGTTACCACCTGTGCCGGGCTCCCAGACCTCAAAGCATTCTGGGATGACAATGGAAGGCCTCTGCCTGCCACAGTCTAATCAGGCCAATCACACTCCATGTCACGACCCCTTAGAGAATGGTCAGATGCCCCCCTGCCCTCAGACGGCAGAGAGTCATGATGTTAGTCAGTCGACCAGCCACACTCACCTGGGAGACATTGAAGAGAGGCTCAGACAGGTACGTCCAGTTGATACTGTACAATCACGTCTCTACTTATTACCTTGGATTTTTATGGCCTTTCTCAAGGGATGTTCCACCATTTTTAAATGTTTTCTCCTGTTGATGATGATCCTTGATGTTACTGCTCAAACCTATGACCCAGGAGTTATTAGATGTAATTCATTTTGTGCACCAGCCTGGCGATGAAGTTACTTACTAATCTGTTATCTTGCTAATGTGAATAATGGCTATCAAGCTCATGTTAATAATAATGCATATCATGCCTTGTCCTTCAGCGGCAGAGACTACGGCAGCTGATCCGAAGGCAGCAGCAACAGAAGAGTGCCATCCGCCAGGAGAAAGGCCTGCAGGACGCTAGCATAGCCGCTGCCCCAAGAAAGCCTCACCAGTGGTCACAGGAAGACTCCGTCCCCCAGGCCAACATGTTTGGCAGACCCCCACCCCCTTACCCAGGAACCATCAGGGCTGGCCCTCCACATGGCCTTGGGGGGCAAAGGTTCCCTGGGACGTTCTTAGCTGACCAGAGAATGGACTTTCTAGGAGACCAGCGAGGAACGTTTCCCAACAAGGGTCAATTTGGCAGACCCCAGTTTCCCAGGGACATGGAAAGCATGGCCAGTATGGGCATGAGGCCACAAGGCCTGAGGTGAGTTGAGTGAGAGCAGATTTCAATGTACCCTTGTAATCCTCAGGCTTCTGTAAATCTACTCCGTTGTAGCTGTCTAGCTTTTTGGATCTGTTGCTACCCAATGATTGGGTAGCAACAGTGATTGGGTTTTGTTTAATTTGTTTTTGTTTAATGTCATCCTCTGTCAGGTTGGGAATTCCTCCTGGAACACCAGGGAACCTGCAGGCCCACGACCAGCTCCTGAGACCGCCCCAGCAGACACTAGGAGGGCCCACGGTCAACAGTGCTCCTCCCCAGATGAGAAGGCCCCTTTCAGTTGACAACCACCCCCAGATGGGTGTCCCCCAGCACTTCCCTCCACGGGGCCTCCACATGCAGCAGCATAACATCATGGGACCCTTCATTGAGCTCCACCACAGGGCCCCTGAGAACAGGATTAGGCTTTTGGGACCCCCACCCATGGACCCATCCAGCCAGCTTCAGAGACCCCAGCAAACCTTTCTAGGGGGACAGGGGCAAGAGAACCATGAAACCAGGGTGATGGAGCCCATGCTGGGCAGGCTCCCCCAGCCAGCTGGCATTCACATGCAGACGTCAGCTAGCCTGGAGAACATGCACCAGCAGACTGATGTTACTATGAATACAGAGCAGCCACAGCACCCTCCTCTCTCCAGGTCTCTCAGCCACGCGGCCAACACAGCACCACCCGTGATGATCCTACCTGGGTCAAGCCTGGGTCAGAGAGAGATTAACCTACTTGGGTCTGGCCCGGATCAGAGAGATGAGACCCCGATAGCCAGCAGAGACGGGATAGAGGAGCACCTGGACACAGAGGACTCTGCCGTGAAAGACCTCGAAGACGTCGAGGTGAAAGACCTGGTTGATCTGAACCTGACCCTGGACCCTGACGATGGGAAAGAAGATCTGGACCTCGGAGCCAACGACCTCCACCTGGACGACTTCCTCATGTCTGGCCAGTTTGACCTGATCGCCTACACAGACCCAGAGCTCAACCTGGACGACAAGAAAGACCTATTCAATGAGGAACTGGAGCTGGGTGAGCCCGTAGAGGACCCTAACCCTGACCACCAGCATAGAGAGACCTTAGACTTTCAGGGTGTCCAGGTAGAGAGGAGGACTACTAGCAGTGAGGGTACAGCCTTCTCCAGAACCCTCGAGAGTTATGACACCTTACACAGTCAAATCAAACAGGAGGCTGTGGATGTGTCAAGAACAGAGGAGACAGTTAAAGCAGAGTTTAGAGAGGACTGTTTGGTCCAGCAGGAACTGTCTCTCAGCAGGACCATCGCCAATCGGGGGGGGGCTGAGGGGGTCCCAGGCCTGGATGTAATCCCCAGCCAGCCTAGTGAGGGCTGCAGAGGGAACCCCTTTCTAGTCCAGAGTGGGGGGGCTCCTTTAGGAAACCCAAATCTTCAGCCAGGGGAGAACCAACTGGCCCATAGCTTTGTTGCCTCAGAAGTACCTACCCATAGGCTGCCTACTCCCAATCGGCTAAACCCCCAGCTTATCCCACAGCAGCACCATGGTCTGATCCTTCCCCCTCAGCAGCAGGCCCAACAGGCTTTATTCCCCCAAGGGCATATGGGCCAGCAGGTTCTCACCCAGGGCCAGCCCCATCAGCCCAACCTCCAGGACAACAACCTAGTTCGACCCATGCTGCTGGAAGAGCAGCCTCTCCTCCTGCAGGACCTTCTGGACCAGGAGAGGCAGGAGCAGCTGCAGCAAAGGCATATGCAAGCCATGATTCGACAGCGCTCCAGTGACACATTCTTCCCCAACATGGGTAAGGAACTGCAGGGATGTAAACTAGTGACCTCTCAGTGAAATTCGCTGTTTTGAATCCAAAATAGGTAATCTACGTGATTCGTGGAGTGAAAATGTTGTTAAAAAATTTGAAGGGGTAACAACCAAATTTATAATTTCAGGAAAATGTAACCTCTTCACCAATGACCATTTTCAAAAATAGGCAAGTGATGTTAGCTAAACAACGTGATTCGGAGGACTTCATTTGCATGGATGCAGCTTCTTGATGATAACATTTATCATTTTTAAGCTAAAACCATTTCAAGTTCATCATTAACCTCTAGGTAGTGCTACATGCTCCAAAAAGGCCAGGCTAAATTGGCACTACATCAGGTTTTGTTCAGCATGAAATCAGTGTGCCAGTTTTCATGCTCACTTTCAAAAGTGAAGTATTTTCGAAAGATGGCAATTTTGAAACAGCTTCAACCCAGATTGAACAGGTTGATGGATTTGGCTAGACATTACTGAGGCTATTTTGTTCTTGGCTAGATGTTACTGAGGAGGTTCCGCTCTTGTCTTGCTCACCTGCAGACTTGGACTCAATCAGTGACCCAATTATGAAGGCCAAGATGGTGGCACTGAAGGGCATCAACAAGGTCATGGCTCAGAGCACCATGGGAATGGCCCCCATCATCAACAAGAACAACAACAGCAACAACAGGTAAACACTTCTAACAGGTACACCACAGAGAGACGCTCTCTTTTGAAGAGGGGCTGCACTGGCTGATTTCGACGATTTTCCTCCTCCTTTTAAAAAAATGCAACTGAGAGCGAGATTTGTTTCTTGGATGCATGAGTGTGTCTTGAGTGTGTCGTCGCCACCACAAAACACACCCGTCTTTCGGAACCTAGCCCCCAATTTTTTTTTCTAGCCCCTCAATCATAACAAATGATGGGCAATAGAAGTGACAGCACAGTCAGTGAAGCTACCTTTGCTACGGAGAGAAGTTCTGTCGTTGAGGACTTCTCCACTCTGCCTCAAAATGGTCTTGTACAGCCTTATTCTTTTGAAACTTTGCTTTGGCTGCTCATGCCCCTCAACAAATTGTGCAGAGGTGATGGATTCTTCAGTCATCCACTGTAGAAGTCCTTCTTCGCCAACCAGCCGTTTGCAATTGCTTAGCTTTATTGTTCAAAACTGTTGAGTTAGGTAAGTCTAATGTTCTGATAGATTTTTCCGATCATTCAGCCTCATAATGGCTTCCTTGACTTTCATTGATGTCTCTTTAGTCCTCATGTTGGCAGACACCAATAGCAGACTCCAACCAGAAGCACCTGTCAAGCCAATTTTCCAATACTTTTGGTGCCCTGATATAGGGGGACTTTGTATAACAAAGGCTTGTAATTTCTAAATGGTGAAACCAATCTGAAAAAAGAAAACATTGAATTAAGGCTGTCTCTACTTTAACCTAATAGTAATTGTTTGATTTAAAATTCAAACTGTTGGCGTGTAGAGCTAAAAGAAGACAAATGCTTCCTTTTTCCAATACTTATGGAGGGCACTGTATAGCCTAGTAGGGGTGTTGCATCAGTTAGTGCCCATTACTTGAAATCAAAATACCAGTCAAAGCACAACCGTGAACATTTCTCAGGGTGAATCAGGATGTCAGAATTCACCACCAATCATGCTCTGTTCTCTGAAAAAATAAACCCAGTATTTTCATTGGTTTTTCGCTTCAGTTCCACTTTAAAGGCATGGTTCACCCAAAAATCATAATTTGTTAGTCTTTCACATACCTTAGATGTTGTATTTTCACCAGTGGTGACACCAACTGCGAATGCCTATCATTCCATTTGCTGGTCCGTAGCCGAGAGGGTTAGCATAGCTTCAGCTAGCAGTTTGACATTGATTCTCAGTGTAGCCATTAAACTTGTGCTTTTCGGCGTAAACGATTTATGGTCGTAAAAAAAATAAAGATTAAAGTTGCTTTTATGACGTTTCTGTTTTTAAGAACTATTATTACTATTAGCTACATAGTTTGCAGGACCTAGGTAGGCTTGGGGGAGATGCCAGTGCATTCAAAATGTCTACAAAATAATGATGTCAGGCTTACGAAAAAAGGTATACACAATAGCATCGCTGCAATATTCTATTATCCAACAATATGAGTAGATTTCGATGTGTAATGGAGACGATGAAGTTGGGCTGGATTGAGAATCCATGTAAAAATGCTACTGTAGCTGAAGCTACCTGTCTCAGCTATGGTGGCAAATAGAATGACAGGCAATCGCAGTTGGTGTCACTACTGGTCAACAGACCATCTAAGGTACGTGAAAGTGTAAGAAATTATGATTTTAGGGTGACTATCCCTTTAAGATGTCAATAGGTAGAACACTCCCATACACATCAGCAGGTAACACACTCTCCCAAAGTCATCAGGTTTGCTTCTCACTCATTATGACCTGTTCAATTTCATATCTATGTAATGACTCTAAAACAATAGCCTCTGTTTGTCTGGTGCAGCATTCAGCAGAGGGCTGGAGCCCATGTTCCCGATACAGCTGTTCGACCTCGACATGTACTGGGACAGGTATGTACATTATAGAGTACCTGTCTATGCCTTTTTATGTTCTGGGACGGGTATGTACACTATCTAATACTAGCCTGTCAACGTACTGGGACAGGTTAATATATATATATATATATATATATATATATATACATACATATAAATATATACAGTAGTGAATACCTGACTAATACATGTGCTGGGACTGGTAGGTACAGTGTAGAAATGCCTGTCAGAATAAGTATCTCTTTCTGTTCTCTTACTATTGTTCCTGATGTGTCTCAGGATGGGAAGTTGACTCCTCAGATGGCACGGCCAACGACCCCCAATTTTGGCCCTGGATTTTTCAGTGAGTGGACCTAACTGAACCTTAACCCTAACCCTAACGTTATGGTTGAACATGTACTGTAACATATCAGTGTCCCTATTAAAGATGGCGTCTCCCCCTCTATGTCTCCCTTGCTTTCTCTTTCTCTCCCTCTCTCTCTCTCCCCTGTCAGACGAAGGCCAGAGGAAGCAGTATGAGGAGTGGCTCCAGGAGACCCAGCAGCTCCTCCAGATGCAACAGAAGTTTCTAGAAGACCAGATCTCTGCCCACAGGAAGGCCAAGAAGGCCCTGGCAGCCAAACAAAGGACGGCTAAGAAGGTGGGGCGCCAGTTCTCAGAGGAGGACACCAAGCAGCTGAAACATTTGATGGAGCAGCAGAGTGTGGTGCAGAAGCAACTAGAACAGGTAATAACACGTTATAATGTGTTAACAATTACTGTTATTGTTTCAACCAATGATGTATGCATTTGGTTTGGTTAGCCTTAATCCTGATAGAGAGGTGCAGTTACTGAAACAAATGTGTGTGTGTGTGTGTGTCTCTCTCTCTCTCTCTCTCAGATCCGTAAGCAGCAAAAGGAGCATGCAGACCTGATTGAAGAGTATAGAGTCAAACAACAACAGCAGAGAAATCTCCAGCCTCCCATGGTGCCAGGCATGCCAGCTGTGGTGCCTCCTATGGGCCAGCCTATGATGGGGTCTGTGATGCCAGTGCAGCCCCGCCCTGCCCCCATGGCCAGCATGCCCAACGTGCCAGGTTGGCACCCCAGAGGGCCCCCAGGACACATGGCAGGTCCTGTTCCAAGAATGCCCCTTCACATACCCCCCCAGATGCCTCCTGCCCAACAGCTGCCCCAGATCCCACCCTCAATCATGCCAGAGGGGGTAGCCACGCCAGTGGACAGTGGGCCAGAAGCTCAGGGCACTGGTGGAGACAGTACCACTGATGGTGGTGGGGGTAGTGATGGGGTGCCTCAGGTGAACTTTGATGACAACAACCCATTCAGTGAGGGCTTCCAGGAGAGGGAGAGGAGGGAGCGAATGAGGGAGCAGCAGGAGAGACAGAGGGTGCAGCTGATGCAGGAGGTGGAGAGGCACCGGGCCCTGCAGCAAAGGCTGGAGATGGAGCAGCAAGGCTTGGGGCGTGGGGTTGGGGCTGCCCTGGGGGTTGGGGTTGGAGCTGGATCTAACTCAGTTGAGGATAGCCTTGTACAGATGCCTCTCTACAACACTGATCTGCCCCCAGACCTCCTGCAGCCCTCTAGGCCTCAGGAGCAGCCTGGACCAGTGTACGGCCACCAGGGTAGCATGCGGCCAGGCTATGGCTCTTGTCGCCCCCCCGGCCAGGCCTACATACAGGGAGGAGGAGGGGAGGGCAGTACCCTGCCTGGGGACCGACCTCCCCCTCCAGAGACGAGGCCCAACGTCCAGCCCAGACTCCCCATACACCAGGGTCTTACCTCTGGTCCAGGACAGGTCCGTCCCGCTGGGCTAGTAGGCCCGGGGATGATGCTGGATCAGGGGGGAGACTCCCCCCTGCCCCCTCACTACCATGGCTCCAGCCCGTCTCTCATCCAGCTCTACTCCACCATTATCCCTGAAGACAAACCAAAGAAGAACAGGAACAGGAACAGGAAAAAGAAGGACAATGAAGCTGACTCTGCCACTACTTCGACCACACCACACTCTGACATCACTGCCTCGGAGCTCCACCAGTCCACTGGCTCCACCCCTCCATGTCTGGCCCCCTCTGAGCTGGAGAAGCAGCCGTCCGAGGGCCGCGTGGCCCAGGGGGGGCACTCGAGCCTCGGCTCAGACAATCAGCGCAGCTTCATGTTGGATGGTGCACATGTGATCAAGCTGGAAAGGTTGGAGGGAAGTCAGTGTCGGGGGGGTGATGGGGCTGCCCTGGAGGGGCCCGATCTGTGGGCTGGGGGGGCCATGAAGGTGGAGGAGGGGAGTGAGGGATTCTCTTCACCTCTTCAAGCAGCCAGAGAGGAGGATGCTGGGAAAGAGCTACTGAAACACCTGCTGAAGAACAAGAGCACGCCCCCGCCGCACGCAAACCAGAGCCCACCCACACAACAGAGACGGCCCACACAGCAGATGTCCAATGAAGGCCTGCGCTCAGAGGAGGACAGCAAAGCCACTATCAGGCCAGTCTCCATTGGAAACAACATGGTGAGGGGAAAGAGCATATTCATTCATTCATTCATTCATTTATATTCACCTTTTCATACAGTCTCTCAAAGTCATATACAGCAGTGGAGGCTGGTGGAGGTAAAAATCAGAGGAGAGGCTCATTCTAGTGAATGGTGTCAAACGTGTGTGTTTCATACCATTCCTTATTGCGTTCCATACATTACAATGAGCCCGTCCTCTGATTTTTACCTCCACCAGCCTCTCCTAATATACAGCATATGTACCCTCTGCTGCATTGTCTAGATTTGGGTTTAAAACCGGTCAAGCAGTATTTACCTGTCTGTTTAGAGGTAGCTGTCTTTCCATTTGGCCCCATTGTCATCTCCATCTCGCAGAATCCCCTGGACAGTCAGCTGACAGGAAGTGGTGAGCCCTCTGTGCCTGAGCAGGGGAAGAGGAAGCAGCAACGTAACAAGCGGGTGCCGAGGAATGGGGTGGAGAAACCACCATCTCGCTACAAGAGGAGGAAGAAGGATGAAGAGGAGAGACAGATGGACTACTCCAGTACCGACACTCTAATGACACAGCTCAGACAGGTACCTAAACAAACAATTCTCTGTACCTAAACACACCTAAATATGTTTTCTAGTCAGGTAATTAAACAACAGAATTATACTAAGAACATTACTATATCTCTATGACCAAAACTTTCCGTCAAACGGCTTTCACCTTTATTTGGCAACATCATTATGGTAACAGGTTCACTATTACACTATATAATATATCTGTTGAAGATAATAGATATTTCTTCCCTCCAGCAGCTGTCCCTCATCCCCCTGATGGAGCCTGTGGTTGGGGTCAGCTTCGCTCACTTCCCCCCCTTTGGCAGCGGTCAGCTGGATGGAGACAACAGGCTGTCAGGCTCCTTCGGCAGCGCCTCGCTAGACGGAGTGTCAGACTTCTACTCCCAGCTGATCCACCAGGTAAAACTCCTGTCCTCCCTCACTGTATTGTGCCTTGGACAGGTGGCGTTGTTCCTATGCGACACTCTGAGCCTCGACCCACCTGTCTTATTTTTAGATCTTCAGATTAGAAAGCATCCACCATAAAATACAGTGCCTTCCGTAAGTATTGGAAAGAGGAAGCATTTTGTCTTATTTTAGCTCTATACTCCAACAGTTTGGATTTGAAATTAAACAATTGCTATTGGGTGAAATTAGAGATTCTCAGCTTTAATTCAACCTTTTTTTTTTTTTTTTGTTCAGACTGGTTTAAAGACCTTTTAGAAAGTACAACCTTTTTTAAACATACTCGCCCTATTTCAGGCCCTACTTCATATATATTATATGAAGTACTGATGTTTAGTATTTGGTCGGGAATCCTTTGCACGCAATAACTGCCTGAAGTCTGCGACCCATTGACTCCACCAGATGCTCGGTATATTCTCTAGTGATCCTCTGCCAGGCCTGTACTGCAGCCATCTTCAGTTCTTGTTTGTTTTGAGGTCTTTTTGCCTAAAATCTTATCATCGGGAAATCAAATCCATGTTCAATTGGATTGGATTTAAATCTGAAGATTGATTGGGCCAGTTAAGACCTTTCTGCTTTTTGGCCCTGAAAAACTCCCTAGTTGCTTGGCAGTATGTTTGGGGTCATTGTCCTACTGTATAATGTGCCATCCAATGAATTTAGAGGCATTTGCTTGTACTTGAGCAGGCAAGATGTTTCTTGTACACTTCAGAATACATTCTGCTGCTGCTGTCAGCAGTTACATCATCAATTAAGAAAAGTGAGACAGTTCTAGTGGCAGCTATACATGCCCAAACCATAGCACCCTCTCCACCATATTTCACAGATGAGATGTTGTAAATTTTGGGCAGATCCTTTTTCTCCAAACTTTCCTCTTACAATCAATCTGGTATGTGATAATATTTCTCTTATTCTGTCTACAAGGCACAAGTTTTTCAGACCTCTGCAGGCTTTTTACAGTAGGTACTTTTTAGCAAACTGTAACCTGACCATCCCTAACTAGCAGTTAGTTCAACTCAACTAGTTTGCAACTTGCAGTGAAGCCTCTGTAGTTCGACAGGTAACATATTCTGCGGATGGTAGTCTCTGACACATTCTCGCCTACCCACATTGGTTTTAAAAAATATATATATATATTATGGGGAAAATGTTTCTGTCATTCACTTTAGATGTCTTCCTTGGCCTACCAGCCCATTTGCTATTGTTGAGCTCACCAGTGCTTTCTTTCTTTTTTGATGTTACAAACTGTTCATTTAGGTAGGTCTCAGGTTTTGGCTGTGTTTCTGATTTGATTTTTCTGGTATTTAAGCCTCATGATGGCTTCCTTGACTTTCATTGACGTCTCTTTGGTCCTCATGTTGACCGACACCAAAGCCAAATGCAAAGCCTAGAATCAATACTAGACATTAACAGCTCTCTTATGCCTGCACAAATGATGTGACGGAACAGATCTGACTTACCAGAAACACCTGTCAAGCCAATTTTCCAATACTTTTGCTGCCCTGAAATAGGGGGAATATGTATAAAAAGGGTTGTAATTTCTAAATGGTGAAACCAATCCCTACTTTAACCTCATAGTAATTGTTTGATTTCAAATCCAAACTGTTGGAGTAGAGAGCCAAAAGAAGACAACATGCTTAATCTTTCCAATACTTACGGAGGCCACTGTAGATCCTAATTTGTGGGATTCATACGCCCTCCTATTGCTCTCTATGGGACTGCTGAATGTAGGGATGATTGCTTGTTTGGAAGCCAGCAATTCTAAATGGTTGAAAATGAGGTTTTGATACTTTGAGTTGCAGTTAATGAGAGGCTAACGATTTCTTTATTGTGTTTTTTTCCCTTCCATTTGTAGCAGAACAACTTAAGTAACCCGCCCACCCCTCCGGCATCCCTGCCCCCCACACCACCCCCGGTAGCCAGGCATAAGATGGTCAACGGCTTCGCCACCACCAAGGAGTTGGCCAGGAGAACTGCTGTCCTCAGTGGCCATGACGGTAACCATGCTAACTCTAACCTGTCTGTCTGTCTACCTGTATCTCTGTTTTTCTGTATCTCTCTGCCTGCCTGCCTGATGTTGATCTTTGTGGCATACTGTAGTTAAAGTGTGAGCACAATGCATTTTAGACCAATTAATTCCTATTGGCCCGAAGTTCTGATTTCCATCACTCGCAGTCATAGGTACAATCCATTGGCGGAGAAGACGACGTACTACATTCTATTGCTTCTATTGATTCTCGTGCTCTAGTTAAAGTGCGAGAAGTAGTTTGTTTTGAACCACAGTTGTGCTGTGCTGTGTGTTCCTGTGTAGTGGCCAGAGGGGAGCTACTGGCCCACGCCATCATCAGCCAACCACACCACACTGTGGATGTCCCTGCCTCTCTGCCCACACCGCCACACAACAACTTGGAGGAACTCAGGTCCGAAATTCAAGCCTTTTCATGTTGTCTTAACTACAGTGGTCAAGCTAGTCTAGTTAAACTACAGTAGTCTGATGTGTCGAATATGAAGGCTTAGTCTGCTCCAAATCTGTCTTGTTTCCTCCAGGGCTGTGGACGGAGACCGGGACTGGGACAGAGACAGCCCAGACAGTTACGTCCCTGCGTCTTCTCCAGAGAGCGTGGTCGGCATGGACATTAGCCGTTACCCAGACCTCTCCAGGGTGAAGGAGGAGCGTCCCTCCCCCGCCACCTCCCCTGTCATACCCATGTTGCCCAGCGCCAGGGGGAAAGGTACGCATCAGCCTTTTCTCTGTTGTTAAGAACACGACTCCTCGCGTCCTCTCCTCCGTCCTCAAAAAGCATTGGAGGAGAATATGTAAGGGAAGGAACCCAAATTTTCTCCCAATGCGTTTTCAATAGGATGCGAGTGGAGGATGGAGGAGAGGGTGCGAGGAGTCATGTTCCTAACCATTGCGAAAAGACCATCACATACCCTGACCTTTCACCCTCTCACCTTTATCCTCTTTCTAGCAGTGTAGCTAATTAGTACTGCTCAGCTGTTTGTCATTGTAAGCGTGAAGTCTCTGATCAGTCATGGTGATATGGATCATCCTTCTCATGATGGGTAGCCACCACATTACAATGACAGTCTGTTTGACGAACTGAAGGGTTTTGAGTGGTTACTTTTGAAGTGAGATGATCTTGTCTAGTCCTCTACTGTCTGATTTTCTGCTTGTTTTCTATATATGTCTTTGCCGTATTTCATTGGTTGTTAATTCTCTGTTTATTGGCTAGGCTCTAAAGTGAAACAGGAAGTGAAGATGGAGCCATCCCAGTCTAGACCTCTCCCCTGCTCCAACGCTGGCCTGGTATCCATAGCGATAACCCTGGACCCTGTGGCAGCAGAGGTCAGCAGCTGAACAGAAATACAAACTTGGCCCCATGTCCACTGCTGGCTGGTAAATCTAAACACTGACCTTTTGACCCCTCCAGAACATTCCTCGCATGGTGGCAGCGGTGGCTGACCTGCTGTGTGTGAGCATGCCTAGTAGCTACCAGGTGAGCCATAGACCAGAGCGCAGCTCCCTGGCCCTGCTGGCTGGCCTCCAGGTGCCCCCGATCCACAGGCTGGACCCCCGCCATGCATCCCTGAGACCCCCCGGACCAGCCACCCAGCTGCACCTTGCTCCTCCCACTAGCACGGGTCAGTACACATCACCTCCACCTCTCAAACTCTGTCATACTGAACATGTTTAAAAACAGTGGAGGCTGGTGGAGGTAGAAATCATCACGTGTGTTTGATACCATCCCTCATTCAAATTCCATCCGTTACAATGAGCATGTCCTCCGATTTCTACCTCCACCAGCCTCCCCTGGTTCAAAATTCTGTGATATGTTGATATCGGCCAATTATATCCAATACTAGCGATGAAAGAACAGGGGCTTCTAAAGCATTCAGCTGGTAAAAGCGTCATTCAGAGTCGGATGTTAGACCGATTGGAGAAAAAAATACAACTTTTCGTTCTGTTTGGTCATTAGGTCCTGTTGCCAGGGGAGACCACCAGATGGGCGGAGCTAGTCCTGGGCCAAAACCCCAGTGGTGCTGTCACTGTAAAGTAGTGGTTCTGGGTAATGGAATCCACAAGACAACCAAAGACCTCCCTTGCAAACAGGTAAACCTGAGATCCAAGTCAGGAAGTAACCGGGAGACCAGTATCATAAACAAACTGTGCCAGAGTTGGTGAGGAATTTGAGATCTGTGTATGTGTGTGTGTGTGTGTGTGTGTGTGTGGTTTGATGAGGTAATAGGAAAAGGGTGACTGTGTGGTGCCGATGAATGCTAGAACATGACGCCTCCTTGTATGTGCTGTCCGCAGGAGGGCCAGGGCCAGGTGGAGGGCAGGACGGACGGCAGCCTGGTCTTCTGCAGCCACAGCTGTTTATCCCTGCACACGGCAGCTTTGCACACCACAGCTACAGACAGGAAGGTGTGTCTCTCTCGCTCCACCACTATAAGGTCACACTCGCTCTCTCTCTCACCGCACTGTCAAAGACTCACGTGTCCTCTCCCTCCGACTGTTTCAGACAGAGTTAGATCTGCCGTCGACTCGTGTGTTAATGTGACTCTCCCTTCCTTCCTCCCGCAGGTGCCTCCCCTGTCTGGCAGTGATCCAGAGGGCCAGTACAGAGTGCTCCATCACTATAGTAACAACATGTGCAACCTGGACGTCCGCTGCCTGCCTCAGATCCAGTCCTCCCCCTCCCCCTCTCCCCCCTCCTCCCCGCCTCCTACCTCCCTCCCCTCCGTCATCACGGACGCGCCCAGAACCTCCGCCAAGCCCGACAGCCTCAAGGTGACAGTCAAGCTGAAGCCCCGCCCCCGGGCGGTCCAGACAGATGAGATGCCCCGCCCCGCCTTCTCGGCGAAGCGCTGGAAGGGGCTGCGGTGGCGGCGGTGGAGCGTCCACGTCTTAGCCACCCTGGGAGCGAACCAGCAACCCTCCCTGTCGGTGTCTGTGTCTCTGCCTGGGGAGGAGGAGGTGGAGGCGCTGCTGAGGAAGCTGGGAGCCTCGCTGCAGCCCGACCCACTCCCCCTCGACCAGCGCCGCTGCTGCTTCTGTCACCAGGAGGGGGACGGCGTCACGGACGGTCCGGCCCGCCTGCTCAACCTGGACCTGGACCTGTGGGTGCACCTCAACTGCGCCCTGTGGTCCTCGGAGGTCTACGAGACTCAGGCCGGCGCCCTCATCAACGTGGAGCTGGCGCTCCGCCGCGGCCTGGCGCTGCGCTGCACCTACTGCCAACAGACGGGCGCTTCCAGCGGCTGCCACCGCCTCCGCTGCGGCAACACCTACCACTTCACCTGCGCCCTGCGGGCTCACTGCACCTTCTACACCGACAAGACCATGCTGTGCCCCGCCCACCGCCCGCGAGGCCCCGGGGGAGAGCGGTTGGCCGCGGTTGCGGTCGCAGCCGCCGCCGTGGGTGCCATTGAAAGCGAACTGCGGTGCTTCGCCGTGTTCCGCCGCGTCTTCGTGCAGCGTGACGAGGCGCGCCAGGTGGCCAGCATGGTGCAGCGCGGCCAGCGCCGCCACACCTTCCGCGTGGGGAGCCTGGTGTTCCACGCCATCGGACAGCTCCTCCCCCAGCAGATGGCGGCGTTCCACTCGGCCACCTCCATCT
Organism: Argentina silus; assembly: GCF_951799395.1. NCBI lineage: Eukaryota > Metazoa > Chordata > Actinopteri > Argentiniformes > Argentinidae > Argentina > Argentina silus. The sequence continues at coordinate 35,093,121 of NC_139655.1, read as the reverse complement.
TTCCCGTGGGCTACCGCGCCAGCCGCATCTACTGGAGCATGCGCCACGGCAACCGGCGCTGCCGCTACCTATGTTCTGTGGAGGAGAGGGAGGGGCAGCCGCAGTTCCTGGTCCGAGTGGTGGAGCACGGCTACGAAGACCTGATACTGACCGCGACCACGCCTAAAGGTGAGGCACCGTGACCCAAACACTCACCTTACAGCTTCCACCAACACTCACCCTGACCACAACCCTTTAACACGCTGACACCCACACTCACCCTGACCACAACCCTTTAACACGCTTACACCAACACTACACTCACCCTGACCATTACCCTATAACACTCTTCCACCAACGCGCTGTGTAACAACCCCTCTGTGGTGTTTTGTGTCCTAGGCGTCTGGGACAAGGTTCTAGAGCCTGTGGCAGAACGACGCAGCGAGTGTGGAACTCTGAAACTCTTTCCTGTCTATCTGAAGGGAGAGGACATGTTCGGCCTCACGGTCCCCGCTGTGACCAGGATAGTGGAGTCGGTAAGAGAGAGAGAGAGAGATGGACAGACAGATAGATAGATAGTGTAAAGTGGGTCTATAACCGTGTTTGAATTGAATGCTCTTGTTCAATGATATTGATTTTTACTGATGTATAACACTTCTGATGAAAGCTCCAGTCCACTAAGTGTTTTCATGGAAGGCTTTCCATATGCACTTACTTATACACACTGTCTTCATCTAGCTTATAAAAGCTATTGTGGCTTCTGTCAATTTTCATTGTATTTACTGGATGAGCTATTAAATGTGAAAAACTGAAATGTTGCTTTTACCTAACAATTGTGTGTGTGCGTGTGCGTGCGTGCGGCCATGTTTGTTTGTGTGTGTGTGTGCGTGCGTGGCCATGTTTGTGTGTGTGTGTGTGTGTGTGTATCCTCAAGCTCCCTGGGGTGGAGGTGTGTGAGCGGTACACGTTCCGTTATGGTCGTAACCCTTTGATGGAGCTGCCGTTGGCCATCAACCCTACAGGCAGCGCCCGCTCAGAGCCCCGAGTCTGCAGCCAGACCAAGAGGTTTGTGTTAAGGTATTCTGGATGATTTTACACTTTTTAGTTCCTCACTTTTCTTTCCTTTGACCACTGTTCATCACTGCTTTACTTTTGTCTTCTGTTTCTACAACGTGAACTGTTATGTCCGTCTCTTCTCCTTTGCATCCTTTTACATGGTATCACTTCTTGTATGACCTCCCTGTGTTTTTCTAGTTCTCTCAGAGCTGTGATGGGTGTTTATAGGGATATTCCACCAAAAATACAAACCAACCTGATTTTTCGTACTCCGCTTGGTTACCATTTTGACAGTGTTGTCATTGGGCCCCACAGCTGTTTCCTCCATCGGAAAACAATGTCTCGCCCAGCGCAATGCCATCCTGACAGCGTATCACATGACGCACCCTTCAGTGTATAGTCATGTATGTTAGCGTGTGTTTTGAGTGGAATAGTCCTCAAGTCAATAGACATAATATAGCTGCCTCCACTACTTCCAGGTGAATGTTTCATCCCTCATCTGTTTTCACATTTCCTAGTGTTCCAGTGTTGTGCACCTCAGTGGTTTGGTATTTCACTGTACTCTCTGACTCTACTGTGTGCCAGGGGAGGCTGGTGGAGGTAGAAATCGGAGGACGGGCTCATTGTAATGCATGGAATGAGGAATGGTATCAAACACTCCAATTTCTACCTCCACCAGCCTCGCCTGCTTTAGACCCTACCCTCCTGTACCTTGACCTCCACACTAGACTGGTACTAAACAGGACCGATGTACAAGTCCAGGCCTGGACTCCCGTCCTGTGTTCCAATACTCCCCACCCTGAAGTGTGTACCTGTGCGCTCCTCATACATGGATTTAAAAGCATAGGATGGGTGGAAGTGCCAACGCGCACACCGGTCGTATGCTTTCAAAGCCTTGTGGGACAGTGCAGAAGTGCCCACCTCACGGTGGGGAGAATTGGGACACGGAAGCCTCTAGACCACCCCCTCCTGTACCTTTTTACCAATGTCACTCGTCACTTTCTGTTGTGGGAATGCTTCAGGGCGTGTTTTGTGTGTTGTGGCTCCCCCTCTCCCAGTAGACCGCACACCCTGACCAGCAGCGGAGCGTCAAAGTCCCACCAGGCGGCCAGCTCCGCGGGCGTGTCAGCTGGCGCGGTGGCAGGCGTGGGGGCGGCGCCTGGGGAGGCGGGCGGAGTCCTCTACAGCAAGCAGTTTGTCCCCAAGTCGTACCTGTACCGTCGCATGAAGGCGGAGTGGAAGACTAACGTCTACCTGGCACGCTCCCGCATACAGGTAAACCCATATTCTACACTTAGATACAGGTAAACCCATATTCTACACTTAGATACAGGTAAACCCATATTCTACACTTACATACAGGTAGCTTAAACCCATATTCTACACTTAGATACAGGTAAACCCATATTCTACACTTACATACAGGTAGCTTAAACCCATATTCTACACTTACATACAGGTAAACCCATATTCTACACTTAGATACAGGTAGCTCAACCCATATTCTATACTTTTCTCATTAGACTTACACATCTCTCATAATCTAGGGCCTAGTAATGTCTGATTGAAACACAGAATTTGACCAGAGGCACATTGATTTTACCCAATGGATGCCTCTGTGGGTAACACTTAACATTGCAGTGTTTGTTTTACTGTCATGATCTATCTATCTATCTTTTTCCACTATGAAAATAAGACTGCAAGCCCATAAAGATTCTTCTGGAACTTATTTTTCTAGTTTGATTGATTTGATTATGTTGACTGTGTGGTTTTCCCATTGGCAGGGTCTGGGTCTGTATGCTGCCAGAGACATTGAGAACCACACCATGGTGATAGAGTACATTGGAACAGTCATTCGCAACGAGGTGGCCAATCGCATGGAGAAGATGTACGAAGCTCAGGTGAGTGGAATACTGTCAGAAACAATCTTTAGCCGGTTACTGAAGGTGTAGAACGTTCCGATTTTCGCTTTTAAAAATTCCCATGGTAAATCGGTAGCAATCAGAGAAGATGTTTTGGTGGGAGAAATGTAAGATTAAAGATTGTTTTGCTCTCTAAAAACACCAGAGTGCGTACGTATCATTTTAAAGTTCTGATTGTTTAGAAGGATATGCCCACCCCCAGGCTAAAAGCTGCATGACTAAAGAGAATCATGGCATTGCTCCTTTGTGGGCTCTATTACGTAAACTAAACAGGCTTTCTTTTATTTCTATCGGTGGTCTAGAACCGTGGGGTGTACATGTTCCGCATCGACAGTGAAAACGTTATCGACGCAACCATCACAGGTGGACCAGCCAGGTAGGACTGTCTTCAGACAATACAGTTTATTACCTCTTTTACCTGTCTGTTTATGTGGTCCCAGTGGTGTGAATGTGAGCTTGTAGCTTAAGTAAAACAATAAAATTCTCCTGACAACCCAGTCGTAAAGCAGCAAGAGAGTAACAATTGTAAAATCAATGTTTACAGATCTGCAAACTTTGTTAAATTAGCTACTAAAATAGCTACTTTAGCTACAAAGCTTTCAGGAAACAGGTCGGTATCCCCTGGTCGGTATCTACAATTGTGTAACCCGGGTCTTCTCCTCAGGTACATCAACCACTCCTGTGACCCCAACTGCATCACCGAGGTTGTGACCTCGGAGAGAGGCGACAAAATCATCATTAGCTCCTGTCGCAGGATCCAGAGAGGAGAGGAGGTACGGCCTGACTCCTAAACCCAAGCCCTACTCCTTTCAGTGATGACTTATACGAGGCAGCATAGGACATATTAGCTGCCTCAAACAGCCTGGAAATCAACACTGAACCATGCTCACTATTGTTTTGCTTTGTTTGTTCTTTAACTCATTCTGTCAATCATTTCTTCCCTGTGTTTCTCTCCCAGCTGAGCTATGACTACCAGTTTGACCTGGAGGACGACCAGCATAAGATCCCCTGTCACTGTGGAGCGCTCAACTGCAGGAAGTGGATGAACTAGAGACAGAAGACGATGACCCCCCCCCCCCCCCCCCCCACACACACACACACACACACAGACACACACACACGTGCATTCCTTGTAATTACGTTTTCACAGGCCTGGTTCTTTAGCTTCAAGCTTTGTATTATATCAGATCTTAAAAACAAATTGATATCAGGGCAAGATACTGACCGCTGAACTGTTAGAGAGAACAGTGAGAATCAAGTTTGAGGGACAAAAGGCACAAAGGTGTTTGTTTGTCTACTGGGCTGTTAGCTGTCTTTTCACATAACAAAGTAGTGGAGATTCATTTTTGTTTCATATAAAGCGTGAGAGCTTTAAAAGTGATTGATTTAATTAGTTGTGTATTTGTAGTCAGAATTCACCAGCCAACCAGGAGAGCTCTGTGCTGGCCACCGCCTTATTTACCTACTGAGAGGCAGGTCCTCTGGGTTCATAAATATATACATAGATGAATATATATACATATATAGTTACACCACTGAACAAGGAATGTACTGAGCAGCCTTCCTTAGGGACAAAGCTAAGGGAATATTAACTTGCACTAAAACAAGAAAAAATACAGTCAAAATACTTGATTCCATGAGTCAGTTTTTTTTTTTCCTTTTTGTTTTTGATTGATGTAAAATAAGAGTTTTTTGTATTTATTATCAAATGAAGCTGTTTTTTAAAATGAGGAGAATGACTAGTTAAGGTCTTCATCCTGATCACAAGGTGTTACTTATACAAGGTGTAAATATCTGTCTGAAAACAAAACATTCAGAAGTAATCGACCAAATGCTACCTTAACTTGATCATAGCAGTTTGGGTGATTCCTTTGTTTGGGTTCTCAACAAGAAGTATTTAAGAAGGATGTCAAGATATCACTCTGAGAGTTAATGTGCTGTATTCATCTGTACAGAATGTGTAAAAACAAGAAAAAAGAAAAGAAAAAAAAAAAGTATTTTTGTTGTATTTGGAATGTAGTAGCATAATCGAAATTCTCTGACCACTTTAAGAATATGCTTTCTGTTTAAGTTTTCCTTATAAAATATTTTCAGTTTGCCTTCAACATGAGCAATTGTGGAAGAGAGCAGAGAGCACCGATCATGTAGAAAGAGGATCGTGACACCATCCTAACTTGTGTTGAACAACAGAAGAGAGAACTGTGAATTCAGGTTTGAAACCTCCCAAACAGACTCGGTCAGCTTCTGTCACTGTACAGCAAGCAAGTGTTCAGATGTCCTAGATTCACATCATGCTGATTATATTTAACTTCTGGCCATCTAATAAATGCCTTTCCCTTCAAAGATGCTTTGACATGAAATACATCCAGCCTAGTGGTGTGTAGTTTGTTTACATTTCTGTTGAGAAGAATTATGCTGTTCGGCAAGTGGAGGAAAATATGGTATGACTCATTTTGATTCAGATTCTGGTGCAAGCCTTTTGCTGACCAATTTGAGATGACATTTTCCTTTCTGTGCACAACTGAAGTGGACTGTTCAATCATTGGTTAACATAATTTAGTCTCTACTTGTAATATACAGCACATCGCATGATGTATTTTTTATTTTATTTTTTAACTTTCATAAGAATCAATTGTATATAATTTTCCTTCATGGTTGTAATGACATTTTGTTTCTTGGATATTCTCTCTTGTACAATATTCAGACCTCTAACTGTATTTGTCTCTTTTCTTTGTCCTGAATGATGATATCTAATGTTGAAAACAATGAAGACTTTTTGAAGTATAAAGAGTGATGGGGTTTTTTGAGTGGGTGGAATCAGATTTAGAATCATTTACAAAAAAAATAAAATATTTTACATCTTTAATGTTTCATGTCCTTCCCATGCAGTCCTCTCGGATCTAAGGAGTGTGTCACCAATATGCTTGGTTTTCAAAATTGGCTTTAGTTGCGGTCTTTTATATAACTGGGGTCCTTTGCTTCCAATACATCTTGTGTCCAAATGGAAAATGAAGAAAGACTACACAAGCAATAAGAGTCCAGATGTTCTTACTTCAATTAAACATTTATTTGGTGCAATAATTTGCAAAAGAGAATACAGGAGACAAAACTGCACAGCATAGCCTACATGAGATGATTACATTGGGAAAGGGCAACGTAAAGACATTATAAAGCTCAGGTTGAACTTGTTTGTGTAGGACAGCCAGAGAACGGAGGGTTTTGCTAGTATAATGGGCTTGACCCTCGACGTCCTTCACCTGGAACCAGACTGAATTTGGCTTCCTTGATGCTGATTGGACCGGTAGTTTCTCTTAGCCAGTCTAAGTGCCTCTATTTGACAGGTCAAAGCCAATGAAGGATAGATAATAAAAACCACTGAGTAAACTTTAGAATAAATGCCAGTTTTTCCTTGGCTTGGACCGTCTATATAGTAGTGGGTTCAGACCGATATGACAAAGTGAAACTACTCGACGCACAATTCCGTTTGGTTCCAGGCTGATACATGTAACTGTATTTTAGATTTGCTTTGTCCATACACCAAAGACTGCATACAACACCTGGGTCACAACACTTATCAGTTGAAAAGTAATGCACTCATTCAGTCAAGAATACACACGTCATATACGCTCCCATGCAGTTTATGGCAACATTGAACGAATAGTTCTTCATCAGGCTGATGAGTAAAACTGTTCTGGGTTACAACAGCAGTTCCATATAGAGACTATGTGCTATATTTTCACGGCGTAAAAGTCTTAGCGCTAACACGGGCGCTGGCGCTTAGGTGGTGTGTCTGAAATATTAGTGCTATTATCAAGGCCAGATTTCTCAGTTCACATGATATCACTTGACCTGCTTACTGTCATGAACATGCCCCCCCCCCCGCCTCAGCGCAGGCTAGACAGCTCGATGGTGTATTCATCTGTTACCGCCGACACAAATTGCTGATATGCCTGTGTTTGGACATGCGAACGTTTTAGATCGGCTGAAAATAGAGCCCCATATCTGACTCAGGGTCACCGTAGGTACTCACGCCAGAAACGTATAAATCCCGTAAATCTGAAGCCACGCCCCTCTACTGTGGTAAGGAAGTCGAGTTTCAACCGGGGGTCATCAACCCCAATACAAATAGTATTACTGTATCTCGCCCTGATATCTTACTGTTGGCCACTCTCGACATTCGCTGATGTTGATTTTCTTATGTTTCAATAAACTTTTTCATGGGTTTGGGGTGTCATTATCAAAATAGTTAGCAGTCATCACCATCAATCACCTGCATCATAGTTAAAAGACGATTGTACCCCACTGGAAAACTCATTGGAAACTACACTTCCGTACCCCAGTAGAGAGATGTGAAACGTCACTCTGTGAGTTTCTTTACCTGCCGTAAAATGTGGACACAGTGTGGTGTACACTAGCTGTCATTACCGTTACAGCTCAACGGTGTCGATTAACATCACAAACAAAACAACTCCAGTGATCAAGGTATATGAAAAAAGGTACTCCCAAAGAAATGTTTCAATTCAATACTAAAATAAAATTCAATACTGTCAGTCATAGCAATTAAATATCACAGCTGGTAATTATTAAGACAAAAATAAAACAGTTAAATCTTTAAAACGTGGGTTCTAATACTGGCAGTCAACAGTTTATAGTAAACACTTTCGGATTCTTTCTAGAATAAAGAGCAACGTAAAGATATTATAAAGCTCAGGTTGAACTTGTTTGTGCAGGACAGCCAGAGACTGACTTTGTCTAAAATTGTTCTGAAATGTCTTTAAAACTGTGGAAATTGGGTACAATTCGGTTCAAATTAATATGATTGAAAATTAAAAACACTTGCATCTAACATTGTAAAAATATCCTCTTAAACATAATACATGGAATCAATTGTTCAGCTGGACTGAGGTCAGGGAAGGTCTCTGCTGCCTTAAGTCTTTGTTAGGACCAGCTCTGACTGACGAGTCTGCATTAGTCCTCCAGTTCGCAGGATGTGTGTGTGTGTGTGTGTGTGTGTGTGTGTGTGTGTGTGTGTGTGTGAGTTCTGTGATTGTCCAGGTCCGTTCCTTCCTTCAGTTGCTACAACTGAACAGTTCCCTCCCCATCCAGAGGGGGGCAGGAATCAGTCTCTGCTGTGATTGGCTTGCCTGGCAGGGTGACATCATCAGACCTGCAACTGCCACTGCTGGGACTGGGAGCCATCACAGATCGCCATGTTAACGTATCCCTTGGGGCTGCTTGGGTCGACCACGGCAAGACATTGACCAACAGAGACCTGGTACAGACGGTTACTCTTCTAGAGGGAGAGGAAGACAGGTATGTAGTATGTAAGGGTATAGGATATAGTATGTAAGGGTATAGGTGTAGTATGTAAGGGTATAGGGTGTAAGGGTGTAGGGTATAGTATGTAAGGGTGTAGGGTGTAGAGGTGTAGTATGTAAGGGTGTAGAGGTGTAGTATGTAAGGGTGTAGAGGTGTAGTATGTAAGGGTGTAGAGGTGTAGTATGTAAGGGTGTAGAGTGTAGTATGTAAGGGTGTTGGGGATATAGTGTAACTCACCCCTAGGGTCCACTGCTGCGAGCCTCCAGAGCCGTGACACTTCATGAGGTGCGGCGGGTCAGAGGAGCGGATCTCAGACATGTCCAGACACAACAACCCTGCCAGGATCAACTCATGTTCCTCATCATAGGACCACTCCTACAGGGAGGGAGACAACATAGTCATTCATCCAGCACACTAGAAATGGCATCTGGAAATGACATGGGTGTTGTTAATGACTTTACAGAAACACTCCCTCCCTCACCTGCACCACCAAACACTCCCTCCCTCCCCTGCGCCACCAAACCCACCCTCCCTCCCTCCCCTGCACCACCAAACACTCCCTCCCTCCCTCCCTCACCTGCACCTGGGGGGGGGAAGAGAGAGAAGAAGAGAAGAAAGAGGAAAGATGGAGAAAGAGAGGGAAACAAGGACAGAGGGGACTATACCTGTTCAGGGTTGTGGGCATCACAGGTCCTGAGCACCACAGCGCCGCCCTTCTGGCTGGGATGTCCCTGCGCCACCAAACACTTGTCTGCCTGGAGGTTACGCAGCTGAGAGAGAGAATGAGAGAGAGAGAGAGAATTACTGTCAACTAACTAATACAGTATTCTACTACTACTACTACTAATATCTGCACCTTTACGTTATATACAGTATACTCAATACAGAGTAAACATGGCATGTCTGTGGTTACCTCAAGTCTAGGACCTTATTTGACTACGGTTAGTGATAGACTGTCTGCAGACATCAGAACCTTGGGGATTAATAAAGCGGATTGATTCGAAGTTTATTGAAATTAAGTTGATCAAAATTAATGTGTTCATGTTGTCTTCTCGTCTCATCATGTATCAACATACATGATCACACAACTCTAAGGTTTAAAGGTTGCACAGACAGACTATACTGCCCCCTACCCACTGGAAATGGAACCATCAGCGGAGGATGCAGGACAGACATTGATGATGATGATGGATGATGTCTGTTTGTTTGTTTGAATTGATTGCCAGCTGACAACACACAGCTCCATTGGTGAAAAACACAATTTCAAGACATTTGTGGCAGCACAGTTATGAGGATATGAGTGGGATCAAGGGGGAGAGAAGGGGATCAAGGAGGTTGCAGTCGTCGGGGGGGGGGGAGGTTCTTACCCTCCCTCTATGCAGTACTTTGGGCCTGCGGAGCCCCTTGTTGACAAACAGTGGCTGCTGCTTGTGGTTGTTATGAGGTAGCTGCATCTCCGGGTAGATGTTGTCCAGGTACCACTTGAACGACCTGCACTGGAGCTGCCTCCGCAACGCCAAGCGCTCGCTGATGTCCCCGTAAGCACGCTCCCGCAGTTCCGGACGCAACGCAAAGTACTGTTCCTGATTGGACAACACAGACAGGAAGCGGAGACTGATTGAACCATACAGGAAGCAGAGGCTGTCAATGACACGTATTCACAAGGCAATATTTGCTTTCCCAGACATCATCTTACTGAAGATATGCCAACGTTGCTGTATGTAGTTCAGTTGTGACGTACCTTGTAATCATCCATCCATACGTGGGCCAGCCGCAGGGAATTGTGGGCCATTGTGTCCTGACCCCCAGGTGAGCCGTAGGGCCGGCGTTTACGGAAGATATGACCCACCCTGGAGCATGGGATGATGAGTAGCTGGCCCCCGCACATCCATATCTAAGAGAGTTCAGTTAGTTAGTTGTTTTTTTTCCTGTTTCTGTCAGTCCTAATTACCGAATTGATGTTTAAAGACCGCAAAATAAATGTTTGAAACATTCCCAGTTGGCTAACGTGCCTCTGCTCTGTCATGCTGTCTTCTCCTGCACCTGACAGACTATCAGATCAATTGAAAGCGTAACAAACTCTGTTGTGTGAAGCCTTCTCTTCTGGAGCGCCATTGGCATCAACGGTTAAAATCACATAACTGATGACAACAACATCTGGCTCATTTCTGGAAATATATAAGGTATTCTAGGTATTCTATAAAGGCAGGTGCAGTAAATACAGTTGTTGATAGAAACTAATATGGTGGGCGGGCTCTCTCTCTCACCTAGAGGCATGAAACACCACTGCAGTAAACTTATACTGCACCCTCAATATGAACGTGTGTGTGTGTGTGTCTCTTTACCCTGAAGGAGATCTCAAGGTTCTCCCCGCCCCAGATGTCCATGCCGCTGTCGTATTGGCCAAGCTCGTTGAAGTACCCCCTGTCCATGGCGAATAGACCCCCAGCCATGGTGGGAGACCTGGAGGGGAGGTAACACATTAGTGACTAGTGAATATATATTATTATTATTATTATTATTATTATTTATTTTTTAAACAATGATTTATTAAAAATGAAAAACAGAGAAGACCTGTATGAAAAATAATACACCCCCCTTTAAACGTAATGCTTTGTGGTAAAACCAAAGAAACACATTTCCAGCTGCTTTTTGCTGTATCACTTGACTTCATTGTTGCAAACACAGTTATGGATTTGACTTTTTTTTTTTCTTTCTTCCTTTTGGCCACTAGGTTATATAGACCAATTGTGTAGAGCGACTGGAATGATGTTGTCCCATTGAACCATTCAACTTAGTAGATATTCTTTAAGTCTCCCCAGGCCTCAGGGTCGCATTCCTGAGCAGTTTTGTTCCTCTCCATTTGCTCACTTTGTAATGACAAGTCTCAACAGAGTCTGTAACTGATTCCTATTCAAATGAGGGACCCTGCAAAGACAAGCACTGTGTTACTGGTTCGCTATGGTTACGCTAGTGGTTACCTGATGGGGCCTATCGCTCCGTCTGGGCCGTTGAGCTCGGAGGAGGGGACGGGGTCCCATTTGAAGTGCAGCCCCCAGTTGAAGCCACCCCTGACGATGGGGGAGGGGCTGTACGCCAGCGTGTCTGCGCTGATGATGTCGATGACCGGACACACCACCGCGTGGCGGTCCCGCTGGATGGGCGCCAACAGCGGCTGCAGCCAGGCGTCATTCACCTCGCAGTGGCTGTCGAGGAACACCAGCACCTCACCTAGGAGAGGAAAGACGGTTAAATACACCTCCCCTAGGAGAGGAGAGACGGTTAAATACACCTCCCCCAGGAGAGGGAACACAGTGAACACCTCCACAGAGATGAGGGTCTAATGTCGGGTTTATGGGGTTCTTCGGGGTCTCTTGTCTTGGATGTAGGGGTCTGACCTGTGGCGTGCGAGGCCCCGATCATCCTCCCTCTGATCAGTCCCTCTCTCTTCTTGTTCCGGACCACCTTCACTCTGCCCTGGAGGTGCTGCTGCACATAGCTGTCCAAGTCCTCCTTCAGGTCCGCTGTGGTGAGGGGTGGGGGTGGGGGTGGGGGGCAGACAGGAAGGACTTTAGACAAGGGCTTCATATTCAGATTCCTTGTCAAATGAACATGCCAGGTTGGAGAGGAGGAGAAGGATTGGAAGGGTCGCACTAAAAAGCTGCCCTTCACTATGGACCCCTGAACTCTTTCACCACACACACATACACACACCACATTCCACATTAGTTTACTGTTCAGCACCTGATCAGCGAGAGGGGGGATGGGTCCCCCTGGAGTATGGTTCCTCTCAAGGTTTCTTCCTCCCAGGGAGTTTTTCCTTGCCACTGTGCCCTATGTTTTTTCCTCAACTTACTTTTGGGGGTCTATGGTTTGGTGTTAGATCCTATTGTTTGTATTGTTTTTACTGTTTAGTACTGTTTTTGTTGTGAAGCACTTTGTGACATTTGTCTATGTAAAAAGTGCTATACAAATCAATTTGATTGATCGGAAGGGATCGCATTTTAAGGGAGAGAGCTGCATGTGTTAGAGGGAGGAGGAGATGGAGACAGTTTGATAGATAGACGGAAGGTAGCAAAACAGTTCATAATCTTTAATTGACACTACTGCTATTGGGTAAAGTATGCAGTAACAGTCAAAAGTTTGGACACACCTTCTCATTCTTTATTTTTTAAATTATTTTCTACATTGTAGATTAATACTGAAGACATCAAAACTATGAAAGAACACATATGGAATTATGTAGTAAACGAAAAAGTGTTAAACAAACCAGAATATGTTTTATATTTTAGATTCTTTCAAAGTAGCCACCTTTTGCTTTGATGACAGCTTTGCACACTTCTGGCATTCTCTCAATCAGATTCATGAGGTAGTCACCTGGAATGGACCTATTCTGCAACTAGGTTCTATGTTTGTATATTCTGCACGCATATACATACATTCCACGCATCCAATAGCGTGCTTGGCCATGTTATGCTTTGCTCAGTGACCCAGAACTAATCTGAGAGCAGACAGGCAACATTGAACAGTGTTAATGACCTCCTAACCTCGTCTCCAGGCTATTACACACACACACACACACACACACACACACACACACACACACACACACACACACACACACACACACACACACACACACACACACACACACACACACACACACACACACACACACACACACACACACAGTTTCTCCTGGTCTTTTTATTGTGAACGGAGGCCAAGTTTGGACCCTCGGTCCACCAGACCTTCCGAGCATTTGGGGCGGAAGTGTCTGGGAATGAGATGAATGTCCTACAAAGCGAAGTTGGATCCAGGTGAACAGTTTTTAGTTCATTTTTAGCCAAGTTTTAAGTTTTAGCCAATTTAACTGAGGCGGTTTGAAACCACGCTCGTGAAGAACTGTGTTAGCTACATTCTGCGTCCTGCAAAGGTTTTTTTTTTAGCTCAGCAGGCGAACACAGTCTTATGGCATGCAGACAAGGTGGGATTTGAACCCGGTCAGTCACGCACCTAGTTCGCTGGTGTCGTCCACCAGTATGATTTCGTGCAGCAGGTAGGCGGGTGTGCGATCCAGCACGCTGTGAACAGTCCGCAGCAGGGCAGAGAACGCCTCGTTGAAGAAACATATCACTACGCTGGCTGCAGGCAAGGCCATGGGATAGATCCTGTCTCTACACCTAGGGAAAGAGAGACAGAGACAGAGAGGGATATATATATATATATATATATATATATATATATATACACACACACACACACATACATACACACACTTGTATCAATCATTGCCCAAAACTACAGCCATACCATTTTTACTGCACCCAAATGGCCCATCAGCCCAACCTTGTCCCTAGGACTCAAATGGTCAAGTTAACCTTTACCCTCTTTATACGAGGCCTTAACTACTGACACCCTAGTCCTAGAATGGGTGCGGTAAGCAGGACATGACTGCCACCTGCCTCTGCTTATGACTGTTCAGAATGTACCCAAGTAGCCTAGAAAGTGCAAACACAGTCTCTCGTGACACACAGGACTACTGCAACTGTGCGTGTTAGCCTCTGTGCGTGTTAGCCTCCGCCCCCGCCACCCACCCACACAAAATCTATAAATGCCAGACGGATGTTTTCATATGGGAGAGAGATTGACATGGTTTCACATTCACTCACTCACTCACTCACTCACTCACTTGTTATCCCTGGTGTCAGGCAGGTCTCTGTGGAACCCCAGGCGGTTGCTGATGAGGACATTGAAGGCGTGTTTGTGGTAGCCCATGTCCCGCACCTCCTGGTCCGCCTCGTTAAAGATCATACCTGAGGAGGCGGTATGAGGAAAGACGGATGGAAATGAGTTGGTCTTTGGAAAAGAAAGAACCCTTTGAGCACCTGATATGATTTCTACTAGTGTGTTATCGTGAACACTAGAGTAACAATTGTGTGATTGCGTGTGTGTGTCAGGCATCCAACACAACATGTGTGGGGTAACTATTCGGGCTTGGCACACAAGGGGCTTAAGTGACATTTTCGAGGAAAGCCAAAACAAATCTGAGGCTGGTTGGTCTATTGCTTATAGGGTGAGACGGCAATTTGTTGAATATATACTTACGCCCTTTTGATATCAAGCTGAACCCATGGTGTTGTAATCGCATCTTTGTTTTACCCTCTATTTCAGTACACCTAAAGATTTCAGAAACGTCCTTTTGCCACGAGATGGACCTCATCAAAAATGTCACTTGCTTCAAGCCCTCACTATTGTCACGGTAACACAGCCTGTGGCCATGGCTTCACTCACTCACTCACACACACACACACACGTTCAAACTTACCCATCTCTGGGGAGAGATCTGCTGGCCTATTGGCTGTTGCAGGGCCTGCCTGGTTAAGCCCCGCCCTCGCAGGGCCCCTGGTGATGCGGGGCTGCAGCCGGAGGGCCCCGCCCCCCTGGAAGGGCCCACTCCTGAGGGGGAGGGGCCTGCCAGCCTCCCGTCCCAGATTGAAGTAGAGGAAGAGGAGGACAGACCAGGTGACAGAAGTACACAGGCAGCCATAGCAGAAGTAGCGCAGTGTCACACTGCCCATGGTAGACCAAGCATCCTCACCACGCCATCACCAAGCCCCTGCCAGAGGATACAGGCTTAATACAGGGCAGGGGAGGCTGGTGGAGGTAGAGATCGGAGGACGGGCTCATTGTAATGGTTGGAATGGAATGAGGAATAGTTTCAACCACGTGTTTGATACCATTCCTCAGTCCATTCATTACAATGAGCCTGTCTTCTGATTTCTGCCTCCACCAGCATTCCTTGATACAAGGCTCTTCTTCACAACAGGGTTACTATAACGTTAGGCCCATGGTAGACCTAGCTCCCATCATTACTAGAGTTGTTGTTTGCTTCAACATTTGCTTTTTTTTTTCTCTGAACTTGCCCCAGGGTAACTTAGAGATAACAGAGCTCTGAAGCTTGCCGTCAGAATGTGGTTCATTGAATTTTCTTCCGAAAATCCCATCGGGATTTTTTCAAATGGGTAAATCCATGCCTAAATCCAACGGACAAAAGAGGATTTCTACACCCGCCATCTCAGATTGTTCTGATTTTCTTTCTGTAGTTAGAGACATAAGTATTCCTCCAGCATTATTTTGTAGAAATATAGTTTAATCTCTGAGAAATAAGATAATCGATTATACCCAAATTGGCCATTTTTATTTTCTTGGATTCATAGAATTTAAACCCCAAATCCGATTTGGATCAAAGTCCTACCTGATAATGACTAAGACGGGAGGAATCCAAACAATCGCTAAGAGTCAACCATGAACCCTCCAAATTCCTCCATTAGAAAAGTGTATCGGCCAGTATGCAATATCAGTTCTCTGCCTGAAAAGTAGTTTGAAGCTGTGGTTTGGAGTTTTGTTTCTTCATAGTATGCAATGTATTTTTCTGGTGATTCTGGAGACTAGGTTACCCTGTCTAATGATATTAGTCATTGAAGTTGTGTGTCTAATGTCCCATTATACAGTGCAATATTACAACATTATGTCCACTAGATGACATTGTCCCTGCTATTAAGTGAATAAAGTGTGGACATATTTGTATTGCTCTCGTGTTCATTTACAACTTTACAATTATAATGATTTTTATACATACACAGTGAAGAGTTAAAGTTAGAACATTTGGACCAAACCACTATGCTTCTCTAGACTGGGTTAAAGAGAGAGACGCACAGAGAAAGAGAGGGTGGGGGGGGGGGGGGGAGCGTGAGAGAGACTTTTTAGAAAATGTCTTCAGAACATGTGTTGGCAGTGGAAAACGAGAAGTGTAACCACCAAATGAAAGTGTCAGCAGTAGTAATGAAGATGTTAGATTGAGCCAGTGGACTAGAGTCACATGACATCCTATAACAGTTCTCCAGCTGAACTGTTGACCGCTTGTTTCTCCTGAAACACAGTACATTGTAAGATCAAAGGTCTTTAGAAGAGGGTAAACCATTAACACACCACTAACACAAATTACCACAAATTGCTGACATCAACAATTGAAGCTTTACTCAAGTTAACACCAAAACCATTCAGTAATATGATGATGTGTATTACAGTAGCTGCCAACTTCAAAACATGCCGAATGAGAGGCGTGTAAAATGATTAAAACACTGATCTTGTCCTGGTCTCAGGTGGCACTGGGCAGGTTTCATGCTTTAGCTCGGTGATGATCACAATAAAATAAAGATGCATGGAAGTGAGCAATGCATAGAAACACAGGATGAGGATGAGTGAAATTAGTGAATACAAGGGAAAGTTAAGGAGAGAGACCTCAGACTTCTAACTGCAGTAGCCAGGCTCCAGTTCCAAATCCCCCCCCCCCCCCATCCTCCTCCTCACTACCTAGGTATATGATAACCAGCATTGAGCCTGGCAACATGAGAGCCAATGTGAAATTCAATACATCACATGAACAACTAAGCCAGCAGGGAAGGCTGCCAACTTGACCCATTATCTAATGGTATGGCCTATAGCCTCGCTGTATACCTGACCCATCGTCTAGGGCCAGCCTGTTTCTACCTGTAGCTTAGCTCTCACAGCTGTAGACATTTGCAATATTAACACTTCATATCCAACAGCCTTTCATCCTCTAAAGAACTATTCACCAGATATAAGCCTACACATTAATAAAGTTGACTTGGAGCATACACACACACTAATGAAATTGCTGAACTGTGCCCCATTACAAAAATAAAGAGGTAAAACATACACACTGGAGTAGAATATTATGGCAATAAACCCTGAACTTGAAATATTAGTGTTAACTATTAACCAGCCAGCTTTAGTCTTTCTTCAAACAATAACCAAGAGACTCTGGTGATGTTGAGACAGCTGCTATAGACTAGTAGTGGATGTGGTTGAGGGTATGTGAAATGAAATGTATGTATCTGATATGACTTACTGTTGACATGTGTTTTGACAGGGTTATATAGGCCTTGAACAATTGTTGTAAGAGTTCAGTGTTTCAAGTACATAGCTTTGTTGTGGTCCAGGGTTGTACGTCCGGCATGCAGGTAGGCTCAGCGTCAGCACGCCGCACGTCAAGCCCTCTGCCCTGGCTTGACCACCGCTCTGACTGAGGCTAGTATTACACAATACAGGTAGCTTGCCTGTGCGACTTAGCTATGCACATAGTTATAATGTTGGGCTATGTTTTTGCTATGGCGAGACAAGGTTACTATTTGATTTACGATAGAATAATACGTTTAGCAAACAGCTGGGTCAGAATAAGGCAATGCAAAACACGACATAGCATGATGACCAAGCTGACATATGACATTATGAGTAACTTAGCATAGCTCTGAACTAGCTTTCGACGGGTTGACACGACACTAAACCTTCAGCCATATTGGTCACACACCCTGACCAGCTGAAAGGATTGCGTCGCCAAGTAAAAAGCTGGTTGGATAGCTCACCTTGCTAAGCTAGCTATATTGGTCAGGTTAGCTAGTAGTAATAGTAGTAGTGTGGCCCGGGGCATGAGCATTGCGCCAGCTATCATCACCGACAGCGACAGCAGAACAACAAACATTTGTGATCATTCTTAATGGAAGTAAACCTACGATGCACTTGCTTCATCAACATCCCAACGTGTCAAAATGTAATTCCTTTATCTCGCAAACTGCGTCAAGCCACAAGTAGGAGACCCAAAGTTAGCTCTCCACTCCCAGTGCAGAGGGATTCTGTCTGACTGTAACAACAGCACCTCCCAGTGACACACTGTTTCATCCCATGAAATTCCTTGTCCATATCCGTGTCCCATTCACCGAGTACTTACTGGCTAAACCAGCAATCTAGCGGCTACCAA
Organism: Argentina silus; assembly: GCF_951799395.1. Classification (NCBI taxonomy): domain Eukaryota; kingdom Metazoa; phylum Chordata; class Actinopteri; order Argentiniformes; family Argentinidae; genus Argentina; species Argentina silus. Next base: position 35,075,004 of record NC_139655.1, on the reverse strand, counting down.
GTATCTATAGACATATGTGGGATTGTGGCTACTACCCTCTGAACTAGCGCGGACTATGTACGGGGGGCTGGCGACAATAGGAGGATGGAGGAGAACCCAGTCCAACCAATCAGATCCTGTATCAGTGATCCACAGTAGTATTGTCCAACCAGCTTCATTCTCCACCCTGAAATGTAGGGGTACAGCGACCCCGTGTGGACAATCCTCTAAATCAACAATTGTATACAAATATATATATCTACAGCTGGGCACAAACTGATCAAGTTGATGAACAGCCAAACCCAGGAGTCATGGAGAATATTGCGGTAGCCATATACTGATGTGTTTTGACTGTAGCCCCACTCACTGTTGCTCACTAACTGACTATTATTTTACCAAAACGTAATGTAGGCCAATGGAGGTTTATCTTTCAGCAGTCAAAAGTGAACAATCTATGATCCTGCGCCTCCTTCAAAATACTTAAATCCATTTTTTTTTCTGATTCACCTATGCAAACTGTATCTAATGCACAAGCAGCTGTAAATTACCTGAAGGGTATTAATATCGATAAATCAGCTGGTCCTGATAATCTGGATCCACGCCTTCTGAAACTTGCTGCAAATACTGTTGTTGAACCATGAACTTGTTTTGAACCTAACCTTAGAACTTAATACTATTTAAGAGGCATGGACATCTGCTTTCCTTCTGCTGCTGTTAAACGAAGTCTTAACACTTATTGTCTAATTTTCCAAAGTTCTTGAAACACTTGTGCGTGATCAATTTAACAAGTTTTAATTTATCAATAATATCTTGAGCAAGTCTCAGTCTGGTGTTAGGAAGAAACATAGTACTACAACAGCCACCATGAAAGTCACAAATGATATAACCAAAGCACTTGACTCTAAACAGCATTGTGCTGTTTTGTTTATTAATTTGTCTAAGACGTTTGACACTGTTGACCATGACATAATGATGTAGAAACTGTCTAATACAGGCCTTTCAAGTAAAGTTGTTGGTTTAAGGATTATCTCAGTGTAAGATCTTAATGTATACAGGTTGATGGTATAACATCTGACATTCTTGCTTTAAATACTGGAGTCCCGCAAGGTTCCATTCATGGGCCTTCATTGTTCCCTATCAATGTTAATGACTTATCTGGAAATATTGTTAATACAAAAGTACCTCTATATGCAGATGACACCATCATCTATAGCATTTCTCCCACACTAGACAAGGCATTTCTCAATTTACAAGATAAGTCTATAGAGATGGTGTCATACTGGGGTTTTTACCTTGATGAACCACTGTCTTTTAAGCTCCACATTGAACAGCTCACTACATAGCTTAAACTGAAGCTGGGGTTTTATTTTTTTAAACAGGGCTTGTTTTTCATTTCAAGTTAGAAAAAACATAAAATAACTTAAAAGAGATTTCTAACTCCACCAGCCTCCCCTGGAGTGCACATGTTTTAAACCCTTCATCACTAGGAAGCCATCAAGTTATGTGTTAAGTTATGTGCTTTGCACTGTTATTACCCAGTAATTGCTGTACTAGATACTGTGTTGTGTTTTCTGTATCTGTGTAACGTTGTGTATGCTGCTTTCTTGGCCAGGGCTTAGTTGTAAAAGAGGTTTCAATATGACTTCTCTGGTTAAATAAAGGATAAAGAAGAATAAATGAAAAAAATATGAAGGGAACAGGAACAGAGAAATTCCCCTCTCAAAGGGAAGCAAAGATTCACGTTTTAGCGGCCAATTCTAAATGGTTGTCAAATAACAGTAGTTGTAGTGACTAATCTTTAAATGGCACTTATGGCTCCTTCTAATGGCCCAGACCGTTATGGTTAAAGTTGTAAATTAAACTCATTATGGTTAGGGTACATTTTAGGTTTTCACCTAGTGGGGCTGTAAATTGGATGCCCCTATAGTCTCTCCCTTTCATTGCTTAAGGCTTCTTCCTCTCGCTGTCAAAAGGTAAACACAGCCATGTGACAGTTCGGGGCTGCGCCGCGCACGGTTTGACGCCTGTGTTGGCGCTGTCCCACGATGAGCCCAAGCTGGTATTTACGAGCGACCAGCCAATGTATGTATCGGATTCTCTTCTTTCCACAGTGAATAAATCTCCGCTCGGGTGGACATACAGTATGTGAGTGTACATTTATCAAATACATTTCCTTGTGTGTCAAATTTGGACAGTTCGTTCGTCATGTGCAGTATATGCGTGCGCAACACGCCATCCACATTTTATGGCAAATTAATCGCCTTATAAACGCGTCCGTCTTCACTGACGGGTCTGGTATCCCATTTTACTCATCGACAAGTTGCATCAACAGAGGAGCAAGTGAATGCGGATGTAAGAGGAAATCATCCTGAATAAGAATGTTCTCGCTGTGATTTTTTCGTTATTAGTCCATTCGCTACGCACTACAACCGTGTAGTCTCCTCTCTTCTTTTACGCTTCAATGAGGCAACTTATTTAGTAAAAAATAAATTATTATTCAAATGGGGAGCACGGCAATGGACTCTAACAAGAGGGACGCGAAGAGGAAGACTTCTCGAAAGAAGAGGACACTTCGGCTAAACATGCCCGTGAGTTAACTCTCCAAACATGTTGATTGATGCTAAGATTTGAGGTTATAAATAACACTGGTATACGCACTAGTCCGAGCCGCAGTTGAAATCTGCCATGTAGCTTCGAAGTGGGCGGGGTTGTGGGTGTGCGTGGCTGTGCGTGTGTGTGTACGCAATGTAGACTACATCTCATTAACCATAAGTAAAACAGACATGTGAGATTTGTATTAAAATCAATGTGCGACTTTCAGCATTTTCTATGTCTCATTAAAAGGGAGGTATATGATGCTAAATGAAGAGAATAGAATCGTGATATTCCAAGTTTGAGCAACAGTCATCCTCACTGGCTTGTTAACTCTGCAGTCAACAACAGTCATGACTCATGAGTAACGTGTGTGTATGTGTGTGTGCACACGCACGTGCGCATGAGTGAATGGCACATACACATACACACCTACTATAGTGCTAATCTTTTATAAACACAGTGTTTGGAAGAGAGATGACCTTCAAATCAGTTCTGATGTTATGCCTACATCTTATGCCTGGTTATGTACATTCATAGACCTCCACCACCGCCACCCCACACCAACACCCCACACACCACCACCACCAGCCACACCACGAGTCAGGCCTCCCCCCAAACCTCCAACCTCTGTTGAAGGGGAAGAGGCCACAGATCTGTGCAGTCTGACCTGCTGAGCTCCATCTGTGCTCCTTCAATAACACCAGGGCCTCATTCCAACTCCCTCCCTTCTCTTCCCTCCCTCCACATATGTTGACTCTTCCCATTTGTTGCTTGGGTGTTACGTTCATTGAGGTATCTTCATCGTTGTGATGGTACACCTGTATTTTCCCACCTGTATTTTGACAATATACAGAGATAAACCTACAGAGATAGATATCACTAGCTCTCCTACATGTGTGGGAACACTAAGCTCTGCCCTGTTGTCATGGACACGGGAAATGCTTTCCTTTGTCCACTCTGCTGAATAACAACAACAATGGACCCTCATCCTCTGTTCTGACCAGTCAGCAGGCATGTCCAGTGGTATATTGATAATTCCGGTAGTATGTTATAGATGTAGGCTTAGATGTATTTTTTTGCAAAGGACACAAGACTGGACCAAGGCAGTGGTCATCTCTGTGGTTGTGTTGTATCTGGACCTTAGAGTGGTCCAGTGTTTGTCGTATCTGATATGGATGGACAGAAGGAAACTGCAGTGTTCTGTGGTCGTGTGTCTCTGTGTATCAATGGATGCATATAGTCCTGGAGTATTGATACCTTTGGTAACAGAGATACATACAGTTGCAGAGAGGGGGGGGTCTGGACACACACACACACACACACACACACACACACACACACACACACACACACACACACAGATATACAGAGAGTGGGTGAACGTCACAGACACAGACAGGTTAAAGTTCAGTAAAGGAATGGCCACATCTCAGTGTGATAGTATTATTGTCCAACCTGTGAGTAGGAGAACATAGGAGAATGTTTTTTTGATTCAAGAAAATCACGAAGAGTCAACATTCCACAAGTAGTTCCTCATTCCTCCATATCTTTCACACACAGGCCTTTGTATCTACAGTGCTAGGAGCCAAGAGGTATGACTTTATATTACATGATTAGCTATGAACAGTAGCCAATAAACACACATACCTCCTCTCCTCTCATTCTCATTTACATTTACATTTTTAACATTTAGCGTCTGCTTGGACAAAGTCGGTGCATCCTGTTGTGTATCAAGAAATGTTTCTGACCAGTTACAGGAGTCTTGCCAGACCAACCAACCTTCTGCTCACATTGTCATAATGAGTGATGGGACTCACTTCTGGGTGTGAAGAACAGAGGACACATTATAAAATTATATTGCAGAATGAACTGAAACAGATAATCTATGTTGGGCTCAAAGGTGACAGGAAGTGTCTGGTATTTCTGACAGTTCCCTCACACATTTTATCAGTGGTTTGTGTGAGGTAGATATGTGTGGTACTGTATGTACCAGCAGTGTGTTAGGTATGAACCGTAGGTGTGGTAGAGAGGGTGAGATATTAGTCTGGGTAGGCTATTCCTCTCACTCTACCTGTGCCAGGAGGATGGGAGTGTGTCTTTGTGGTTTCTTAATAGCTTGTTGGTGTCTGTGCTCTTGAGCACTTTATGATATGTGAATAGTTAACATTGGTGAATGATCTGGATATCATCTATAAATCGTTATTGCTACATTTGGATGTCACTATGTCAAAGCTGTTAATTAAGCAATAATGCCAGAGAAGCCGTGATTTATCGTCAATATTGTCATGGGTAAGGGGTGTTGTTAGGCATGAAGTGCAGTGGATTGGATTGGTGTACTCAATTCACTCAAAGAATGTATATCTAGGTTGCAGGGTCACAAGGACAAGAAAGAAATGAAGAAAGGAAAAAACCTGCAAAATAAACAATAACTAACATAACTTCTTATTCATCAAATTACTAATGATTTACCAGTTCCAAGGTAACACGTATGCCAAACAAAAACCCTTGATAGCAAAGTTTAACAAACCATACAACTCTATGCCACAAGGACTACTTCTAACAATTCCAACTGAATACATAGAAAAAACATATTTACTTACTAAGAACTGTGCAGATTAAAAGTTTGGTAACAGAATGACCATACAATCTATGTAACCATGTTTCCTCAAAACTCTGTTCCAAATCAGGATTTAAATATACCTGCAGAAAGATACCTTAAATAATACCTTGAGTTTGAAAAAATCTCTTTTGGTTATTGAGCTACATTAAGCGAAGTGGATTTACATCCGGAAACAGAATGACAGTAACGGAATGACTAAATGTATCCCCCACAGAAATGCCTGATTTATGAATGAATAAATGTTATTCTGAGGATGTATCTAAAACAGGGAAACAAAGATAGAAATATACAATAGACACTCTCATTTAGGTAATAATGTATTATTTTATCAACTTATATAACATTAAAAACTCACAAAACACAAGAAACAGAGACAAATCCTTCAAGACAAGACCTTTCTGTAGAAGTGTGCAAAAAGGGTTCTACATGGAACTTAAAAGGGTACCAAAAGGGTTCTTCCACAGTAGCCAATTCAATTTCAGTAATTCCATTACCGATTTGATTTGGTCATCAATTTGGTCATCAAATTGGGTGTATCTGTGTGTGTCTGTACATGACAGGCTTACTTATATTATATTTTTAAAAATCTTTTATTTGGTGCCAAAAGTGTAGGCTATGTTCTTTTGGTTTTAATCACTTATTAATTCATAAACTAAATCGATATCAGTAAAAACGCTAAGTAGTTGGTAGGTCTACCTGTACTTCCTACTTTCATTTGAAAATATATTTTGTTTTTGGTAACAGAATAACCCAGAAACTGGGCAATGATTCCAAACCGATTCCTTAAAACAAAATATAAGTGTTGATATTAGTTGACCGGGGTCTATACTTGAACATTAATGAGGTTTGATGTTTTTCTAAACACCTTATAAAGATTTTTTTCTGGGAGATGTTTTCTTAGATTCTTTTCCATGTGTTTGACCATGTTATTCTTATGATGGGAGATGGTTGAGAAATGTATTTCTGATTTTATTTAATCAATTCAATACTTTTTCTGGTAGATGTTTTCTTAGATGCTTTTCCGCACATTTGACCAGAAGACAAAGCCTTTGCTTATCCCTATTATTATGATGGGACATAGTTGATCTGCATAAATCCATACCTAATACTGATAACTATAGTGTGGCCAGGGTAATACATTACTTTTGTTGTTGGTGTAGGTATATTATATTGAGGTATATTGAGGTGCTCTGCCCATACAAATAGATCTAGTTTTAATAGATAACATCAGATTTCTACTTTACAATATGTAGTAGTATTTTACAGTCATATAATGTTGTTTCAACCATGTAAATGGATAGATAGGTACTTTATTGATCCCCGAGGGGAAATTAAGGCGTTACAGCAGCTCACATCACAAACAACAACAACAAAATGAAGCGAATGGAATAATAAAATAAAATAGACATCTGAAACATTTTATCCAGTAAGAACAGTCCAGTATGATTTAACATCCCCCAGCCTGACTCTGATCACCCCGATCGTGCCAGACGGAGGAGGAGTTGTACAGCCTTATTGCGACAGGCAGAAAATATCTCCTATAGCGCTCCTTAATGCAACGTGGTTGTAATAATCTATTGCTAAAGGAGCTTCTCTGCTCTGCCACAGTGACATGTAGGGGATGGGAGGGATTGTCCATGATGGCCAGGAGTTTGGTTCTCATCCTCCTATTGGCCACCTCCTCCACAGTGTCCAGGGTGACACAGAGGACAGAACCAGCTTTCCTAATCAGCTTGTTCAGCCTCTTAGTGTCGCCTTCCTTGATGCTGCTCCCCCAGCATACCACTGCGTACAGCACTGCGCTGGCCACTGACTGGTAGAACATGTTCAGCAGAGTCCTGCACATGTCAAAGGACCTGAGCCTCCTCAGGAGATAAAGCCGGCTCTGTCCCCTCTTGTACAGGACATCTGTGTTACCAGTCCAGTCCAGTTTATTGTCCAGGTGCACCCCCAGGTACTTGTAGCTCTGGACCACCTCCACGTCCTCTCCCTGGATGGAAACAGGAGACAGGGGGACTCTAATCCGCCTAAAGTCCACCACCATCTCCTTTGTCTTGCTGATGTTGAGTAACAGGTGGTTCTGCTCACACCACTGTCCTCTGTACTCGGTCTCCTGGCCTCCACAGATACATCCCACAATAGCAGAATCGTCCGAGAACTTGTGCAGATGGCAAGTATCTGTGTTGTGCCTGAAGTCTGAAATATAGAGAGTGAAGAGGAAGGGAGCCAGAACTGTCCCCTGGGGGGTGCCAGTGCTGCTCACCAGTCCGACACACATCCCTGCAGCCGTACAAACTGTGCCTGTTGGTCAGGTAGTTTGTAATCCAGGAAACAATGGGGGAGTCCACCTGCATCTTCAGCAGCTTATCCGCAAGTAGTAAGGGCTGTTAAATGCACTGGAGAAGTCAAAGAACATGACCCTCACAGTGCTGCCAGCCTTATCTAAATGGGAATGAGCTCTGTGTAGCAGGTAGATGATGGCATCATCCACACCAGTGTCTGCCTGGTAGGCAAACTGCAGGGGGTCCGAGGATGTCTTCACCAGGGGCCTCATGTGTGCTGGCACCAGTCTTTCCATGGTCTTCATGATGTGGGATGTCAAGGCTACCGGTCTATAGTCATTCAGAACACTGGGGTTCCTTTTCTTTGGTACCGGTACCAGGCAAGATGTTTTCCACATTGATGGGACCTTTTCCAGACTGAGGCTCAGGTTAAAGAGGGACTGGAGTACTCCACACAGCTGGTCTGCGCAGACTTTGGTCCGGTAGCTGGGCAGGGCTGGAGGAGCTGGCGGGAGGAAAAGGAGAAGGAGGACGGAGTGGAGAGTCGTTGGTGGAGCTGGGGGGAGGGAGACAATGAGCCCCCGAGTGAAACCTGTTGAAGAACTGGTTCAACTCGTTGGCCCTGACCAGATCTCTAGCCACTTGCAGGCCGTTAGCCTGCTTGTAGCCGGTGATCTTCCTCACGCTGCTCTACACCTCCCTTGTGTTGTTGTCCTCCATCTTCCGCCTATCGGTGTCCCTGCTCTCCTTGAGCTTCTCCTTGAGCTTCTCCTTGAGCTTCCTCTGCACCCACTTCAGTTCTTCCTTGTCACCAGACCTGAAGGCTCTCTTCTTGTCGTTGAGGAGGGCTTTTAAGTCATTTGTAATCCAAATACAATAATAGACATTGAATAAAATTTAGGGTAAAAACACAAAGTCAACAGACTTATCTCCATTGTGGTCCTCAACATGCTGTAAATCAAGCAAAGTCTGGCTTATCCTTGTCTGTTTAGCTGAGGTCACCACTGATTGCTAGTGAAGTGATAACAGCATTGCAGCGTGTGTTTACTGATAAACACTTAGGGGTCCGTGACCCAGTGTCCCTGCTGTGAGGTTGTGTTTGTGGGAAAATGGGTCAACCTCTGATTTAATCAAAATGTAGGATTAAAGTCCAGAGCTATACTTACGGGGTGAGTGGCCCCTCTATCTCTGTCAGTGGCTACATACTGTAGCTATGTAGCCCCTCTCTGTGCAGTGCTATATGGCTACATAGCTACAGTCCCTCTCTGTCCAGGGCTACATAGCTACATCGCCCCTCTCTGTCCAGGGCTACATAGCCCCTCCCTGTCCAGGGCTACATAGCTACATAGGACCTCTCTGTCCTGGGCTACATAGCTACATAGGACCTCTCTGTCCAGGGCTACATAGCTACATAGGACCTCTCTGTCCTGGGCTACATAGCTACATAGGACCTCTCTGTCCAGGGCTACATAGCTACATAGGACCTCTCTGTCCTGGGCTACATAGCTACAGTCCCTCTCTGTCCAGGGCTACATAGCTACATCGCCCCTCCCTGTCCAGGGCTACATAGCTACATAGGACCTCTCTGTCCTGGGCTACATAGCTACATAGGACCTCTCTGTCCTGGGCTACATAGCTACATAGGACCTCTCTGTCCTGGGCTACATAGCTACATAGGACCTCTCTGTCCAGGGCTACATAGCTACATAGCCCCTCTCTACAGTCACCATTACTGATTAATGATCAGATGTTTGACCTCTGACCCCAGTGAGGCCACCAGAGACATTAGGCTGGGTTTACAGTTGCCGTGCTCAGGGCAGGTCTAGGACCAGCTGTCTAGTATCTGATTCTCACTGGGACCACTTTGACATCCAAACAGAACCTGGGTCATTCTCTAAAGGTGCCTCAGTGTTGTGTATAGTGTAACCTCGTTGAAATCACGCTTTTCCTAGTTTGGAAAGCCTGGGGAAATTCAAGACAGAAGTTTGTTAGTGTGGCAACCTGCTTGCTAACACTAATTTGCTCTTTTCAAAAGTAACGAAAAAGGGGAGGGGGTTGTTGTTCTTGAAACATTACTTCTGAAGAAGAAAGAGGTGAGGAGGAAAAAGAGTTCGAGGATGAAGCATTGTTGTTTACCTCAGCAGATCCTTTATTTAAGCTTTGGCTATCAACAACTCTTTGCTCCTCCCTATTGCACACACACACACACAGCCTTGCCTACTGCCCCCCCCGTCCCACCCACACCCAACCCCCTGGCCGTGATTTCAAGGCTAGAGGGCAGGTGAATGACAGGTCTCCTCAGGCAGGAAGGGGAGTTTTACTGTTCTGGTTGTACTCTTCCTCTGGACTGGAGAGAGGGTCAGCCATTGGCTCAGGATCGCATGCAGTGTTGAGAGAGGACAGATGGGGACATCACAGCCTTGCACTCTGGGACTAAAGGTACATTCTACTTTTTCATTTCACCTTTATTTATCCAGATTAGTCTCAGTCAAAGGTCAGGTTTGAGATAGCAACTGGGTGTGCAGTGTGAGGAACTTGCGTTTGTATAAGTGTGTGTGTAACTGGTTATGCAAACCAGTGATTGGAATGTGTTTGAGGGGAGACATCCTGGTTGAAGTTGTATGGGTGTTTTGGTTATAAGATTCTACTGGCTACTTACTCTGAACCAGGAGAGGTTGGTGGATGTAGAAATCAGAGGATGGGCTCATTGTAATACATGCAATGGAAAACACCATTCCTCCTTTCATTTCATGCATGTGCAGAACTCTCTGATGAACATGTTCTACCAGTCAGTGGTGGCCAGCGCGGTGCTGTATGCGGTGGTATGCTGGGGGGGCAGCATCAAGGAAGGCGACACCAGGAGGCTGAACACGCTTATTAGGAAAGTTGGTTCTGTCCTCGGTGTCACCCTGGACACTGGAGGAGGTGGCCAATAGGACGATGAGAACCAAACTCCTGGCCATCATGGACAATCCCTCCCATCCTCCACATGTCACTGTGGCAGAGCAGAGAAGCTCCTTTAGCAACAGATTATTACAACCACGTTGCACTAAGGAGTGCTATAGGAGATCTTTTCTGCCTGTCGCAATAAATGATACTGGACTGTTCTTACTGGATAAAATGTTCAGATGTCTATTTTATGTTCTATTATTAGAATATTAGAATATTATTATGTAATAATATTCTATTATTCTATTGTCACTTTACTTTGTTGTTGTTGTTTGTGATGTGAGCTGCTGTAATGCCTTAATTTCCCCTTGGGGATCAATAAAGTATCTATCTATGAGAGAGAGAGAGAGAGAGAGAGAGAGAGAGAGATGTGATGTGACGTGACAGTGTGATGTGACAGTGTGATATGTGTTGCTTGATAAGTGTGTGGTGTGTGTTCCAGGGTTGTGGTAAGTGTGGTCCCAGGGTTTCTAATACGGGCTTGTTGCTGAGTCACGTTAAGAAGGCTTTAGCATGTTAATGAGCCTTAACTCACTGGCAGCACAATGGCCATGTTCCAAACGTCTCTGGGAGCGTGTCCATTAAACGCTCTATTCCCAGCATGCACCATGGAGGGAGAACTCAGAGAGAAGTCTGACTTTACCTCTAAGATTGACTCTTGTGACCAGACAGACTGCTCACAGCACCAGAATGACCTAGATCTTATAGAGGGCTAGAAAACAGTTTTCATTTCGAGGACGATAGGTGTATTTCCATGTCATGTAGTCATATAACCATATTATGACAATTGCATAAGGAATACTGTATGTACTGTAAGAAGTACCACAAACTAGAGTGCAGTCAGCTGTTTTTACAAAGTTGCTCTGAGGCAGTTTTGTGTTAAAGGACCCATGAGGACCCATGGGGACGAAAATGTGGAATTCATCAGAGCATGTCAAATTGGGTGTCAAATGAAAGAGTCTATATTTTGGGGAAATGAAGTGAAAAATAACATTGTCAACTATGATGTGTGTGTGTGTTCTGCAGGACCTCAGTTCCTTTGCCATGCCCTTCCTGGAGGGAGATAACGACCATGTTGACAAGGACAGCATACAGAAGGTACAGTAAGGTTATTACCAGTTCATCTGAGCTTTCCCTCTGAAATCCCAGAGTTTCAGGGTTATTGTACAGCAGGGGAGGCTGGTGGAGGTCAAAATTGGAGGACTGGCTCATGTAGTGGATGCCATGCAATGAGGAATGGTAACACACACACACACACACACACACACACACACACACACACACACACACACACACACACACACACAATGGAACACAGAATACAGCATACAATATCTAGTGACTACAATAATTACAGTAATACAGTTACAACAGATCGGTAATCTAATCTCTTATCCTTGTCTTCAGCATTAGCAGAATCATGTCTCTCGTGTCTATATATGGTGAAATGGTTTCCCTTATTAATCTTAATTGGACGTACACTGTAATCTAATAACCTGATTTGGAATTCAGTGTTCATCCTCTTTTGTGTTACTATCAGTCAGTGGCAGCCATTCTGTTGCACTGTAGACAGAGACGTCTCTCACTGTGTCTCTTCTCTATCTATAACCTTGGAGTGTGAAGGTCGCTCTCTGTTCCTGTGTTTGTGTGTGTGTAGTGTAGTGTGAAGGCTGTTCTCTGTTCCTGTGTGTGTGTAGTGTAGTGTAGTGTGAAGGCTGTTCTCTGTTCCTGTGTGTGTGTGTGTGTGTAGTGTAGTGTGAAGGCTGTTCTCTGTTCCTGTGTGTGTGTAGTGTAGTGTAGTGTGAAGGCTGTTCTCTGTTCCTGTGTGTGTGTGTGTGTAGTGTAGTGTGAAGGCTGTTCTCTGTTCCTGTGTTTGTAGCAGAGACTAGTGGGGCATCGACCAATCAGCAGACAGGCCAACAAGGAGGAGAGATTAGTAGATTGATAATTGATAATTGAAGGAAACAGAGTCATGTAATAGAGGATGTAGAACTATTCACATTATCTATCCCCAAGGTGTGCTTGCGTGTGTGTCTGTGTGTCTGTGTCTCTGTGTCTGTGTGTTTTTATTTTTCTAACTTTGCCATGGGAACGGCTTAAGATCTGGACCTCAGCCAACATACAGTATCATGTAAATGCATTAGGTCAGCACGTTGGTAATCTGCTTAAACACTGTGATACCATAAACACAGGGCTTTTAACACCTAAACAGCTACCGTATTTCTCTCAGGGTCAATTGTATTTAATTCAGTACAACTTTATTAGTTTAATTTAATTAAATGTAAATTAGTTGAACGATGAGAGATGTACTGTGCGTAGCTGTAGGTGTATATCAGGGGAGGCTGGTGGAGGTAGAAATCAGAGGACAGGCTCATTGTAATGCATGGAATGGAATGAGGAACAGTATCAAACACATGTGACTACAATGAGCCTGCGCATTACAATGAGCCTGTCCTCCAATTTCTACCTCCACCACGTGTGTATGATACTATTCCTCATTCCTTTCCATGCATCAAAATGAGCCTGCACCAGCCTCCCCTGATGGATGTTACCCTGGGACTAAAGGAATGGGTACATCTATAAAAGGAGTGTCAGACATGTGGCCCTGATTTCAGTTGGCCTGCCAAGTATTCGTATTAAAAAATATGTTTTTGAAAAAAAAAAATATTTTGGGGGGAAAAAAAAAATATTTTCCAATTAAAAACCTAGTTGAATAAAAAACATAATGACTAAAACCACATACAACTGTGATGAATGTGAAGTGATAATGCAACTTTAAAAAAATAAAATAAGAATACGAATTTTATAATATATAATGTCGGATAACTAATTTTTCAGTGTTACGAATTCCAATAGCCAGCCACCTATTAATGCTACGATCACCTAGCCTAGAGAGCAACAGCTGCCTAGTAGTTTGGTAAACTAGCCTACATGTACAATGCCTTCGGAAAGTATTCATGCAAATCAGTATGCAAATCAGAGACCCTATAAAAACAAAGATATTAATTCCAAAATTAAATGAACTATTATTCTTGCATTAAGATGGACTCAATTCAACTTATTGAGTGATTTGTTGATGACATTTTTGCATTTTAGCTAATTTTAAGAGTGTCATAGCAAAGGGTCTGAATAGCTACAATAGCACAGCTACAGTACCACAGCTACAGTACTACAGTACCACAGCTACAGTACCACAGTACCACAGCTACAGTACTACAGTACCACAGCTACAATACTACAGTACTACAGTACCACAGCTACAGTACTACAGTACCACATCTACAGTGCTACAGTACTACAGTACTACAGTACTACAGTACCACAGCTACAGTACTACAGTACCACAGCTACAGTACCACAGCTACAGTACTACAGTACCACAGCTGCAGTACTACAGTACCACAGCTACAATACTACAGTACTACAGTACCACAGCTACAGTACTACAGTACCACTGCTACAGTACCACAGCTACAGTACTACAGTACCACATCTACAGTACCACAGCTACAGTACTACAGTACCACAGCTACAATACTACAGTACTACAGTACCACAGCTACAGTACTACAGTACCACTACTACAGTACCACAGCTACAGTACTACAGTACCACAGCTACAGTACCACAGCTACAGTACTACAGTACCACAGCTACAGTACTACAGTACTACAGTACCACAGCTACAGTACCACAGCTACAGTACTACAGTACCACAGCTACAGTACTACAGTACCACAGCTACAATACTACAGTACTACAGTACCACAGCTACAGTACTACAGTACCACTACTATAGTACCACAGCTACAGTACTACAGTACCACAGCTACAGTACTACAGTACCACATCTACAGTACCACAGCTACAGTACTACAGTACTACAGTACTACAGTACCACAGCTACAGTACTACAGTACCACAGCTACAGTACCACAGCTACAGTACTACAGTACCACAGCTACAGTACTACAGTACCACAGCTACAATACTACAGTACTACTGTACCACAGCTACAGTACTACAGTACCACTGCTACAGTACCACAGCTACAGTACTACAGTACCACATCTACAGTACCACAGCTACAGTACTACAGTACCACAGCTACAATACTACAGTACTACAGTACCACAGCTACAGTACTACAGTACCACTACTACAGTACCACAGCTACAGTACTACAGTACCACAGCTACAGTACCACAGCTACAGTACTACAGTACCACAGCTACAGTACTACAGTACCACAGCTACAGTACTACAGTACTACAGTACCACAGCTACAGTACCACAGCTACAGTACTACAGTACCACAGCTACAGTACTACAGTACCACAGCTACAATACTACAGTACTACAGTACCACAGCTACAGTACTACAGTACCACTACTATAGTACCACAGCTACAGTACTACAGTACCACAGCTACAGTACTACAGTACCACAGCTACAGTACCACAGCTACAGTACTACAGTACCACAGCTACAGTACTACAGTACTACAGTACCACAGCTACAGTACTACAGTACCACTGCTACAGTACCACAGCTACAGTACTACAGTACCACAGCTACAGTACTACAGTACCACTACTACAGTACCACAGCTACAGTACTACAGTACCACAGCTACAGTACCACAGCTACAGTACTACAGTACCACAGCTACAGTACTACAGTACTACAGTACCACAGCTACAGTACTACAGTACCACAGCTACAGTACCACAGCTACAGTATTACAGTACCACAGCTACAATACTACAGTACTACAGTACCACAGCTACAATACTACAGTACTACAGTACCACAGCTACAGTACTACAACTATAGTACCACAGCTACAGTACTACAGTACCACTGCTACAGTACCACAGCTACAGTACTACAGTACCACATCTACAGTACCACAGCTACAGTACTACAGTACCACAGCTACAATACTACAGTACTACAGTACCACAGTACTACAGTACCACAGCTACAGTACTACAGTACCACTACTACAGTACCACAGCTACAGTACTACAGTACCACAGCTACAGTACCACAGCTACAGTACTACAGTACCACAGCTACAGTACCACAGCTACAGTACCACAGCTACAATATTACAGTACCACAGCTACAGTACTACAGTACCACAGCTACAGTACTACAGTACCACAGCTACAATACTACAGTACTACAGTACCACAGCTACAGTACTACAGTACCACTACTACAGTACCACAGCTACAGTACTACAGTACCACTACTACAGTACCACAGCTACAGTACTACAGTACCACAGCTACAGTACTACAGTACCACAGCTACAGTACCACAGCTACAGTACTACAGTACCACAGCTACAGTATAACAGTACCACAGCTACAGTACTACAGCTACAGTACTACAGTACCACAGCTACAGTATAACAGTACCACAGCTACAGTACCACAGCTACAGTACTACAGTACCACAGCTACAGTACTACAGTACCACAGCTACAGTACCACAGCTACAGTACTACAGTACCACAGCTACAGTATAACAGTACCACAGCTACAGAACTACAGTACCACAGCTACAATACTACAGTACCACAGCTACAGTACTACAGCTACAGTACTACAGCTACAGTACTACAGATACAGCTACACTGTCATTACTGAAAGGTTGGACTTTTACAGAGCTGTAGTAGTACTGCTGCAAAAGAGAATACGCTCTCAGTCACCTGGTCTTACCTGGTGAAATAAACGTTAAATAAAAATTCATACTCCTTTTACACATATAGAGGTTTAAGATTTCACATTTGTCATGTCGTAATAGCCTTATCGTAACGGTAAACTTTGTCTTTGATCGAGCTGTACTGGGAAGGTTTCTGTGTGGTGTCATACCACCCACAGAGACCATATGCTAATTAATATTCATAGATGCCAAGATAGAATCAGCCCTGCCATTTGTTTGAGGTGTCAGTTATGTAACTGATAGTGTCTGGAACATAACACTCACTCACTCACTCTGCATCTACTGTGCACAGGAGCTACTCAGAGAATTTAGAAATACTTCTAGGATTATCCAATTTACATCATAGGAATAAAACATGATCGTGGACCTTGGAATAGAATTTGTTATATCCAATATCTTCCCTCTTTCCCTCTCTCCTTCTCCTCTCTCTCTTCCTATTTTCCTCTCTATCCTCCTTCTCCTCTCTCTCTCTCCCTCTTTCCATCTCTCTCTTCCTCCTCCTCTTTCTCTCTCTCTCCATCCATGATAGGTTTGGGTTAAATTGAACATGCACGCACACACACACACACACACACTCACACGCACACACCCACACACACACACACACACACAGACCCCCCCCTCCCCCCACCACACACACACACACCCACACACCCACACACACACACATCTCTCTCAGTACCACCAACACTGTGTTTGTTCCACAGGGTGAGGGGAGCTGCCACTCTGCCAGCCCCACGAAAAGCTTCTTCTCCCGGGGTCCGTTCAGCCGCCCCTCCAGCCCTAAGTCAGCCCCGGCCCGGACCAAATACAGCCCAGGATCCCCCAAAACCATCTTCCCCTACCCCCCCTCCTCCCACCTCCAGGACTCCCCCCAAAAGTCCCCCCGACGACTCAGCTTCACCGGAATCTTCCGCTCTTCCTCCGCCAGAGACTCCGCCTCTGGCTCCGCCTCCACCTCCTCCGTACCTGGCAGCATCAAACTCTTTTCCCGTGCTAGGAGAGGTAAGAACAAGCACACACACTCGCACATGCACACGCTCACTCACTCACTCACAAACGCGCACACACACACTCACACACATTCACACGTACGCACGCACGCACGCATGCACACACACACACACACACACATATATATAGATATACACTCACCGGCCACTTTATTAGGTACACTGCTTAGTAACGCAAATATCTAATCAGCCAATCACATGGCAGCAACTGCATTTAGGCATGTAGACATGGTCAAGATGACCTGCTGAAGTTCAAACCGAGCATCAGAATGGGGAAGAAAGGTGATTTAAGTGACTTTGAACATGGCATGGTTGTTGGTGCCAGACGGGCTGGTCTGAGTATTTCAGAAACTGCTGATCGACTGGGATTTTCACGCACAACCATCTCTAGGGTTTACAGAGAATGGTCCGAAAAAGAGAAAATATCCAGTGAGCGGCAGTTCTCTGGGCGAAAATGCCTTGTTAATGCCAGATGTCAGAGGAGAACAGCCAGACTAGTTCGAGATGATAGAAAGGCAACAGTAACTCAAATAACCACTTGTTACAACCAAGGTATGCAGAAGACCATCTCTGAACGCACAACACGTCGAACCTTGAAGCAGATGGGCTACAAAAGGGGGTCTAACCCAGTACTAGCAATGTGTACCTAATAAAGTGGCACGTCTGCGTACTGTAGGTAGATGGTGTGTGGTTGTATTGTATGCTGGTAGAGGGTTTGCTAGCCTGGGGGAATTCTCTCTGTTATTTGGTCTGAGTCTCATCGTCCCTCTTCATCTCTTGCCATCTCTTCTCCTCCCACATCTTTTCCATCATCCGTCCATCTGCAACCACAACCACAATTCAACAGCAGACATCAGAGGGATTCAAACATACTGTGGTAATGTTAGACCTAGCCGGTAGCTGTTTGAAGAGGGCTTGTTAAAACGTACACTGTGTGTAGAGGCCAGTGTGTCGTGTTTGGGAAGTTGTGTGGGCGGTGCAGTGATAACGGTCTCTGCCACCAGTGTTTTTTACACTAGAACCCCCTCTGGCTTATATAACAAACCCCCCTCTCTCTCTCTCTCTCTCTCTCTCTCTCACTCTCAACTCTCTCTCTCTCTCTCTCTCTCTCTCTCTCTCTCTCTCTCTCTCTCTCTCACTCTCTCTCTCTCTCTCTTTCTCTCTCCCTATCCCTATCCCTCTCCCTGACTGTCTGTTTTTCTCTCTGCCTGTCTGTCTGCCTGTCTGTCTGCCTGTCTGTCTGCCTGTCTGTCTGCCTGTCTGTCTGCCTGTCTGTCTGTCTGTCTGTCTGGTGCTTTATTGGCATGAAGTACTTTTGTAAATATTGCCAACGCATTTGAAAACAAAATTGCATTGCAGCGTTTGGAAACTGTATGAGAGGTGGTCACTGTTTTTTAGGTGTTTCTAATACTTCATTGCTCTTTTTTTCAATTTGTATTATTCGTGGATATCTGCCCTGCATGCGTTGTTTGTAGTTTTTCTCTGTTCATGTTAGAGGGTGTTTATCCTACTGATTGAAATGTTGTTTGATAAGTGTCTCTCTTAATTAATTCCCCATTATTAGGAGGCTATTCTCGGACACATCCAAATGTACTAGTACAATGGTCTCTAGGGACATCTAGTGGTCATACAAGTGTACTGCTTTATACCAGAGTGTAGAGTGAAAAGTACACTGGGTACAACCTCCACAAAGCCTAGCCTAGCTTGGCCTAGTATAGACGTGTGTGTGTGTCTGTGTGTCTGTGTGTGTGTGAGAATAGCCATGAGACTGCTACATTGTTCCTACCAGAACAGCTACTGCCTACCAGAACAGCTACTGCCTACCAGAACAGGTTGAGTTCACAGCTGAGCAGGGAGAGTCATTTACTCCCCACTCAGACATTGTACAGTATGTGAACCAGGCATTAGATATATCTGTGTAGTGCTGTCACTGTAACTATAACACACGCACGCACACGCGCACACACACACACACACACACACACACACACACACACACACCTCTGTGAATTCATGAGTGTTTTAAGAGTTATTATTTATTCAGAGATTGCCAGCAGGAGAGGAATTCTTGTCAGATCAGATCTGGAGCAGTTCCAGGCTCAAGGTCACCAACAGCAGCGGTTTTACCATTTGACAGTTTTGGTTCTTATAGAGGGTTACAGTAGGCTGTTATAGAGGTTATTATAGAGGGTTACAGTAGGCTGTTATAGAGGTTATTATAGAGGGCTACAGTAGGCTGTTATAGAGGTTATTATAGAGGGTTACAGTAGGCTGTTATAGAGGTTATTATAGAGGGTTACAGTAGGCTGTTATAGAGGTTATTATAGAGGGCTACAGTAGGCTGTTATAGAGGTTATTATAGAGGGTTACAGTAGGCTGTTATAGAGGTTATTATAGAGGGTTACAGTAGGCTGTTATAGAGGTTATTATAGAGGGTTACAATAGGCTGTTATAGAGGTTATTATAGAGGGTTACAGTAGGCTGTTATAGAGGTTATTATAGAGGGTTACAATAGGCTGTTATAGAGGTTATTATAGAGGGTTACAGTAGGCTGTTATACACACACACACACACACACACACACACACACGCACACACACACACACTCACATTCACACTCACACTCACACTCACACTCACACAGGCCTCAAAGGGGACTTCACTTCCACACAAAATGTGACAATTACAAAGAAATTTGATAAAACTACTTCCCCATATTTGAAAAGAAATCTTTAAAGGTTTCCAAGGTCTCTCATGCATGCATGCACGCACGCACGCATGCACACACGCACGCACGCACGCACGCACACACACAGGCCTCAAAGAGTACTAGTACAATGGCTGTCTCTAGGGACATCTAATGGTCATAAAAAGACCCTGGTGTTTAATATGTTAGTCTTTATTCTCAGTAGGTCTCTGAACATCACTATAGCAGTACTGCAGCTTTTAACCATCACACCTACACATTCCAACTGTACTGTACCACACTAAGGACTGCCCCGTGCTCTCAAATCTCACCACCAAACAGACTCATTACACAGAATGGAAGGTGCAGTATATAGAGTGACCTGCATAAGTAAAGGGACAGTGAAGCCTTTTTTCTTCTTTTTGCTCCACACTCCCAACAGCGGTTCAGTTCACTCACTTGCTCCAACACAATAGTACCTCAGGACCAAAACATTCCATCAATTTGAGTCAACACACAAATTCTAACACACTCAAAACAAAACCTAAAGAGACAATACACCACAGCAAATTATCTGATCAAAAAATGAAATGACAATGAACCAAACAAACACATACTGTAAAATCACATCTTGACAATATGCTGTTTCTAGATTTCAGGCAAAATATGTTCCAGAATTGTGGCATAGCATTTCAATGAAATGACCGTGTGTGATTGCATTGTATGCTCTGCCACAATTACTGAGCACCTAGGTTCACTTTAGAATGCTAGTAATTGTTAACTGGAAGGGAGTCTGGAGGAAGTCAGTCCAGGTGTGCTTGTGTTTCAAGTAGGCTATGAAATTCAAATAAAGTAACTTAACGTCATCTTATCAACTGATCTGGTCAGATTAAAGCGACTCATGACTTAGCCTCTGTTTGTATTGGTCAGCTATGGTGGTGTAAGACAGCTCTGTAAATGTTTCAGTGGTGTAAGATGGAGTGAACAATGTGAGCTGTGAGCTTGACCTAGCTCAGCCTAGACCAGACAGACCAGTGATTTTACTCTGACACCCAACACAGTCACTTTGTGACTCAACTAACCAGGCAGCACTCAAGTGTCCAATATCCTCCTGACTCTCTCCGACGCAGCGTAACAGACTTCATTTCTCCCTTGTTCCTATAGTCCTGCTTGTCTAATATCATGGTTGTTCCCTTTTCCTTAAAGAGGGATGGCTTTTGGTCCAAGCGGCCAATGCAGAAATTACATTGGAATGCATAAAAAAAGACAGAAATTCACAACTTCAAATGAAAATAGCCAATTTATTATTCTTTTTCTGTTGAAGAAAGGGAGGGAGTGTATGTGATTTGTGTGTGTTTGTGGAAGGGGAGGGGGGTCAGGTCAGGGAGTGTGTGTCTGGGGGTGGGGAATGGGAATGGTGGGGCGTTTGGTGGTGAAGGGAGGCGTGTGTGTGTGGAAGGATGAGTTGGAAGGGTGTGTTGGAGTTGTGGGGAGGGTGTGTGTTGGAGTGTGTGTGTGTGTGTGTGTGTGTGTGCGTGTGAGTGTCACTTAAATGCCATTGTTGTGCACACGCTTGCGTGCTCTCCTCCTTTTCTTGCCGGGCTGGCTCGTGCGGGAGCGTTTGGCTGAGCTGCTGACGTCTCCTGCTTCACTCTGGTCGGCTGCTCTCTTGCGCTTCTTGCTGCCATTTCCATTGGGGGGTCTACCATTGGCTATCAGCCTCCGTCGCATCTTCCCAGGGAGCATTCTGAGGGTCTTGATGACCCATTTAGGCCTGGGAAACTGGTGATACCTTCTCTCTCTAGCGGGGGGACTCTTGACCAGCCCCTGCCCTGTCAGGTTGCAGGGAAGACTGCCTGGCACCTGTCTGGCACTGCCCTCCCCATGCCTCTGCTGCTGAGCATTCTGGGACAGGCCTGGGCACTGTGTGGCCTGCTGGGATATCTGGGGACGGGACCCAGCCTTCTGATAAGTGTCTTGATATCGAACCCTCTTCAGGATCAGCCTGATGGCACTGGGGTTATTGGGGTCCACAACCTGGAAGGACTCCCACTGGACCACTGTCTTTTTGGCCTTCGAGGAGCGGTGCACATCAGGGTTGTTCAGTTGGTCAGGAGTGAAAAGAGGCAGAGCTGTGGCTGGGCTGTTCCCTTTGGAGACCAGGGACTTGTCTGTTGGGCCACTGCTCCCCTGAAGACCAGGTTTCTTCTTTGACTTGCGCTTTCTTCTTATCTGACAGTGGGGAAAGATCATTCTAAATTAACAAGCATAGAAATTACCCAACTTTAAATTATTTTTTCTCTGGGAGTAACAATGTCAACTTTGGGGCACATTATTTTGAATGGCCTACCATCTATCAAGGCCAATTAGGCTACCCATCAATTTTGACATTCACATTTTTCTAGGCTATTTGTCCAACAATAACTGGAGGAAACTTGCTGAGATTATGGTGATACAAAAATATTACTCACGCTTTTCATTGTAGATATTCCTTTGTGTTTGCTTATAAATTCATAGAGATCCAAGTTTGTCGGTAAAAGCTTTTTAGATTGAATCCGTAGGAAACAACAAAGAAATAGTTCTGATTCTGAGTTTGTTGCCGCGTATCCAAAGATTCTGGAACTTTTCGTCATAATAGATGACATGTGGAAAAGTGCCGCGTCGATATCCATGGTAACGCGCACCTTATTTCTATATAATGTACACAAACAAACATAGGTCAAAAGTTCAAGTTGTCTGACAATACTGTCTGACATAAATGGGAATAACACTGTCAATATTTGATTGATTAAAGAATAAGAATATGTCACAGAAAAAAGCATAAAAGACATAAGAGTCGTGTCATGTGTTATATTAAAATCCATCATTAATCAGACTGGGGGCAGAAGAAAATAACTGTAGCGGAGGTGATTTGGAATGACGCTGTGATCACTACAACATTTCACGTTCCGCCCTTGTGCGTGGCTTTGATGGTGTTAATTTCCCTGCCCGTTACTGTTTTCGCAAGGTCAAAGCCAGTCTCTAAAAGGTTTTTTGAGGAGGCCGGCAGCAAAGTCATAGCATAGTTTCACTGTTACAAACTAGGACAGGACGTGAAGTCCCTCGCTGTAGTGTGCGCCAAGAATGGTGCGGCATGCGCGTTTTTAGATACGCTCCAGTTCGTCTTTTGGCCAGGATATACATTTATACGAATACACGTTTTACATGATAAGCGTAGCCTACTGTTGCAACTTTGAAGGTATATGTGATATTATTAGGCTAATTCAGATATTCCACCTCAAAATGAATGCTATCCACAACGGATAAATGGTTTTACGTACGATTGTGCTTCTTTTAATCGTTACAACTGTAATAGTACATTTCATTTGTTTGAGATTGTAGGTGCATACAGACACATTTTTGAGAATATTTCTTTTTTTCCGGTTAAGAAAACTTGACAGAGAGGGAGCTCATTGACAGAGAAAATGTATTGCGCACATGTGCAGAAGCAGCTACATACATTGGCTTCGGAAGGTATTCAAAACCCTTCACTTTTTACACACCAGAATAGTACACAATAGACTGTGTAAAGTTTCTTCTGGAACTTATTTTTCTAGTTTGAGCTATTACTTGGTTGTATGCTGAGGATTTAATCTAAAGTTTCATCTATTATTGACAAATTTGAAGCTCTATTAACTTCTAAGTACATAGTTTAGGACATCTTAAATGAGAGGACAGTTGACAGGAGTACAGCTTCCATTTACACATTACTGTGACTATGGAAAGTCTACACCTGCTTTCAAAATATTCACTTTGTGTTGCCCCAGAGCCTGAAATCAAAACACATTAAATAAGGATGTTTTTTCCCACTGTTCGACACAGCCTACTGGACATTTTCAAAGTCAAATACAAAAATCTGTAATTTATAAAAAAAGAAAGAAGACCTCCTTGCAAAAGTCTACACATCCAATGCCCTCCTAAAATGAGCTGAAATGCAAACATTTCTTCAACAAGTTAGTCAATAAGTTGAATTTATTCCATCTGAGTGCAAAGCTAATAGCTCATGTGATTTAGGAATGAATACCCTTGTCTTTGTAGGGTCCCTTTGTAGGGTCCCTGATTTGAATAGGAATCTATTACACACCATGTTGATTGACGCGACCCAGACACACCACTACCAACTCCACGGGAGAGCTGTGTGTGTCATCAGATCTCCAATCAACGCCCCATGCACACTTGCGGAGATGTGAGAGGATTGGATAGGGAGGGATAATAGAGTTATTTCCATAGAGGGCTCCCTCCCCTAAATGAACTGTGATTGTATGGGGAGAGCCATGTAGGATGTTTTTTAAATTATGAAAAACCTTGATAATGTACAGAATTAGTGAGCACAGCCTGGCCATCGAAAGGGGCAGGCACAGAAAAGGCAAATAAGCTGAGACAGAGCTCCACTTCCTCACAGAATGTTACACAATTACAAAGAAAACTACTTCCCCTAATTTGAAAAGAATCTTTAAAGGTTTCCAAGGACTCTCATGCACACACGAGCGCGCGCGCGCACACACACACACACACACACACACACACACACACACACACACACACACACACACACACACACACACACACACAGGCCTCATAGAGTAGTAGTACAATGGCTGTCTCTACGGACATCTAGTGGTCATAAAATAATATGTTAGTCTGTATTCTTAGTAGGTCTCGGAACCTATTGTTTGGGTTCCGATTTTATAGTATTTGTGTACATATTGGTTTTACCATTCAGAAATTACAACACTTTTTATGCATAGTCCCCCTTTCAGGGTACCCAAAAGTGATGGGAGAGATTTATCAAATGTCCAAATTAAGTACTCATGCTTAGTATTTGGTCGACAATCCTTTACATGTAATAACTGCCTAATGTAAGTCTGCGACTCATTGACCCCACCAGACGCTGGGTATCTTCTCTGGTGATGCTCTGCCAGGCCTGTACTGCAGCCATCTTCAGTTTTAGCAATCTGACCTAACTATCCTTTTTGAGTTTAACTGGTGGTTTGCGCCTTGCTTTGAAGCCTCTGTAATTCAACTAGTGATGTATTCCGTGGATGGTAGTCTCTGACGCATTCGCGCCTACGTCCTGGAGAGTGTTCCTGATCTGTGGGACAGTTGTTTTGGGGTTTTTCTTAATTATGGTGAGCATTCTTTGGTCATCTACTGTAGACTTCTTCTTTGGCCTACCAGCCTGTTCATGATTGCTGAATTCACCAGTGCTTTTTTTAAATGTTCTTTAAAAAAAAAAAAAAATGTATTTAATGATATTCCAAACTATTGATTTTCATTTAATTTTCATCAATAGCAACTCTAAAGGCAAACACAAAGCCTAGAATCAATACAAGACATTGATATCTCTCTTATGCCTGCACAAATGATGTGACAGAACACACCCAATATACCAGAAACCCCTCTCAAGCGAATTGTCCCATTACTTTTGGTGCCCTGAAACAGGGGGACTGTGTATAAAAAGTGTTGTCATTTCTAAATGGTGAAACCAATATGTACACAAATACCCTCAAATAAATGATTTCAGTATAGAGCCAAAATGAGAAAAAAACTGCTTCACTGACCCATGACATACGCAGGGCTCTGTATATGGAATGAGATATGGTATCAAATACATTCCTCATTCTCTTCCAACCATTGCAATGAGCCGTCCTCCAATTTCTACCTCCACCAGCCTCCCCTGATGGGAGGTATGGGAAAAGGTAGAGGAGAGGTCATTACTGAGTGGGGGCACATTGGGGGGCATAAACCTTGTTTAGGAACTGGAAGTTCAGTTTCAGTTGATTCTTTGATCTCTTTGTTGTTGAAATTAATCATCGACTGTAGCTTATAGAAAGGCCTAAAGAGCTTAGTGTAATTACAGTGTAGCTGTGCTGTTGGTTCATTCTCCTTGGTGACAACAATAGCCTCTGAGTAGAACCAACCCCCCCCCCCACACACACACACACATACACACACTCACTCACTCCCTGGTGCCTCAAACTCCATTTTCTATAAATATCCCCCTAAAATGCTCCTACAAGCCACCTCTCCCACCACCTTCCTCCAAGAAGAGAACAGGCCTCTGCTCAGACTCACATCATTCACCTTTGTTTAAAAGCTTGCTTTTGCTTTGATGATACGTAGTGAAATAGTGATATCTCTCTCTCTCTCTTCCTCACACACACACACACACACACACACACACACACACACACACACACACACACACACACACACATACATCTATGTCCTACTTGGGAGTTACAAGGGCATATCAAAAGGTTTATGTGAATCATAAAAATACAGGTCCAAAGGTAAAGGAGACACACACACACACACACACACACACACACACACACACACACACACACACACACACTCCCATACTATGGTATGTATTTCATTGAGACTATACCGAAAACCTACTAGATACTGTAGGAGATGAGGTAGTGTATTCACTGAATTATGACTGTACAGTATTACTATAAGACTACTCTATTGTGTTCGTTCCAAATCTTCTGTGATTACCAGAAGTACTGTTTGTGATAATCTTGCTGAACCAAATGACCTGCGCGGGTGGTCTCCACACCCACGCTCTGTTTACTGCTAGCAGGTCGTACCAAACGTAGCACACCTATCCTTTAGCCTGTGGTTAAGTGTGTGTGTGTGTGTGTGTGTGTGTGTGTGTACGTGCGTGCATGTGCGTGTGTGTGCGTGTGTGGTCTCTTTAAAATAGCCTGTTGCTGTCACAGATAGGCTGTGAAGGATGCCTGCACACACACACACACACACACACACACACACACACAGCTGCACATGATGGGGGGGAGGCTGTGCAAAGTAACTCATTTGGTGAAAGCTGGAACAGAGAGGAGGTGAGGACAACAGAGCTACAGGGAGAGGAGGAGGGAACGAACAGGGCTGGACTAGCTCTCATTCTCAAGTGGAGAGTGTGTGTGTGTGTGTGTGTGTGTGTGTATGCACACGTGTATGAATTACCATTTCACCCCCAATGGCAGCTTAACGTGGTCCATCAAAGAGCTAACTTTGAGCTATATGTGGATATATTGACGACGTCCCAATGTCTAGCTGTAATTCTCACGTTTACTCTCAGAATGACTCCTAGCCAGGACTGGAGTGACAAGTACAGAGAGGACTGTCAGATTGTCCCCTATTTCATTCACACCGCCCCTCCCCGCCCCGCCCTCCCTGCAGACCACACTGGGACACCTCACATATCACTCTTACCTCTGGTTGTCACCTCACCGACACTGTCACAGATGGTCACCTTTAGAACTCCCTCTCTCCCTCCCTCCCTCTCCCTCCCTCTCTCTCTCTGTCTTGCTCTCCCTTCCTCCCTCTCTCTCCCTCTTGCTCCCTTCCTCCCCCTCTCTCTCTCTTTGTTGCCATGGTTATTTCTCACCATGACTCTTTTTCTTTTTCTTTTTTTTTTCAACCATGCTGTGTGTTGACAGTGTGAGAGACATTCTGCTGCAGGTGGTTTCATATCAGACCGGTTGTTTCCCTCATGACTTTCTCCAGTAATGAGAGAGAGAGAGAGTAATGACTGAATGACTTGAATTCTTAAGTCAGAATTTTTAAGCTCACGTTTTATGATCATGAATTATTTGTTCATTATCTGTCAGCTGTATTTTGCCCACTGACTGGAACAGGCAAAGTGTACCCCCCCCCCCTATTCCCCTTGTAAGTGGTTGCTTCCAAGTTGCACAGGGATACTTAGACAGGAGACTAGATCTAGTGCGTGCAGCATCATCAGATATGGAGAGTGTAGAGTGATGCACACAGCGTTAAAACAAAGGGGGGGGGCAGGTCTGCCCTTGCAGGGTGAAACTATCTGGATCTTTTCACAGCCATAAGACGGAAATTAGTTTCTGTCACTTTTAACCATCAAGATTTTATTGTCACATGGCTCATTTACTGTCACATGGCTCAGGAGGTAGAGAGGTAGGGGCTAGGGGGTAGAGAGGAAGGGGCTAGGGGGTAGATTTGAAAACGCAGCAGTAGAAACCATGAAACCCACCGTGTCTTGTTCACCCTGACAGTCTAATCCTGTATCTGTTACTTCTCTCCTCAGCGTCGGCGGTCCCGTCCCCCTCTTCCACCCCTCCCACCCAACAGCCCACCAGACCCCCACCCTTCCCCCTGGAGGCCCTGCTGCCCAGCAGACAGCGCCCATGCCCCCGGCCCTTCCCTCTGGAGGCGTACCACAGCGAGCCGGAGAGGCCGGAGGCTCGGCTACGCTCCTACTCCTCCCCCCCGGACACCGGGCTGCGCTTCAGTCTGGCCTCTGCCAAACCACCACACACACCCTCCTCCGCCCCTATCGCTGTCGCTTCTCCACCGGTAGGAACACCACTCCCTCCTGTTTTTGGAAATAGATCATTGATAGAAATGGTGCTGTCGCTTTTTACTCATGACATGTAGACCTAGACATAATGATTTTGAAAATAAAAAACTATCATCATCATTATCATAGTTGCCATCATCATCATCATCATCATCATTATCATCAGAGTCTGAGTCAGTCAGTAGCTGTGAATTTCATTGGTTTAGCTCCAGAGAAATGAAGGCCCTGCCACCATAACGCAGTTTCACAGAGCGTTAAAACATGTGCATTTACACATGAGACTGGAAATGGAAACGGAGAGCGGTTTAGACGGTCGATATGTTCAACAGATCTGTGCCTCGGTGTCCCAGACGAGCTCACTGCTCCAGTCTGTCGTTCACTGCGGCTGCGGCAAAGTGGAATGTTCCACTGAACCCGAAAAGAGGATGGGCAACGGGTAAAACGGGCACGGTGGTCCTATTAATCGTCCTAAACGTCGGCACGACGTCGAGAATGAAACCTGCCTGAGAATGGGCTTGTAGGTGAAGCTATTCACACTGGACTATACACCAAGAGAGAGATACTCATCTCTGAAAACCACCCGAGAGAATCGGTCGGAGTCAGACAGGTTTTGGTCGTTTTCGAAAGCGTTAGTCAGTATGTCTATCATTCGTGTTAGGGTTCAAGATCCACGTCAAACGAGGGGCGACCTGGTTTTATGGTAGCGAAGCAGGGTTACAGATATATCCATGAACGTTACCCGAGCTACACTTCCAATATTTCCCTGTGCGTGTCCAGGAAAACCAACCGCGTCGCCGCTCTCGTCTCTGTGCCGCCTGCTTGCCTGCCGGTATCCCGTAACCGTAGCGTAACGTAGTGAGAGAGAGGGCAGGGACACTGTTCACTATTTTCTGCATCTTTCGACAGGTTCATCGCGGTTTCGCAGCCGAAGGCATGCTGGAAAAACTAGATCAAGAAGATGAAGGTAAGCCACGAGTCGCATGTCGTTGGAAATGTATTTATAACATGTGCCGGTGTTACAATACTCGATGTGACCATATTGACCGGTTTCTGTGAGTGCTGCTTTATCATACTGTCGTTATGTGTGTATGCCAGGGAAGCCTGCAAGAACATGGACATAGCCTTATGCCCTCATGGTTGTTGCGATCATCAGTGACAGTGTACGCTATCCGAAATAGGCAATCCGAAATATATGATGTAGATGTTTCTATGATACGCTAGTCAGACAACTGTCTACAACACAGTTGTCAACATAATGAATGCGAACGGCTTTAGAATCACTCGGCTTAGAGAGAAAGAACTGGTTTAAACACATCCAGATATTTTATTTTGTCAGTTTTCTATTGGGAACCGACAACTCCGTCTGTGTGTAGTCGACTATTTCAGAGGTGGCAGGGGGAGGCGGGGATGGACGTTAAGGTGCGAGGGGGATTCCGTCCATGTTGGAAGGGATGGTGTTTATCGTCATCCTCATAAACCTGTTGGCTCTAGCCTCCAGCTGTATAGTGATGGTGTGCTTGGCTAAGACCAATAGGCGTCTAGCCAGTGGAGCATAGTGGTGCTACCACGCACGCACACACACACACACACACACACACACACACACACACACACACACACACACACACACACACACACACACACACACACACACACACACACACACACACACAGACAGACAGACATGCATATATACAGGTAGGGTATTAAATTAGGCTGTGGCTGTAAAATAATAACTATGGTAGACAACTATGTTTAGATGGAATTTCCCTGCAAATAAGGAGATTCATCTAAACATTTAGGAATATCTCTAACCTCTTCAACTATTGGTTCCTGATGTTGAATCAGAGACCAGCTGCCCATGAACTACAACTTTAACAAACTACAGCCCTCTGAGACTCACTCATCCTCTGAGTGTCTCCCCCACCCTACACTGTCCGTGTCATCCACTCCTCTCTCTCAATCATCAGCTTTGTCCAGCACGGCGGAGAGAGAATGATCTGTTGCAGATCCAATTACGTAACATTATATAATATTTAATACTAATGGTAATAGCCTAGATATCATAACTCAGTTGAGCTTTACATAACGTAGGATAAAGGGATTTAAAAAGCACAGAACATCCATTTAAAGTTATTTTTTCATAAATGTAATTTTCATATATTCCCTCTCTAGGGTTCGTTGAATACGACTGGCTGTAGCCACAACAAAAGGTCCATTCTGTTCTACAGTAACTCAGCTCTCTGAGTCGCTGACATGGCCTACTGCCAGAGCGCTGCTCAGTGGCTAATCCACATACTCAGACGCCCTGAGAAATCCACTGGGAGAGTGCTTTGTGAGGATTGCTACAGCTCATTTTGGGGGTGTGACCATGAGGCCATGATTTTGGACAGCAGACATGGTCATTGTGTTCAGGGCCTTTAGAATTGAGTGCCCTCTATGCTATGCAAATTTCTAAATTAAGCACTCGTGTTTAGTATTTGGTTGACAATCCTGTTGACAAAAAGTGTTTTGAGGATGTTTTGCCTTAAATCTCCTCGTCAGCAAATTGAATGCATGTTCAACAGGATTTAAATTTGGAGATTGACTTGGCCAGTCAACAACTTTCCACTTTTTGGCCCTGAAAAACTCCCTAGTTGCTATGGCAGTATGTTTTGGGTCATTCTCCTGCTGTATGATGAAGCACCGTCCAATGAGTTTGGAGGCATTTGCTTGTACTTGTTCTGACAATGTATTTCTGTACACTTCAGAATTCATCATCAATGAAGACAAGTTAGCCAGTTCCAGTTCCAACCATATTTCACAGATTTGGCAGTTACATTTTTTCTCCACACTTTAATCTTGCCATCACTCTGGTACGTGTTAATGTTAATGTACATGTTAACAGACCACCCTGTTTTTGTGGATGACTAGTGGTTTGCACCTTGCAGTGAAGCCTCTGTAGTTCTGCTGGTGAAGTCTTCAGCGGACAGTGTTCCTGACGTGGGACAGTTGTTTTTTTTCTTGTTTTTTTAATCATGATGAGCATTCTTCGGTCATCCTCTGTATAAGTCTTGTGCGATTTCTGAGCTCACCAGCGCTTTTTGGTACGTTTAAGGTTTTGGCTATGTTCCTGATTAATTTTTTCTGATATTTCAGCCTCATAATGGCTTCTCTGACTTTCATTGACGCCTCTTTGGTCCTCATGTTGACAGACACCAATAACTATGCATAAAAAAAGTGTTGTAATATCGGAATGGTGAAACCAATATGTACAAAAATCCCATCACATAGAAGATGAGCCGCTTCAACCTCTACCAATAGTAGTTCTTTGTTTTCAAATCCAAACCTTTGGAGTGTAGAGCCAAAAGAAGAAAACATGCTTCACTGTCCCATTACTTACGCAGGGCACCGTAGCTGCTTCCTCTCAGCTCTGTTGGGCTGCATTTGCTCAGTCTGCTTGTTTCCACTCAACCTCTCTGTGATTCTCCTCCCCAGCTGTTGAAGAATCAGAGAGGGACATCTACATGCGCTTTATGAAGTCACACAAGTGCTATGACATAGTTCCCACCAGCTCCAAGCTCGTGGTCTTTGACACGACACTTCAGGTAAGCGCACAATATTCCACTCCCATTGCTTATTGTCTCTACCAAGTGCAAACCAACACTGTTGACATTGTCAGTCTTCACGACTGTTTGCTTAGTTTAGAGCTAGACCTAGCCCCAACCCTGACTGTAACGTACAGTAGTTATTTTTTTATGAACTCAACCCCTCTCATCTGGCCAAGCAGTTTTAAATCAACTACGTTTGATACCATTCCTCATTTCATTCCATGCATTACAATGAGTCCTCCGATTTCTACCTCCTCCAGCTGTTTTTCAGTTTTTATTGGACAGAGACAGTAGAGAAAGACAGGAAGTAAGGAGGAGAGGGCATGTCAGCAGGGCATGGGCTGGAATCGAAACCCATGCCGACATTGGCTTACAGTATGTGTGCACTGTAGGCCGTGGTGCTAGACTGGACCACCTGAGACCATCTCTCTGTGATTCTAAACTCTTCTACAGTGTCTTATACGTTTTGACATTCCTGTGTTCAAGATGGTCCCTCGTAGAGCTGATCACTGCTGTGTTAACATCAGCAGCCCTGATCTAATCTCTGAC
The DNA here is from genome assembly GCF_951799395.1 of Argentina silus. Lineage (NCBI taxonomy): Eukaryota > Metazoa > Chordata > Actinopteri > Argentiniformes > Argentinidae > Argentina > Argentina silus. The sequence continues at coordinate 35,042,618 of NC_139655.1, read as the reverse complement.
TCTACAGACGATTGCAATCAAAATGAAATGTTTAATCTGGGCGAGAGTATTGTCTAATTTAATCCACCATGTAAATCTCAGTAGGCCCTTTTTAATGACCATAACCCCTCCTATTAGAGTAGATGTGATAGGACCAGCTTGTGGATCATCTGATCTCTGACATACAGTATTGACAGAGGTGGAAAGTGCCTCTTACCTAAACTACTCACATTACTGCAGTTCAGTAGATATTTCAAGGACTTATTTTTGAAGGTTTGTCAGTTTACTTTTACTTGAGTAGGTTTTGAATAAAGTATTCTACTTCTCTACTTTTTTTAATCATCCATTACAGAGTACAATCCATCACAGTGATATCCAAAGCAGAATCATACCAGCATTTTCCCGGCCTCTGTTAAGGGCAGGTTTTTAGCCCAAAAAAATAGCAGTTGTGCCAAGTGATACTCAACAAGCATCGCGCCTAAACAGGCCAAAGAAACCAAACTGTCCACAAAATCTGAACGATGATCGGTTATGAGATTTAATTTTGATGATGATAAATTGCAATAATCAAGGCAAATGTTTCATTTTGGAAGTAATGCAAATTACTTTTACTTGAGTACTTTTTAATGGCCTACTTTTTGACTTTGAGTAACAGTACTTCTACTTGGATATTTCATTACTCTTTCCATCTCTGGGTATTGAGAGGGAACATTTTTATTATGGCTCCATAAGATGATTAAACTTTCATGTCTTAACATGAGTCAGAGAAAAGAAGCTCATGAATGTTTTACATTTACTGCAGAGACTATGGAGACGTAAGAGCATGCTAGTGTGTGATAGCATGAGACATAGCGATAGCATGTTAGCATGCTAGTGTGTCGTAGCATTATATGGTGGAACAGTTGCAGGCTACTGTGCAATAGCCATAGATGTCATATTTTCTTTTCTTCTCCCTACACTACCTATAGACACAATGTTCTCTGTCTGTGCTAAACCTGAAGTCTTCTCCCTACACTATATATAGACACAATGTTCTCTGTCTGTGCTAAACCTGAAGTCTTCTCCCTACACTATATATAGACACAATGTTCTCTGTCTGTGCTGAACCTGTAGTCTTCTCCCTACACTATATATAGACACAATGTTCTCTGTCTGTGTTGAACCTGTAGTCTTCTCCCTACACTATATATAGACACAATGTTCTCTGTCTGTGTTGAACCTGTAGTCTTCTCCCTACACTATATATAGACACAATGTTCTCTGTCTGTGCTGAACCTGTAGTCTTCTCCCTACACTATATATAGACACAATGTTCTCTGTCTGTGTTGAACCTGTAGTCTTCTCCCTACACTATATATAGACACAATGTTCTCTGTCTGTGTTGAACCTGTAGTCTTCTCCCTACACTATATATAGACACAATGTTCTCTGTCTGTGCTGAACCTGTAGTCTTCTCCCTACACTATATATAGACACAATGTTCTCTGTCTGTGTTGAACCTGTAGTCTTCTCCCTACACTAGCCATAGACACCATGTTCTCTCTCTCTATTCAACCTTCAGGTGAAGAAGGCATTTTTTGCCCTGGTCGCCAACGGTGTGCGGGCGGCTCCGCTATGGGAGACCAAGAAGCAAAGCTTTGTGGGTAAGTAGGGAGTGTCTCTTTGTTTCCACTTGTGCCTGTTATAACACTGTTATAACATCTCTGTTGTCCTCTGGTGATCACTCTCCTCTGATCCTCTCATCTCTTTCTCACTCTTCATTCTAATTATTCTAATCCCTCCATTCCCACCCTCTCTGTGATATCTCCCTTCTCGGCATCCTCTCAGTAACACTTCCTCCTCCCCCTCAACCCTTTCTCTCTCCTTCCACTGACCTCTCTCTCCTCTTTTCCTCTCTATTTCCCGGATCAGGGGCGGCTGGTGGAGGTAGAAATCAGAGGGATGGGCTCATTCCATAATGCTTGGAATTGAATGAGGAATGGTATCAAAACCTGTGTGCGTGCATGCGTAAGCGGGCGTGCGTGTGCAGATGGTCTGTGCCGCGAATAGACCCCTCATCCACTTCACTGTCCCTTCTCAGCTCTAGGCTGTTTTCTGACGAGAGAGAGAGAGAGAGAGAGAGAGAGAGATTCAAGCGTTGCCCCCATCTCTCTCTCTCTCACTCACTCTCCACTATGTTCCTTTGCCAATAGGTACTTGAGTGCACATATTATGCTGAGACAACAACATCATGTAACAAGAACCCCCATCTCTCTCTTTCTCTCTATCCAGGAATGTTGACCATCACAGACTTCATCAACATCCTCCATAGATACTATAAGTCACCCATGGTAGGTGATTGGGGGTTATTATAGTAAAGCCTGTGTGTGTGTGTGTGTGTGTGTGTGTGTGTGTGTGTGTGTGTGTGTGTGTGTGTGTGTGTGTGTGTGTGTGTGTGTGTGTGTGTGTTATGTACAGGACAGTAAAAATGCCCTTGAGGCTGTGATTTATCGTCAATATTAGTGTTAGGCACGACGCACAGCTGGAAACCCTCCACCAAGTGACAATATTGATGATAAATCAAGGCCATTTTTCCTTTTATACAATGGTTACGCAACAAAATCTGAAAAAAATGCTTTAATTATTTATTTCGTGTTTAAGTATTAATTTTGATAGATGTCAAGCTGGTTTCAGCTCTGCACTGAGAAATATAGTTCCCAAAATTATCTTGGGAACCTGATACACAAATCTACTGCAGCGTATAAATATCATAACTGGTGATTTAACCGTGACATTATCGTTATTAAATCACAGCTTTGAATGGCTCTCGGCCAATCACAATGCTTGTTTCAACCCGTTGTATAATGGACGTTCTGGAACATCAGGCTTCATAGCAGAGTGGAGACACATCAGCATTAATAGGTCATGTGGTGTAGCAGCACCACACACACACACACACACACACACACACACACACACACACACACACACACACACACACACACATACACACACACCCTGCTTATAGCTAGGCATATCACAGTAGCTGTGCCAGCCTATAGTAGTCTGGCTATAAATATCCCTGTTCTGTTCTTCAGAGAGTCACTGGCAGTATCATCTACTGCCACACTTATGCCCATGATGACTGACTGATTAAATATCTTATCATAGTGTATTGTACGTTTTTGAGTAGGATGAGCGGACCCAGGTGCGGTGCATATAAATGAGGCAGATAAGTAGGCAGAAATAGAAAAATAAAAGGATCTTTACTTTAAATGTGCTGCACCACCAGCTTAGCAGTCTCCCGGGCAGACAGGAGTTTGGGGAGGGGAATGAAGTGGGCTGCCTTTGAAAAACGGTCCAAGAGGCACTGGAGGACCAACCAAATGTGCTGCTCGTGTTGGAGAAGATGAGGATGTCGTCCAAGTACACAAAAATACGGTGGTCGAGTAGGTCCTGGAGCACGTCGTTCTCCAGTTCCCGGAACACCGCAGGCGCATTCGCGAGGCCGAAGGGTACTCGTAGTGGCCAGTAGGAGTGTTGAAGGCTGACACCCTTCCTGAATCTCACCAGATTGTATGTGTTGCGGAGATCCAGCTTGGTGAAGATCCGGGCCCCCTGCAGAGGCTTGAAAGCCATCATGGCTTTGACATGGCACAGACATGTCCTGATCGCCCGCAGTATAGGCAGTGTCCTCGCGCAGGTGGCATTGCCTCTCCTCTCTGGAGAGACGTATCCCTCTCAACTGCATGGGCTCTCCTGGGGGTAGAGGGACGGCGAGTAGGCTCTGGACTGGCTGGGATTCGGGGAGACACGCCGGGAGTTGACCTCCTCTTGTGCATCCTCTCTCGACGCCATGATGAGTGAGGGAGTGAGTGAGTGAGGCAGCACAGAGGGCGGCCGGAGGGAGACACCTAGGGTTCACATTGGGAAGTGCGACCCCACCCGTAACACTGTATTCTATTCTGTCAGCATGACCTCATTCAACTGAAGTTCAAGTGGAGGATTATCACTGGTGAGAGGGAGGAGCTTCTTTACTCCACTGATACCTCAGTGACCTTGCAGGCTTACTGAAGTCATCCTCTACTACCGCTACGAGGGACCGTGTGTGTGTGTGTGTGTGTGTGTGTGTGTGTGTGTGTGTGTGTGTGTTTGTGTTTGTGTGCGAGTGTAAATATTTGGATGGCAGTGTGTTTAAGATCTCAAAGGTCAGTGCCTGATGGGTGAATGTCTGTTTCAGGTCCAAATCTACGAGCTGGAGGAACACAAGATAGAGACATGGAGAGGTATGGGGGAGTGTGTTACAGGACTACAGGGCTTAGGTTACAGGGCTACAGGGCTTAGGTTACAGGGCTACAGGGGTTAGGTTACAGGGCTACAGGGGTTAGGTTACAGGGCTACAGGGGTTAGGTTACAGGGCTACAGAGGTTAGGTTACAGGACTACAGGGGTTAGGTTACAGGGCTACAGGGGTTAGGTTACAGGGCTACAGGGGTTAGGTTACAGGGCTACAGGGGTTAGGTTACAGGACTACAGGGGTTAGGTTACAGGGCTACAGGGGTTAGGTTACAGGGCTACAGGGCTTAGGTTACAGGACTACAGGGCTTAGGTTACAGGGCTACAGGGGTTAGGTTACAGGGCTACAGGGGTTAGGTTACAGGGCTACAGAGGTTAGGCTACAGGACTACAGGGCTTAGGTTACAGGGCTACAGGGGTTAGGTTACAGGGCTACAGGGGTTAGGTTACAGGGCTACAGGGGTTAGGTTACAGGGCTACAGGGCTTAGGTTACAGGGCTACAGGGCTTAGGTTACAGGGGCTTTCTGCAATTCTTGTATACCGGGCCAGTTGGATTTAGTGGTGTGTTAATATGTGTGTGTGTTGTATTATGCTTAATGTTATCTCACTATGAAGTCAAAGACAAATTGTTGTTGTGTTGTATCGAATACTTTTCTGTTGTACTCTCCAGAGCTCTACCTGCAGGAGACGTTTAAGCCCCTAGTGAACATCACTCCTAATGCAAGGTAAGACACCCCAACCAACCCTAACACTAAACCCCCCCAACCCTAACACTAACCCCCCCAACCCCCTCTCTCTCTTTAGAGGTAAAGTAATGGACTGTTACAGAGTGTTATACATATATTCCTTGTATAAGAGATTGTATATACGACAGATGTGCCACTCCCTTGAAGGGGAAGATGGCGTTCGTCCCACTAGTCCTACATTTCTGACCAATTACCACACAGTTATGGATGAGCGTTACTGACAGTTGTCGTTGCTAGGTTTGCGTTGCTAGGATCTTGTCTTCCTCGTGCTGTTTCTCTAGCAATGCCCGTGTGAGACTAGAGCAGGAGGCTAGGAAGGCTAGGACAGAGCCAAATAAAGTGTCTTTTTAAGACATTAAAAACAACTTTTAATAATCAAATGACCACACAAAAAGAAACTTTACTCAACGACACTTGAATAATTCACAGTCTTTTCACTGTATAGTAACCATGTCTGACATTTTGATCGCCAATCTGTAACTCAAACCTTTTGCAACTTGTATGGGGCCGGGGGAGGGGAGGTGGGGTCGTCTTGTCATTCTCGTGACTACCTTGAGGATGGTAGCGGCTTGAACTGTGGTTAATGAACCGATTATCTTAATAAACTACAACTCATCAACGTTTGCCAGATCAAACCCCTGACCAATAATGGGTGTTGGACATGACCAAATGGCCAGACATAATACAACTGCCTTTTGACCCAGGTATGTGCGCGCACTTTTAACGTGACGTCGCCAACCCACCCATCTATAGGCGACCTGTCTAAAAAAACAAAACAGCATTGGTCTCCTTATTGAAAAATCCAAAGAGGCTTCGCCAAGATGGCGGCGCAGTGAACAGGCTTCCTATAAAGAGCATGTATGCTCCTAGATTTCCCCGGGGGAAGGTGTAGCACTCTCCCTCCATATGTCTGCCTCTTTCTCTCCTTCCTCCTCCTCTTTCTCTCCTCTTCTAGCCATTTTAATCTACACTTTTCAGTAAAATATGAGTGAAAGTAAGTCAGTTCTATCACCACCTTGCTGAGGACCCGCCCCCCCTGGGACCCCTTTTTCCTTTGAGAACCACTGTTGTACTGTAACCCCCACTGTCTGGCCCACTCTCTCACTCCTCTGGTCTGGTTGTGGCATTGTTGCGCTCTTCCGCCTCCTGGTGGAGGAACACACACACAGCAGCTTTATCTGACTGACTGCCATGGGGATTCATTATTTATAACAATTAGAATGTTATGTATTGTTTTCTTTCAACACTTTCCTGTTCTAATGTTAACCCTCTCCTCTCCTCTTTGTCAGTATCTTTGACGCGGTGCACTCTCTGATCAAAAACAAGATCCACCGGCTGCCCGTCATCGACCCGGTTAGCGGAAATGCCCTCTACATCCTCACACACAAGAGGATCCTCAAGTTCCTGCAGCTCTTTGTAAGTCAATCCTCATAGATCATATACAGTTCAATAGACATATAGACAGATTTGGTACAAGATTCATGTGTGTGTGTGTGTGTGTGGGTGTGTGTATCTAACTGTGTGTGTGTGTGTCCGTCCGTGTGTGTGTGTGTGCGTCTGTCTGTGTGCTCCAGGTGTGTGAAATGCCCAAGCCAGCATTTATGAAGCAGACTCTGGAGGAACTGAGCATTGGTACCTACAGCAACATCGCCTTCATCCACCCCGATACACCCATCATCAAAGCCCTCAACATCTTTGTAGATAGAAGGGTGTCTGCACTGCCTGTGGTGGACGAGTCAGGTAGGGGTGTGCATGCGTGCAGACAGAGCTGATGGTTAAGTTGTAGATGGGTGGATACGCTGAATGTTTATTTTTTATGTCTTTTCAGGAAAAGTCGTGGATATTTATTCCAAATTTGATGTCATAGTAAGTTCTCTCTTTCTTACTCTAGTTAATCACCCTGTTGAACAAAGCACTGACTGACTGAGACATACAGTGATTCTTTGATAGACAAAGTCTAAAACAACAGATACCCTATTGCAATATGATGTAGCATTTACTCTGTAATAATATTCCTCTTCTAATTCTATGATAGGTTGTATGGCAGGCGAGGCTGGTCAAGATAGAAATCGGAGGATGGCTCATTGTAATGCATGGGATGAGGAATTGGAAGACCATTTCTTATTCCATCCCATGCATTACAATGAGCCCATCCTCTGATTTCTACATTCACCAGCCCCCCCTGGTGTTTGGTGAACATGACCAGATGATTCCACGTGAATCTAGAAACTAGAACAACGTGATTCTACTATGATGATTCATTCTGCTTGTGTGCGCAGAACCTGGCAGCTGAGAAGACCTACAACAACCTGGACATCTCGGTGACTCAGGCCCTCAGACATCGCTCCCAGTACTTTGAGGGAGTCATGAAGTGTAACAGACTGGAGACACTGGAGACCATCGTGGACAGGATAGTCAAAGCAGAGGTGAGAAGCACACACACGCACGCGCACACACACACACACATGCACACAATAAGAGCTGCAGACCTTGGTATATTGATGGTCTCCCCCCCCCCCCCCCCCACACACACACATACACAGGTCCACAGACTGGTGGTGGTTGATGAGAACGCCAGCATCGTCGGCATCGTCTCCCTGTCCGACATCCTGCAAGCTCTGGTGTTGACACCCGCAGGTACACAGCCTTCACCCTGCCTCTCAGGAGAGGTTGAGTGTGATTAGTTTAATATGCATGAATCGGGGCTCATACATATTACATTGTATATTCAGAGCCTGTCAAACTGTTCCTTCACAATACCAAGCTCTCCTCTCTCTCTGTCTCCAGGGATCGGCAGGAAAGAGAACCAACCGGAAACATTCCCAGAAGTAGTTATGGAACCAGAGGTGGAACCAGTAGAACCAGAGGCAGATGTGGAACGAAAGACGGAAACAGAAGCGGAGGCAGAATTGGAAGCTGAAGTTGAGGCAGAGTTAAATGCAGAGGTAGAAGCAACAGAGGAGACAGAAACTGAGGAGGTAGAACCTACAGCAGAAACTGAAGAGGTAGAACCTAAAGCAGAAACTGAGGAGGTAGAACCTAAAGCAGAAACTGAAGAGGTAGAACCTAAAGCAGAAACTGAGGAGGTAGAACCTAAAACAGAAACTGAAGAGGTAGAACCTAAAACAGAAAGTGAAGAGGTAGAACCTAAAGCAGAAACTGAAGAGGTAGAACCTAAAACAGAAACTGAAGAGGTAGAGCTAGAGGGAGAGGGAGAGGTGGAGATGAAAGGAGAGGTGGAGGTAGAGACTGAGGCGGAGGCGGAGGTGATTCCTAAGCCTGAAGTGGAGGAGGAGCTTGAGTAATGTTGGAGGCGGAGTCTACTCGCAGTGACTGATCTGCTGTGACATGATGCCGCGAGAGGAAGTTCGCAAAGAGGAGAGGCGGGACCAGGCCCCAGGCGTATTGGTATTGGTATTGGCCAGGCTCAGGAACAGTTCTGATTGGGTGGTGCAGCGGAGGGGTGGCACTCTGAGAGCCAGGTACCTGATGAGTAATTTGCTGTGATGAGAGACAGGTCACAGAAGTAACGGACCCCCCTGGACCAATCAGGGATCACTAGCCCCTCCCCCCTCGACACTCCTGGAGATCTGAGAGGATTGGATAGTTGGAATCAACATGGTGAATATTTCATCCAGCCTATCAGAGGGCAAAATTCATGAATAATTAGCTACTACCATTTGATTTACACCTATCCAAGCCTCTCAGATCTATAAAAAGTTGATTTTGGAATTCAGCATGCATGTCTGTGGTCTTCACCTCCACTATTAGGGTTGGTTTATTTATTTTTTGTTGCAGGGTATGTGCTCTAAGGCTTTATCAGAAGCATGCCGCCTCCACTCAGAGTTTGACTTTATTTAGCACATGGTTGTGTGGGTGGAGCTCACCGCCCATGGTGGCTCGTCATTGGCTGACAGAGAGACTGTTTAAATGTTTTCAACTGAATGTGAGCCGATCACAAACCAAACCCATGTTCCAGTCATGGACGTGTCGATCTATCACTCCTGTTGATTTGCTGAAACAGATTATTTTCACTCTAATCAAATTTTAGCTCTGTGTTTTTATTTTTATTTTCTTGCTGTCTTGATTTGAAATGATGCTGTAAAGATAGATTTATCTATTTATTTTTTAATAGACCTTTTTGTGTTAAACTACTATTTTGAAGATGGTGGAGGAGAGGGAAATTCCCAGTGTCCCAAGTATGGTGGTGACATTGGTTGTTCAATGCAATAGAAGAAGCAGCAGCTGCCAACTGTACACAGGACAGTATATAGGCCTACAGTACAATATATAGGCCTAAAGAACAGTATATAGGCCTACAGTGCATCATGTCCAGACATATCTTGTACTCTGTAACCATGGTACTGTAAATGTAGACAAACGTTCATACTGAGGAACTACAAGTGCCAGAGAGATGTCTATTTTTTCTGTGAACTCAAGTGTAATCATAATCTTTGTAATACTTACAGATTTCTGTTCATGTCATTTTGATTGTGGAGTGTATATTATATTATGTGATGAGGCGTTTCTCCATTTAAATACAGTACAGCACAGGCATGGTAAGGACACTGTCTGTCATGGTTATACACAGACCTACTGTAGATTTCTGTCGTGATTTTTTGAATATGCTGTTTGAGAAAAGTAATAAACCATACTGATTTTCTGAATCTCCCTCAACTGCTCTGTATAGTCTTTGTTTCAAAACAAGGTCAGAGGGTATGTTTGGAACAAGACGTGTACACCAATACACAGACTGTTGTAGAAACGTCTACTATCATACAAGGTGTGTTACTGATAAAGACACGACCACTGTCATGATAAACACTTGGGATTGAGCAGAATCATTTGAGTTGGAGTGGTTCCTGAACGTTTCTTATTGGTTGTTTCCACTGATAGTGAGGGGCACCTGACTTGTGACCTATAGAGGTATCTCATACATGTGCCCTCTTGTAAATATAGGAACTATTTGGACACACCAACTAGGGACATGTTATATTCAACTAGGAACAGTTGACTATACATACATTTATACAATATATAATATATTGTTCTGCTATTGAAGTATGCGTGTGCCTCCTGTGCAGTGGTTGTAGGCTATCCTTTGGGGATGTGCACAGGCAATTCATTGAATTACTAATTTGGTCATCAGTGTTTTAATCCTTCCAATTCAGTTTTACGAATTCGGTATTTCATTCTCAAATGAAATCACATGAGATGCGTGTCAGCAGTGTCACGATGCGACAGCCGACTGTCTGTGCGGTCTACCCGGGTCTACCCGTACGCAATAATACGCGCAATTATACACTTTCTCAAAAGCCCATCACACTTAATTTGCAATACACAGATTGTTGTTCAGTATCTTACAAGGTGTGTTACTGATAAAGACACGAGCACTGTCACGACAAAAAGGTTGGGATTAAGCAGAATCATTTGAGTTGGAGTTGAACGCTTCTCATTGGTTGTTTCTACTGATAGTGAAGGGCACCTGACTTGTGTCAGAGGCAATTATAAATGGTCCATGCGCTACAACAGAGAAAGCACGTAGGCGCACACCACAGACAAATAAGGAAGGATAAAAGAGAAAGGTAAATCTATCATTTAATCTGTCTGAAAATTACACAGACCTAATTATTGACAAATATACATGAAGTTCACTCTCACTCTCACTCTCAAACAATTGTACTTAGTAGTGAACTTTATACCTTACAACTTTATACTAGGATCAGTTTATATTACCCGAATGGATATACAGTACAATACAGTAATCAGACCTTAGCCACATGACAAGTTGTTTATTGGAACAATTTAGTTCAGTTTAACAGACGTGAATTCTGTACTGACTGTGCTCATCTTTCAGGTAACAATATGTTCAGAAACATTTAAAAAGTCTAATTATTGTGTTTTTTGGCATATGTGTATGTATACAATAAGATCTAGGCTACGGGTTTCGATGTGAAATCGAAAGTCGGAAATTGACAGAGAAGTGCAAATTGGCTTCAGTTAAAACAGTCATGTCACCACATTGTTTGGGTGTAACAGTATTGTCAAGTCTATCTCATGCACGTGCCTCCTTGTGAATGTAATAACATGTACATGGCCTATCCAACCCCTCAGGCTATGTTTGTTAATTACATTATTTCACTTTAAATTGATTGTACAACAAACCCCTTGTGTCACGTAGGCTATGCACAGCCTTATTGTGTGCGAATATTATTGTTCTAATCGTTGTAAGTGTCCATATATGTCCAAACCACCTTTGCGAGTTTGCGTCTCCAGATGTTGACATCTCGATCACTGGTGCGTGGGCTGAGACTCGGGATGTGGAGACAGGTGTCGTCCACCAGCACCGCGGGAGCAGCCCCCAGCAAAGGTAACAATGTCATCCAAAACACCCTCTGAAAGATGCGCACATGGAAACTAGCCAAATGGTGGCATTAGTGGCATTTCTAAAATTATACATATAACCAAATAGTTAAATTTCAACCTTACAATGGAGTGACAGACATAACGTGTATAGTTCGGTCAAGTTGATCTTACTGATGATTAAGCCGTCAAACGACACTTGTTGCTATGGAGAGACAGATAACGGGTGTCACATGCCACTCACTCCTGGCCTCCAGCCAAGCGTGGTATAAGGTCGTTGGAGGCGGTCAATATGGGTATCGAATTCTGTGTTTATACGGTTGTTGGAGGCGGGGTGTGCCGGTGGAGTCCGTGGCTGCTGGGCTGGATGGGCGGCAGAGGGTGACTCTCTTTGTCCGGTAGAGCCAGGGCTAATGCCATTGACTGTATTAACCTCTTAAAATGAATGCCCTATTTCACTAATTTCCGCCTAAAAACCAGACCCAAACTAAACTGCTTATAACATTAGAAATATGATGGTCAGATGCCAGGTAGGTAACACCTTGAGGTTTTGTGTGGATATGCTCAGATCATAGTTCAGAATGACGTACTACACAGGACAAGGAGATAAAGTAAACAATAATCAAATTAATAATCACATTAAAGCAGAATTTGGGCCCGTCCGGCTTAAGAGGCCTTTCACTTAGTAGGCGGAGAATTAGGCATTCATGTTACGAAAAATGAACATTCTTGGTTATTGGCTTACATAACACATAATACAAATCATAGGGTAATTTAATTGTACTATTGGCCATATGATTTGCATTATGCGTTATGTGTATATCCTTTGTTTTTATTGATGTGTGAGCAGCAGCACTTTCATCTGTTCAAGACACATTTCGCTTCAGAGACAATAAAGTTGATCATATCTTATATTTGTGTATAGTGCGAGCTATAGCCATATTAGCTATAGCCAGGTTAGTCTCACTAGGTTTCTGGGTTCCGAGATTATAGCCATAAAGTTATGGGTTTATTTGTTAATGTTGTATTTACCCCTTATTTTTTATCAGGTAAGTTGTTCTGTTTTGCAGCAACAACTTGGAGGGAAGTTGCAGGGGAGACGAGAGGGGATGAATGAGCCAATTGAAAGCAGGGGGTGATAAGGTGGCCATGATAGTATGAGTTACTGTATGGGCTGTCTTTCTGTCTGTGTGTCTCTCTGTTCACAGGTATCACAGCAGATGTGCTTGACTGCACCGTGCCTCAGTATAACTGCCGCCTGGACACGCCCCTCCCAGATGTTCCGTTCGTGCAGAGCCTCAACGGCGAGCAAAAGCAGCTGAAGGAGAAGGAGAAGGGATCCTGGACCAAACTCACCAAGGAGGAGAAACTGGCATGTACAGACCATTTATTTTCTCCCTTCTCCCGTTGTACATGCGAGCTGCTGGATAACGGAGTTTTCTTTTTCCTGATCGTTCTGTTGATTTACAGTGTTATCACTGGTTTACCGTCCTATTTTAGAGGCAACCCCCCCCACAACATTTGGTATTGATATCACTTGTATTATAAGGCCACATGAAACATTTTGCGGACCGATGAATATTAAACTGAAGTGTGTAGTTATCGCAATTCAGCCACAAGGGGGCATTGTAAACTCACTTTATGGATGCACTGTTTTATTCTGTTGAAATGGTGCATCTCTCTCTCTCTCTCTCTCTCTCTCTCTCTCTCTCTCTCTCTCTCTCTCTCTCTCTCTCTCTCTCTCTCTGTCCAGTGTATCGTCTGACCCATGAGTTGACCTATGCAGAGATGAGGCAGGGGTCCAGTGAGTGGAAAACGGTTGTGGGCGGAGTCTTCTTCTTGCTGGGTCTCAGTGGCCTGCTGGTCTGGTGGCAGAGAGCCTACGGTGGGTATCATGACAATAGGATAGAATAGCATCGTCATCCAAAGATTAATTTCTCTGAAAACATATACACTAAACACATACATTCAATTCCATAACCCCCCACCCCCTCCCCACCCAAATCTGGCTAGATACATCAGATATGTTGGGCAGATTTGATGTGTCTGTGTGTGTGTGTGTGTGTGTGTGTGTGTGTGTGTGTGTGTGTGTGCGTGTGTGTGTGTGTCAAAAGCATGTCTTAGATCCAGAAGGTTGTGATGTTGTATGTCAGTCTCAGACAGTCTTTTCACCTGCAGTGCGCTCTCTCTCTCTCTCTCTCTCTCTCTCTCTCTCTCTCTCTCACTCTCTCTACAAGCTGGAATAATTAAATGACTGTGTTAGCAAGGCAGGAGGAGGGTTAGAGAAACGCAGTAAAAGAGTAAAAGACTGGAGGTGTTTGAGTCAGGGTTTTAGTAGAATCCCACCAGACCCACCCAGCCCTCTGGCTCTCACCCTACCATGGTGATGGGCCAGGTTCAAGGCTGTGTGTGTGTGTGTGTGTGTGTGTGTGTGTGTGTGTGTGTGTGTGTGTGTGTGCAGTACAGGGAGAGAAACCCCAGGGGCTCTTGCTCTGTGCCGAGCGTCTAGTTTGGCCTCTCTGAGCGCGGTCCCCTCCTGGTTTACGCGACACAAAATCAACCATGCTGAAGCAGAGAGTCGAAATACAGATAGAAGATTAGATCAATAAAATGGATCATATATATATTTTTTTCTCTGAATCCAGTGAGACGACATTATTTTTTTTTACATTTCTATCATAACAAGCCTTGATGGTCAACGTCATTGTCACTTTAAGAATTCTCGGAAACAATAACTATGCGTCCTAATTCATCTTTCTCACTACACATTTAAAAACTAGAAAGTCTGGGAAAAGGGGGAAAAACTTTTGGAGAAAGAGAGAGGGAAGTGGATACAGTGTGACAGAGTGAGAGCAAATGAAACAAAGGGGAATTAAAAGGAAATCAAAAAAAAAAGGAAGAGGTAGTAAAGGAGAGAGAGAGCGAGGGGGGGGGTGAATCCCTCCAGTCGGGACTTGACTAGCAGGGTGTGTGCAGCGCTGAAGGGCGCCCTCCTCCTAATTAGGGAACAGGAAAAAGAGTTCCTCCCTAGATACGCGTTACTAGGAGGGATAGTTACTGTGTACCGTGTTTGGAAGAGCAAAGATGTTGGGTGGGTTTCTCAGGCCTTTATCTCCCCAACATGACACCCCCTCCCCACCCCCACCACACACCCTAGGCCCTCTGCCTCAGGCGCCTATAGAGGTGACTTTCACCATTTCCATGACATTCTTATTTCAGGAACAGGGTCCCATACCAAATAATGTTACATCAGGGAGGGAGATTAGTGGAAAACAGCCTTTAATACTCGTGGGGTCACTAGTGGGGTCACGCCCTTCGGCCTCGTGAACGCGCCTGAGGTGTTCCAGACATTGGTGAACGACGTGCTCAGGGACCTACTCAACCACTGTGTCTTCGTTTACTTGGACGACATCCTCATTTTCATCGCCCAACACAAGCAGCACGTTAGTTTGGTCCTCCAGTGCCTCTTGGAACATCGTCTCTTTGTCAAGGCTGAAAAATGTGAATTCCACGTCAACACCATCACCTTCCTGGGGTTCATCATGACCAAGGGACACCTCCAGATGGACCCCGCCAAGGTACGTGGGGTGCTGGACTGGCCCCAACCCTCCTCGGTGAAGCAGGTGGAACGTTTCCTGGGGTTTGCAAACTTTTATAGACGTTTCAACCGGAATTTTAGTCCTCTTGCTGCCCCCCTGACAGTCCACACGCGGAAGAGCCCTTTTCCCTTCTCCTGGTCTCCGGAGGCGGAGGGCGCTTAAGCGGCGCTTCACCTCGGCACCTGTCCTGGTGCACCCTGACCCCTCTCTGCCTTTCGTGGTGGAAGTGGACGCCTCGGACATTGCAGTGGGGGCAGTTTTGTCCCAGCGGTTTCCTTTGGATAATAAGACTCATCCCTGTGCGTTCTTTTCGCGCCAGCTCTTGCTGACGGAACAGAATTACGATGTGGGGAACCACGAGCTGCTGGCAGTTAAACTCACGCTGGAGGAGTGGAGACACTGGCTGGAGGGCGCCACGCATCCGGATCATAAGAACCTGGTGTACATCCAGAGGGCCAAATGGCTCAACTCACGCCAGGCCAGGTGGGCGCTGTCTTTCACTCGCTTCCATTTCACCATCTCCTACCATCTGGGGTAAAAAAAAATCAAGCCTGACGGTCTTTCGGACTTACCTGCACCTGTGTTTAATTGTCACTGATGCTTTATGTACCCTCACTTCCCTTCACTCCCCGCTCACAGTGTGTGCACCGTGTGTTGGTCACCTGAGATAAGTAAGCCATTGAAACATTTACGAGTAGTTTTGGAGACGTTGTTCTCTCTCTTTTATTGTCATGTCATGTCCGTAGCCTTTGTATATCTAGTACATTTAGTACCTACCTCATGTCATTAGGCCTTACCTCATGTCGTAAGAACCTACCTCAAGTACTTACCTCATGACTATCTGGGGAAGGTTACATCAGTGGTTTCTCTCACACTCCAGGCCATAGGGTATGTTCTCTCTATGGTGTCATGTGGGGTACCATCGAGGAGCTCTCATCTAAAACGATGACATCTATGATTTCATTTCAGCAGTCGTTCTACACTCACCGAGCACTTTATCAGGAACACCATACTAATCCTGGGTTTGCTCTCAAAACAGCCTCAATTCTTCGTGGCATTGATTCCACAAGATGTTGGAAACATTCCTTTGATCCATGATGACATGATTGCATCATGCAATTCCTGCTGATTTTTCAGGTGCACTTTCAAGCTGTGAATCTCCCGTTCTACCACATCCCAAAGGTGTTCTATTGGATTCAGATCTGGTGACTGGGAAGGCAACTGAAGAACACTGAACTCATTGTCACGTTCATGAAACCAGTTTGAGATGACTTTTGCTTTGTGACATGGTGCATTATCATGCAGGAAGTAGCCATTAGAAGATGGGTAAATTGTGGCCATGAAGGGATGCACATGGTCAGCAACAATACTCAAATAGGCTGTGGCATTCAAGCGATGATTGATTGGTATTAAAGTGTGCCAAGAAAACATTCCCCACACCATTACACCACCTCCACCAGCTTGGACTGTTGACACAAGGCAGGTTGGGTCCATGGATTCATTCTGTTGGCTCCAAATTCTGACCCTACCGTCTGTGTGCCTCAGCAGAAATCGAGATTCATCAGACCAGGCTATGTTTTTCCAGTCTTCAACTGTCCAGTTCTGTTCTTTGCTGACAGAAGTGGAACCTGATGTGGCTTTCTGCTGTTGTAGCTCATCCGCCTCAAGGTTCGACGTGTTGTACATTCTAAGATGATTTTCTGCTTACCACAATTGTACATTTTTGAGTGGTTATCTGAGTTACCGTAGCCTTTCCGTGAGCTTGAACCAGTCTGGCCATTCTCCGTTGACCTCTCTCATCAACAAGGCATTTCCGTGAGATCACATTTTTTCCCCATTCTGATGGTTGATGTGAACATTACCTGAAGCTGCTGGCCCGTATCTGCAGGATTTTATGCATTGCACTGCTGCCACACGATTGGCTGATTAGATAATTGCATGAATGAGAAGGTGTACAGGTGTTTCTAATAAAGTGTTTGGTGAGTGTATGTCATTTTTAGAAATGTCTAGACCACATAAATGTCTTGTCCAATGCAAAGCATCTTGGTAAGCTTTTGTCGTTGAATTTTTTATAGTTAGGGTTACATAGTAACATACATAGTAACACCCATGTCCCTCTCTCTCTTTCCTACAGTGTTTGGTGACGTTCCTCACACCCTGTCTGCTGATTGGGTAGAGAAGCAGACCCAGAGGATGATTGATATGAGGGTCAACCCGGTCCACGGGTTCGCCTATCACTGGGACTACGAGAAGAAACAGTGGAAATAAGAGCCACACGCCACACGCATGTTCATCAGCGGCACACATGTTAATGTGTGTGTTTGTGTCTGTAAAAGACCTCAACATTTCTCTCACATATTGAAATCTGCTGTTGTCTTGCCACTCAATGCTTTACAGCTTCATGTGGGACTAATATAAACCAAATAAATACATCATATGGTCATCTAAATCTCTTCTGCCTCTCATTCTTTTGATCCAGTTAAATCTCTGTCTAAGTAAGGGGGAAGCGGCAGTATCCATCTTAATGGTTCTACGTTAATGGCTTTTAGCACAGTTTCCTTTTAATCTTTACAGAAAGCGAAACCAAACATCCTCTAGCTTCCCATTCCCAACCTTTAAATTGTAAACTGCCTTAAATTCTGCTTCCGTCATCACATTCTGATGCCTGAAATTACGAGAACGCTGCCGTCAAAGCTGGCAATTATACAGCCATCCACACAACTAACCCCACAGGCCAAACTAGCCAACTAAAAACACTACTATTTTTTTCCACATGATTTAAAATTCTCCTTCTTCTGTGCAGCTCGTAGTATTTCGTATGTTGAGAGTGTGGTTTTTAACAGCAAGAGTTCTAGACTCAAATTAAATGAATTCCCTAGTTCCCTGTGGGATGTAGACTAGCTAACGGCAGCTGACGCTAACGCTAGCTCCCACACTGCTCATCATCACCATCACAAGGGTTAACCCCTCAGGGGCTGGAGGCTGAGCGGGGTTAATATTTATGTGTGTGTGTGTGTGTGTGTGTGTGTGTGTGTGTGTGTGAGAGAGAGAGAGAGAGAGAGAGAGAGAGAGAGAGACAGAAACAGAGAGAGGAGGATGAGAGCTAGCTGTCTCGAAATATCTAGTAATTAGGATATGCCTAGCCCTGGTTTCTGGTATGAACCAGCCTATTCTTACCCCAACATCTAGCCTCAATTAGGGGAAAATACAGACTAATCCAGCTATGTGCAACCTGATTGAGTGTAATATAGTATGTATTCACGTGTTTGATACCATTCATCATTCCATTCCATGCATTACAATGAGCCCATCCTCAGATGTCTACCTCTACCAGCCTCCCCTGGGTGACAGTGAGATATTAACAGTAGCATGCTGATGTCCTCATCTTTGGTACATTATCATTCATAGTAACTCTCGGTATAGCCTAGAAAAAAAAAAGCGCTTTCTAAAATGGAGTGCCCTACCCTACACTGGGTTTGCATACAAACATGTTGTTACTGCCAGGGGTGTTCTAGGGGAGTGGACTCACCCATTCGCCATTTTGTCTGGTGGCTGCCTCTTCGAATTGTACGCGCATGCAGACAACACACAACAGCTGATGTCCGACACAGCATGTTCATTTTGGGGGGTTATATTATTGTTAGGGAGGATGTTGTTGTTTGGAACTTTAAAGTGAATTTCGCCGCGATGGCCAGAGGTGGCAGATTTCCAACAAACTTACGCTCTACAACTACATAGTAGTTCAGCATTTTTCATTATTAAACAAGTGGAATAGGGGGTGTAATTACAATGTTATTACCACAGGTTTTTATAGCAGAGTAATGTACAATTTGACCCATCAACCCAGAATCTCCCGGATGGACAGAGGGAGGCGTGTGTATGTCTCTGCTGAGCCTAAATCAACCCAAACAGAGAGGGTTATGGGTGCAACCAGACACTGTGTGATGGAAGCGGTCTCTCTAGATTGTGTCCGTTATTTGACACCACATGATCGATACATCTCTCTCTCTGGGGCGGAAGCAGCAGCAGACACATCGGACTTGGCCTAGTTCTTTAGTACTGCACAGTACCATATGTTTGTCTCCATCGTGCTTTGACCAATTATCAATTATACAACAAAAGGGGGGTGGAAGGAGAAGCACGCACACATGCACGCAGACACACACACACACACACACGCACACACGCACACAGACACACACACACACACACACACACACACACACACACACACACACACACACAGAAACAGAACCAAGGGGGACAGAAGACAAGCGCTTTAATGAGGAATTCTTAGCATCTGCTGGGTTTCACTGAACTTCCCTTGTGGTGGGGTGGGTGGGGTGTGAGGGGTGTGTGTGTGTTGGTGGGGTGTGTACAATGATAGCCCCCCCAATCTCCATCTCCCTACCACTCCCTACCTGCTAAACATCATACTCCACAAATCATGCAAAAAATGTCATGCTCCAGATCTGTACGGCAACTCAAATGTCTGTCGGTGTCAATCGATGATACCTTTACCTGACAAAGACAGAGGAGTTGGCTCAAGCACATACAGATGCAGACAAACATATACCTGTAGCACACACATATCTGGAACTCAGGCAACGTAATGGTGGCTTCCACCTCACATGCTGGGGGTGGAAGCCATGTGTCCTGTACATGTCCTTTTCTGTCCATGCCAATGTGACATGTTACAATCTTACAATGTTAAATGTTACAATGTTACATCATGTGTATCACAGATTCATGCTTAAAAAAATTGACTGAAAAAAAGGTACATTAGGCAATGTGTTAGATGCCCTTTGAGTCCGTGTGAGTATGTCAGCATACTGTATTCAGTAGCCTTTGATTTTAGTCTGTTGGTACATGCATGTGTACTGCTGGACTACAATAATATTCTTTGTTGGTGTGTGTGTGTTGGTGTCAAGTATGTGTGAGGGTATCTATCTGTGTCTAAGTATTTTGTCAGTGTATGTATGAATATACACTGCTGTATCTACCTAAGTGTGTGCGTGTGTGTGTGTGTGTGTGTGTGTGTGTGTGTGTGTGTGTGTGTGTGTGTGTGTGTGTGTGTGTGTGTGTGTGTGTACGCGTGCATAAACACAGTTGCTCTTATCTGGTATCATGTATCTGGACATGTGGATATGTGTAATTTGTCTTGTTGTTGTTGTTATTGTTCTTCTTCTTCTCCTCTCTCTCTCTCCACAGTCCCCAGGAGAAATAGTAGTACAGTAGCTACCCCATGGGCATTTAAAAAAAAACTGCTGTTGTAGTGACATTGTTTTTTGGTTGTATCGTTGTATATCCTTCAATGTCAAAATCCAAACATTGTCTTATGCCAACTATAGAGAGACAATAGAAGATAACTGTTAGACAACATTAAACCCAAACATTGCACAGACATGAGAAGTAGGATGTGGTAAAACTATCTCATACAAGTTATTTTAGGATCATAGTAAGGCAGTCAGAAAGTGTCATTGAGGCAACGTGTCATACCAACTGTCAACTAGACAGCTAAACATACACTTTGCAACACATTATAATGTTACGTCCCAAAAATGTCAGTTTTAATATTAGTTTCCACTGTTCCACTCAGATGGTGTTCTGATGTTTTCTTAGAAACGTTGTATTAACATGTGACAAAGGACACTTTCAGATTATTGCATTGCAGTTAAAAGCAACCATTGAGGCTACATGTATGTCCCCAAGCAAACATTTACCACACAGACCAAATCTTACACTGGTAAAACATTGGTATCCAGAAATACATTAAAGCTCTGCCTGGATGTGAATTGTACACCTACAGGCAATTCTATGCTAGTTGACAAAATGGTAGAGAATAATATTGATCATGCAATGGCTACCGTATACAGTATACTGTATATAGAACCAAGTCTAGACGTTACCAGATGAACATCTACAGAATAACATTCTTTGCACCGTTAGTAACATGCAGACCTCACATTCATTGAAGTATGATAAAGGGAAATTCAATGAACACGCACATTTGATCTATGCATGTTGCACTAGATTTGGACCCTGGTCTTTCTCTCTCTCCCGAGACAGCTTTACTTGTCCACCGAACTATGGAAAGGTTCAGGTGTGCTGTTATTCAACTCAGCTCTCATGGTATAGGAGAGTCTGTTATTCTCTGGTTCTTTTTTCGGGACACCCATTAGAGTAAAACTGAGGAGGTTCCATTTGGACACAAACATTGTGCATCAAGTAGGATTTTAATGTCTCACGACAAGCCAGCCAGAAGCCAAGGAGACAAAGGTTGAGCAACTCACGGGAAACATACTCAAATACGCACCTGACCGACCTGGTGGTGTAGGGAGACACTCTGTGTCCTAATAGATATGTTGAAATATATCTGTCTATTAATCAAGAATCGCTCCTCCATATGACTATGTATTGAACTGTACTGATCTGGATTAAAGATTTTTTAGTATAAATTGTCTATTCCGCATATACAACACAAATACATTGGCTGCACTTATCTGATAAATGCATATACCTTCAGCAACATTACTTATTTCAGAATATTCTTTTAATATTAAGGTGAAATTTCATAAATGTGCCCCCTTCATAATAGTATGGGAATGCCAGTTACCTACACTTCTAAACTAAATGTAAACTCTCTCCACATCAGTGGTCTAAAATCATCTTCCCCACGATCATAAACTATAAGCAGTCATTAGAAAGACTGAAAAGGTTATATATTGTGTGTCTGATTCAATGATGTGGATTGGCTATTTATAATCATAGATTTTGAGCCTTGTAGGATACTCTATAGTGAAAAGACTGTTGTCAGAACAGGGGCAAGAAGGTGTTGGTTGTCTTTGAGATGTAGATGTAACAGCTTGGTGGTGTCATGGATATGTACTCCAGCTCATAGTTTCAAGTCCCATGGTATGAATGGATACTGTATCAACAAATGCTGAAAGTCCGCAGTGAAACTGAGGGCAAACTATAAATTCATACATCAACATCATTCATTTTTTACCCATGGACAACATCATTGTCATAGTGTTGTAAAATGACCGGGAAATGCTAATGCTAAGACACCTTACCGTTTTAACCCACAATTACAATGCTGTACGGTGACAGTCAAATACTGACATTTAGAAACCTTTAATTTTCAACCCACAGACTATCGTGTTACAATGTTTTAGAATGACTGTCAAATGCTGACGTTTATTAAACTTTAATTTTCAACCAAAAGGCAATCGTGTTGCAACGTTGGAAGATGAGCATCGAATGACAACCTTAAGTCGACGTTGGAAAATAACCATCACATTACAACGTCTAATAAACTGTTAATTCCGACCAACATCACTGAACAGCACCCTTCAAATCACAATGCAACAATGCAACAATGCAACAGCTACAGAGCTTCAACGTTTCCATGATGACATAAAAAAAAAAAAAAGAAGTTCAAAAACAATACTCTCACATTATACAACAATCAGTTAGGTTCGTTTTTTTTTTTGACCGTTGCACAATTGTAACACAATGAAAAAATGCCCGTGGGGTACTGATTAAAGGTCAGAGCGGGAGAGTCTCTTTTGAAGAGCAGAGAGCACTGAACAGGCTTGGCTGAGCTCAGCGGCACTGGGAGGGCTGCTTTCAAACATAGATGAAGAACAGAAAAAGGAGAGGAGCGGAGAGAGAGAGAGAGAGAGAGAGAGAGAGAGAGAGAGCAGAGCGTGCGGTCTATCTGTGTACATCGTAGAGCCATAGCTGCAGCACAACCACAGCCGGCAGTCCTAATGTTCAGTGGCTCGTTCGGTTCGGGCTGCAGGGTGGCGACTCGCCGTCTCAAAGGAGAGGCGTGAGGGAGGAGAGGAAGGGAGGAGTGAGAGAAGGAGGAGGCAGGACGGGGTGTGGTCCTCTGAGTCCGTCCCATCACTTCTTGGTGAACAGGGCTCCGATGGTGACCCCGGCAGCTCCCAGGGCAGCCAGGCTGAAGACTGTCTTTAGGTACGGCCATGACAGGAACACAGAGCTACGCTGCTGTCCATAGAGCTCCACAAACGCATCCTGGAGAGAGAAAGAGGAGAGAAAAGAGAGATGATATTCAAATGAAAACTATCATTCCAATTATCCCTAATTCTTCTGACTGAATCGTGTGGGATGTCTATAGTTCTATCCTGTCCAGCATAGCCATTGTAATAGAGTGTAGAGAGACACAATGGGAGAAGAGAGGGAGGGGTTTAAAATGGCAGAAGGGGGGGGGGGGGGTAAATATAGGGAAAGTCATGGCAGTTATCCGATGGAGGCCTTGAATAACACACACTCGACATTGATCCTTAGATTAGACATGTTCATAGACCTGTAGGAACGGTGAACGGTGAAGACAACAGGGAATCCAAATCCCTCTGGGCGGTGGTCCAGCATAACTAACCGTTACATGACGATGCTTCAGATCCACATCTCTATGCTTCTATACTCCTCTACACACTGAGTCTCATGTCTCTGGTACACATAAAGACCGGCTCATCTCACTGATACACACACTGTCAAAGGCACCGGCACAAAAGACAGGAATACAGGACCGTGTCGCAGCATGCGAGCCACCCGCACGCACGCACGCACACACGCACGCACGCACACACACAGACACACACGCACGCACATATGCCCATATTTATGCTATTTCTTAATACACCATAGAGAACATTATCCCTTCCCACACTGCTATGAACAACACACTACTTCATCTTAGCATAATGTGTATTTGTTCAAGGGAGAAATGATTGCGTGCGCGTGTGTGTGTGTGTCAAAGTTATGATTGTGTTAATACCCAAATGTGTCCAACAGAGCATTACGAGGGAACTGCAGGGTACTTTCCCCCCCATGTGTTCACTGGAGAAGAACAGTCAAATGATAAACAGGGGGATCACCCAATACATGACTGTTCCAGTGTCCTGTTTTTCACACACACACACACACACACACACACACGCACACACACACATGCACACACACGTATGCACAGGCTTCAGGAACTTGCTGGGAGCAGATTTAGCCACAACTGGGCCAGATCAAAACAGAATAGGGAGGATGAAACATGGAGGAGGGGGGGGGGGGGGGGGGGGGGTAGAAAGGGAAAGGTGGAGGGAGAGGAGACAAAGAAGAGGGAGAGAGGGAGGGAGGGATCGGTGCTGAGATGGAAGAGCGGCAGGGGGAAGTGGAGGTACACTACAGAGTACAGGAAGACTTCTCATACTGGAGTTCATCTCTTTGCATCAGTCAAGTCAAGAGTTGACTGATGCAATCCACACACAGCCCTCTGTATTGTTCAATTCTCTCTCTGTCTTTGCATCCACTGACAGAGTCAAATAAAGAACCGAAATTCACAGCTGCATCATTTCAAATGACCTGAAGGCTTCGGCACATTTCCAAGATCAGCGCTCACTTTCCAACACACAGCAAAACATGATGATTTAATCTTGGGAAACTCCTCTATCAGCTCTGACGATAGAGAATCACCATAGGAACGGTAATGACATAGCGTAATCAACAACTTAACCATCAGGGGGGGGAATTCCACTCACTTGATTGGGGCGTGACAGAGCAGATGTCACAGAGAGTATTGTTCTGCGACACCATCCTCCACGTGACAGACTGTTAAAGACTTGAAGCTGTCAATGATGACTATCTCCCTGGCTCGCTGTTGCCGTGGCTGTTGCCGTGGCTGTTGCCGTGGCTGTTTCCACTGGAGACTGGCAACAGCACGTGAAGGGGTACGGGTGCCGCGATCACACAGCCCTCCGTGCACGTCAGTAACCGAGTTGCTGAAGTTCGTTTGATGTCATGACTTTCTTTGATGCTCCTGCTCCCTCATCCTCATTCTGACACACACAAACACAAACACACGCACACAGACACACACACGCACGCACACACACACACAATGACACACCACTGTTGACACCTACAACAACAGCTGAGTCTCTCCTACCGCATGATGTCCTGTCTCTACTACTCTCCATCTCTCCCTCCTTCCCTCCCCTCTCTCCTATTCCTGTCTGTCTCTCGCCATTAAATATAGATAGATAGATAGACAGATAGATAGTGGATAGACAAACAGACAGAGAGCAAATACAGAGAGACAGACAGACAGACAGACAGACATACAGTGGATAGACAGACAGATAGTGGATAGACAGACAGACAGACAGACAGACAGACAGATAGTGGATAGACAGACAGACAGATAGTGGATAGACAGACAGACCGACAGACAGACCGACAGACAGACAGTGGATAGACAGACAGACAGTGGATAGACAGACAGACAGATTGTCAGACAGACAGACAGACAGACAAATAGACAGACAGATAGTGGATAGACAGACAGACAGACCGACCGACCGACAGTGGATAGACAGACAGACCGACAGACAGACCGACAGACAGACAGTGGATAGACAGACAGACAGACAGACTGTCAGACAGACAGACAGACAGATAACAATGCACCTGTCCTCCGACTTCTGCCTCCACCCGCCTCCCCCAAGACAGACAGACAGATAGATGGAGACAGGGCCTGCAGCATGTTGACAGGTTGGCTAATGGCTACGTCTCTGTTTGCTCTGCGCTTTTCCCACCTCAGCAAACATCCTGATCAGAGCTGCTTCCTGTGTGTGTTTGAACAGACAGAACCGTCTCTGTTGTAACGCAGCTCTGACCCTGGCTCTGTCAGCTGTTAGGCTCTGACTCTGGTGAGGAAGAGAACAGTTCATGGATTCAGATATCACCATGTAGAGAAGCGGGGGGTGGCTCAATTGACACCCCCCACACACACACACACACACACTCACACTCACGCACTCGCACACACGCACGCACACACACACACACACACACACACACACACACACACACACACACCCATCCTCCTCACCCCTTTCTGTCTGTTGTATTAAACCAAAGTCCTAACTCCAGCTGCATTGATCCTAACTCATCCTGTAGCAACTCGGAAGCTTCTCTTGTGGGTCTGTGCCTGTACAGAGGACTGAGATAGAAATGTGTCGTGCAGAAGAGGTATTTGATGTTGGAGACTTTCTATGGCTTGTGTTACTGTAAGTACGGTCAGTGCTACGTCCTTAAAGAGACAGTGACAGTTGCTTCGCGGGAGGGGTATCGGTGTGACATGACATCATAGCCTCAGGCTTCCTGGGAAACCATGCTGGGCGCTGGGCGGTTAGATGATCTCACTTCCACCCAGTAACAGGTCTTAGCGTGTGTGTGTGTGGGTCTTAGCTAGATACTAAAATACTGTTCTTTTGTTTCATCAAAATATAACCGTGACTGATCTGAGTGAGCGTCTTGTTTCATACATTTTAGATGTGCCCCCCCTCTCCCCCTATTCCCTCCCTTGCCCTCTCTCATACATCATTCACTTTGAGCAGTGATTATTTGTGTGGTAGACTCTCTGACTCACTGTCTCTCTCTCTCTCTCTCTCTCTCTCTCTCTCTGTCTGTCTGTCTTTCTCTCTCTCTGTCTCTCTCTCTCTGTCTGTCTGTCTGTCTCTCTCTTTCTCTTCACAGTAAAGCATTACATCAAAGAACCCAACATATAACAAAGGTCATACAGATAACCATGGATACAAGTAGCACTGTCTCCGCCACACAGCTAAGCTTCCCACGACATCGGACACAGAACCAAATCTTGCTTGGCTTTTTTCTTTGGGAGAGCTGCAATTATGAGGTCACGTACTGTCAGGTAATGCACATGTCCAAGACTGCCAGTTAGTATTACTAGCTGACACCCAAACGGAAAAAAAAAAAAAAAGCATGTATGCTTTCTAGTATACTTGAGCTTAAATATATTAAAGGATACTAAAACGACCCAGCTTAAATTGTATTTAAGTAAATAAGTAAGTCAAATTGTAAATGATGTAGGTTTTTAGCATCTTAAGAATACTTGAAATATGTTCAATTGACCTCACTGTCTTAATTCATATTTAAGCATACTTATAATACGATTATCTGAGGTACTTTCCACACACTTAGAATGTAATCTTAGTCATATTTAAACTCTGTAACTCTTGCAGCAGGTCAACTGGCAAGCAAGGAAGCCCATAAGTTTCTGACTTGTACTGTACATTGAGCTGAATGACATACATCATTTGGAGTTTTGAGGAAACGTGGTCACATAAAAAACCCAGGGAGATTTTAGGGTTATTCTCTTAACGAACTTTGAAGCTGCACAGTTCTTAGTAAGTAAATCGTTTTTTTTCCATTTTGAGTTGGAACTGTTAGAAGTAGTCCTTGTGCACAGAGCTGTATAGTTTGTTCAACTTTGCTATCAAGGGTTTTTGTTTTGGCATACGTTTGAAAAAAAAAACGATTCAGTCCCAGGGCCATTCTGTTACAATGGAATACCATGATACCGGAATACCTTCTCTAATTGGCTCTTGAGGATATCCTGTGGCAGAACGTTGAATGAAACTGGATCGGTGGATTCTATTGGCTGGGAGGAGACTGACCCCACCCCTCCCTCCTCTACCTGCCCAGGGCAGCAGAACAGGACTAGACCGCTAGAACTACCAGAGACTATAGACTCCATATACTAAGAAATCAGATATCCTAGAACAAAGAGTACAATGTGTGCTCTTTAGAGTTGATCCATAAATAAATAAAGAGATGTCTCTTCATATATGTTATCAACTACCAGTGCGGTTAGGGCTGTTTGTAACATCATTACCATAAGGCCATATCACATATCAACTCAGTCCTCCTGTTGCTCTAATAGAGGGCCAGCCACGGGGGCCAAATTCATTACCCATGATGCACCCCAGCAGAGTTCAGTATCTGGTTCTCAGTGACACATCCAATCTTCTGATGTCAGTGTGGGGCTGGCCGCCTCGGGGCGCAGGGGTCAGCACTATAAAAGAAGAAAAAACCACCAGAGAGGAGCAACACAGGAGGGAGGGGATGAACTTTGACCCTGTAATCCGATACGTCCTAAAATGGTAACTCACTCCTGACTCTGTACATCCCATGACAAAGTGTACGCTTGACCCTCCAATACATCACAACATTGTAGCACACGCACACGCACACGCACACACACACACATACACACACAGACAGGCAGACACAGACACACAACAGAAACATATTTCTCTCCCTTCAGGCCAGAGATATTAATAGCATTATTCATGTTTCTGATCTGGCTTGCAGCCCTATAGAGCCTGCAACTCTACTACAACTGTGTTGCATCATTCAATTAAGGAAACTCTCTGTGGAGAAAAGCAAGCAGGCGGAAAGGAGCGTTGCTGCCTCGGTGAGCTAGCTGCAGCCCCAACAGACGGCTCCCTATCAGTTTAGCATTAAGTACACCATAGCAGAGTTGGAAACGCACAGTAACCCTCATGAAACTAGGTCGATCAGTGGCCAAGAGCAAAGACAAATTTCTCAACAGTGGAGAAGTGAATTGTTCCTCAGTGGAGAAAATCAAAACATTACACAGTCATAACATCTCATCTCCCATCTCTCCAAACGACTACTGCTGCGTACACTGGGACCTCAAACTCAGGGCCTCTGGCTCCAACATCAAAGATAATCCAAACTCCTCACACACACATACACACACACACACACACACACACACACAAAGTTCATTTCCTAATGTGTTTTTATATGTCAGCAGGGAACAGAGGAAGGATACAGGGCCCCCTGGAGTCACGGGTGAGCCAGACTATACACCGAATCATCCTTCTGATGAACAGCTTTTCAACCTGGGTAGAGCCTGGATGTGTGCGGTAGGGGACCTGAGGCAAGCCTCCCGGTCGCCAGGGTAACAGCTAACAAGGGGTTAGCCTCAACATCCCAATAATAACAAAACATCCTCTCAGCAGGTTGATGGCTGTCAGAAGCAAGGACATATCAATGGTCGATGACTTGAGTTGGACGTTCATTTCCCAGGTATTTACAGTGATTAAGAAACACTTTTACAAACAACAACATGTTTATTGTTATGGGTGGATGGCGGTGGCGGTGGCGGTGGCGCGTGTTCCCGTGGTAAACACATCCCCCCAGGAGTGAGAACCCTGCTCTGCTCGCTTTCCCATGGTGCATCTCTATATCTGTGGCCAGATAACTCTTCGTTGATGGTTAAAGCTGGGCCATGCTGCCCCCTGATTGGCTTAAAACAGCCATGTGAGACATTCCTGTTTAGTGGTGAGGTTGTGTGGCCTAAGATGTCTCTGACTGTGATACAGTATGTGTGTGTGTGTGTGTGTGTGTGTGTGTGTGTGTGTGTGTGTGTGTGTGTGCTTCAATTTGCGAAAGCCCTGCATTCACAACCGTCAACCTCTCATAAAACCCAATCAGGTTTTTGGAGTCGGGATGGGGGGTGGGGGGTGGGGGGATTCTACACTCCATTGAGAAACTGCGACATTAGTGATACAATTAGACAGACAGACAGACAGACAGACAGACAGACAGACAGACATTCAGACAAAGAGTCAGACAGACAGACAGATGAGCAGCCTCCTCATTCCCCAGTGTGATGAACTCAAATCAGGATGTCCTGGAAATTAGTCCTAATCCCTCCCATCTGGATTAACCCTCTTCATCTGGCTTGAATAGCCCTCCGACCCAAAGTCACAGCCCGTTATACAGAGAGACCCAATCTGTGTGTATGAGTGTGTGTGTGTGTGTGTGTATGTGCGTGTGTGTATGTGTGTTTGTGTGTGAGACTGAGTGGAGAGTCTGACTCATGCCCCTGGCTGTCAGCTCATTTGCATAAGGTGAAACCCCTGTGCCATCAGGCAGATGCTCAGTTGGAGAGGTGCGACACGGAGACTGATGCTCCAAGCCTGCACATTGTCAAACCCACACATATGTAACACACACACACACATATAGGTGTCAAGCGCTGACTCTGCGCACACATATGCACAGACACGCACACACACACACACGCACACGCACACACACACACACACACACACACACACACACACACACACACACACACACTGTGTAGGTGTCGAGCAGTGACACTGCAGCACACAGCCACTTCATACTGGTCATGCTCTCTCTCCTGACGGATGATCCATCTCTCAGCTGTTCTTCATCCGCTTCACTGGAACTCACTGAAGAGTTAACAAACAATATCCCCACCATGTTCACCTTCACAACCTCCTCCTCCTCCTCCTATAGTATGGAAGCTCCTCAGAAGACCAGTCCCACCATCTACCTCTCACAGCTGTTTTTTAGTACTTGTATAGTGAGCAGTATGTTTGTCTGATGTGTCTTATAGTATGTCTCTTCCTCATTCCATCTGTTCACCCGCTTTTTGAAGCCGGCTCTGAGAAGAGGAGGATATGGTATCAGCTTTCTTAGCAGTAATGCACGGACGGGGTGTGTGAATGTGTGAAGGGTGTGGGTCACACAATACCAGAACGGTTGTTTGAAGTTTGAGCCAAATAATCTACTCCCAGGTTTTTACGCACGCACGCACACACACACACACACACGCGCACACACACCCCCACACACACCCCCACACATGGACAGGGTGTGTGAATGTGTGAGGGGTGTGTCACACAATACCAGAGCGGTTGTTTGAAGTTTGAGACAAATAATCTCGCAGGCGCACGCACGCACGCACGCACGCACGCACGCACACACGCACGCACGCACACACCCCCACACCCGCACTCTTGCAGCAATTAGTATTCAGTCTATCTGATCAGTGATAGCCTGATGTGTCCACTTCACTCTACCCTCGACTCCTATCTCATTCAGCCATGTGTGTGTGTGTGTGTGTGTGTGTGTGTGTGTGGGTGGGTATGTGTTTGTTAGGGGTGTGTCCGACTCGATTAGTTGATGGAGGGGGGGGGGGGGGGGGGGGGAAATCGATGTTGATGGAGGGGTCAATTTATCGATCTCACACCGCTGAAGATCATTTCAACGACAATGCCAATCGTTTTTTGGAGCATGACTGCGTGGAGGAGTGATTTGTGACTGACAGTGCGTGAAGGAAAGAGCAGGGATAGAATCATGACCAACCCCCGCCCACAATCTCAAAGACTAGTGGCTTGCTTCACCTGTGCTGCTACAAGTGAGGGAGAAGTCGTTTTTTTTATTTTTTATTAACAATCACCTATTTTTAAAATCCCCCTTGATAGACTCATCGATAAATCAGTGTGTATGTGTGTGTGTGTGTATGTGTGTGTGTGTGTGTGTGTGTGGACCGCAGTACTAATCCAATCACATTCAGCTTTTTCATAACAGTTGCTTTGAAACCCGACACCCAGTCAGACTGTCAGACCAAGGCCTTTTATGACTTGATTGAACGATTCAATTATTTCATATCCAGCATTGTGTATTGATTTTCCCTCCCTTGGTTTCCGCTATCCCATTACAGCCAACAGCACTTATCAATCTGAAATGAGGATCCCACTGTTGACAAATTACAATGTATAAAACCTTAATGAAGCCTTGAGAAGCCCTTATTAGAGTCTATATACTGTATATAGGGCCTTTACAAATGGTAAATATCCCATTTTATACAACGGGTTGATGAAAACAAGCATTGTGATTGGCCGAGAGGCGTTCAAAGCCGTTATTCAATAACAATAATGTCACAGTTAAATCACCAGTTATGATATTCCTACAATGCAGTAGATTTGTGTATCAGGTTCCCTTGACAACGTTTGTAGCTTTGGGAACTATATTTCTCAGCGCAGGGCAGAAACTACCACAATCTATCACAAAATAAATACTTCAAGCTTTTTTTTTTTTTTTTGTCACAATTTTTAAATTAGTTGTGTAGGCGTTGTATAAAAGGAAAAATGCCCTTGAGGCTGCAATTTATCGTCAATATTGTCACTTGGTAGGGGGTTTCCAGCTACGCGTCGTGTCTAACAACTCCCCCTACCCGTGACATTATTGAAGATAAATCACAGCCTCTTGGGCATTATTGCTTAAACAACCAACAGGTTCATAAACATCTAAAGGAGAGTGAGGCAACCTGAGGTAGTGTGGATACAAGAAGTGGTGCTGGGAATTTAGGCCTTTGTTCACAGCTTGGCTGACGTCTTTTGTATGCAGATGAATGATTGAAGTGTTTTGCCTCATCGCTCCTTTCATAATGATAATTGAAGGGTGCCTGAGGGTGAGCACACACACACACACACACACACACACACACACACACACACACACACACACACACACACACACACACACACACACACACACACACACACACACACACAACAGTAATACTGCCATAAACCAAAAATTAGCGTATATGCCTCCTGCACGGAGGGAAGGATTTGAGAAGTTTCCCTGGTAGATACCCCCTCTTTACCGTAACGCTGACAGTCCATTCATACCCTACCTGCTGTCCATCAACTGTGTGTATCTATAATTCAACAGCCTGAAGCCTGCTGTAAATACATACTCCCTTATTACCAGCAGGGCATTAAATATGTATGGAGCAGGGGGGTAAGGATGGTGTTACATACAGTACATCCGCTGTGTCAGACCCACACCCCCTGAAGACTGGGCTTCCTGTAACACTCAACCCACTCTTCCTGTATTAACCATAAATGAGCCAGGATGCCTGTGGTATCCGCTGGAGAGTGTTTCCTCTGGGCAACAATTCCTCAAAAAAGTACAATTCCTCAAAAATGTTCTTAAGAAAACATTGTCTTCGAAACTTCTTAAATATTTCCATAAGAAGTTCTTAAAGTGATAAGAAGATCACCATAGCAACCAGCTAACAGCAGTGGATGAGCCAGCTAGCTAGCGTATTGAATGCAGGACACAGAGCTAACTAATGAATTATGTAACATAAAACCATTTCTGGAGACAAAATATTACATTTTAGATTCAATAAAACTTGCATTTATCACTTGCATTTATGAGATTGATTCTCTCACAGCTATGAATCTAAGGGTTGAGTTATATTAAAGTTAGAATCCCATTTCCTCTTAACCTTTCCTAATTCATAATTGACTACCACAGCTTTTGTTTTTGATAGCCAACATCTCCAAGCCTCGCCTGAGGGGCGATTAACACCTGCTCCCAAAAGGCCTCATCGTAGCTTTTACCCTCATTATGGTGAATCGAAACTGACCTTACAGTTATGATTGGCCTACCCATTTAACCATAATGGGTAGCTTACATAGACAGACAGACAATAACAGTTATTTGCATGATCATGTGTGATTATATGCGAATAGAATCCAGCACGCACCCAGCCTACGAAGAAGAGACACGTATGTTAAAACACAATTTTTCTCTCTGTCTATTTAGACCTTGTTTGTAATCAGCATCCTATGATCTCCTCAGGCGACAGTATGTGTGATTGCGTAAAGGCCAGTGATGTTGATAACAATACCGAAAATGGGCAGTCAATGGGTGTAATGATGTGGATACTGTAATGATGTGGATTTTTTAGTACTTCTATTTTATTTTATTCTATTTTAAACCTTATTGTTGCACTACTCTGTGGCACTGTCACTATTGCATTTCACTGTATACACGTGTATGCATGTGACAAATAAAGAATCTTGAATCTTGAATCTTGATAATGGATGAGTCAAACAAACTCTTCCGTGTGTGCGTGTGTCTGGTGGGTTTATTCAGTCCACCTTACAGTTATGACTGGCTTACCATTTCAACCGTAATGGCGATATTAGCGACAAAACATTCTTTGCATAAACAACGCGATTACATGCGAAGGACAGACACATACCCTTCATCACACCCGTATTTTGAAAGGTAGGCTCATTATATTAATTATGATTAAAAATTAAATTATGATTAAAAATTATGATTATGATTAAATTATGATAAAATTAAATTATGATTAAATTATGATAAAAAAAAATGACATCAAGGACATTCACCTTTCTATCCTTAAGCCATTGCATTGATCTTTTGGCGGTATGTTTAGGATCGTTGTCGTGTTGGAAGGTGAATGACCTGCCCATCTTCAGCTGTCTAGCAGGGGGACGCAGGTTGTCCTCAAGAATTTGGGTGTACTTGGCAGCATCCATTTTCCCTTCAATCCTGACCAATTGCCCAGTCCCCGCTGAAGAGAAACATCCCCACAACATAATGTTGCCACCACCATGCTTCACAGTAGGTATGGTGTGTTTTGGGAGGTGTGCTATGTTTGGTTTTTGCCAAACATAGCGCTTGGAGTCCAAAAAGTTTAATCTTAGTCTTGTCTGACCATAAAACCTTTTTCCACATGGCAACAGAATCTTCCAGGTGTGTTTTTGCATAGCACAAACGAGACTGAGTGTGGCACTTTTTCAGAAAAGGCTTCTTTCTTGCTACCCTGCCATACAGGCCAGCTTTGTGTAAAGCTTGTGAGATTGTTGTCACATGCACAGACAGACCAGTCCCAGCCATAAAGACTTGTAAGTCCTTCAAAGTTGCCTTTGGCCTCTTGGTAGCTTCTCTGATCAATGTCCTCCTGGCTCGGTCATCCAGTTTGGACGGACGGCCTGATCTAGGCAAGGTGTTGGTGGTGCCATACGCCTTCCACTTCTTAATGATGCTCTGAATGGTACTCAGAGGGATAGCTAAAGCCTTCTAAATCTTTTTGTAGCCTTCACCTAACTTGTGCCTTCCTACAACTTTATCCCGGAGGCCTTTTGAAAGTACTTTTCCAACCATGGTGAATTCTTTGCAGAACCATGCACTTCTAGTAGTGGAATCCTCAAGAAACAGCCGGTTTTATTCTGAAGTAATCAAAACCAGTACAATTAATGTCAGGTGGGGGGCAATTAGCCTGGTGTTTGATCTGGAAGTTGATTGGTTGCACCTGAGCAAGTTTATAATGGTATACTCTAAGGGGCTGATCACTTAACCAAACCAGGTATTTCACTAATTAATTTTTAATAATTGTCCAGAATTTTTTTATTTTCACTTTGATGATGAGGGTTATAATGTGTACATACAGCTCAAAAGAGTTAGATTTGATTTATTTTAATTTCCAGGGTGTAATGTGACAAAAGGTAATGATTTCACAGGGTATGATGACTTTCTATAGGCACTGTATTTGTCTGTTGACTGTGTTCGGTTTTATGTGTTAGACTGGCACTTCGCATTTGATTGCGGGTTACACCAATTATGTCCGTCAATATGTTATATTTAATATGTAAGCTCTTTAAAATATTAAATATGATATTCTAATGATTCTTAAGTCCTGACTAAAGACAACCAGTACCATATGTTGTGTGTTTATGTTACACTAATGTCAACAAATGGAGGTCTCCAGATGTCAATCTGGATACTTGGGTTAGTTACCTGTGACCTGTGACCCTGGACTGACTTCAGGACAGGATGTACTGTAGGTACAACCCCCACAGATGATGTCATACTGTATCACGGTGGTGTTTTACTAAAGCAACAGACTTCTACATCCATAAACACTCTGCAGGTTTCTAAGACATGGATATTCCTCTCAGGGTTCAAAGGTGTGGCTCTATTCAGGAGGTATCTCATCTAGATGTGCTTACTGTATATCAAACCACATGAATGTACTAGTACAATGTTAACAGTAGAAGGCTGTGTGTCTGGGGGTGGGCAGGGGTAAGGCTCTGTAACGGGAAGGAGATACAACCAAGGGGACTGAGGGGGGAGAGGGGGGGAGGGGGGAAGGGGAGGAGGAGAGGGAAGAGAGAGAAAGGGTGCAGAGGGGAGGTGGCACCAGTGACTGGCACACTGAATCATCAAGGCTCAGCGTTGATGCCCGACAGCAGACAGTCTATTCTGGTAAACCCTGCCCCAATGGCCCCAAGCCACCCAGGCTTTACCATCAGTATCCACCCTCCCTCTACATCCCTCGCTCCCTTCTTCCTCATTTCCATACCACTCACGCCCCCTTCCCCCCAATCACGCCAACCCATCTCCCGCTGAGTCTACTCAGCAGGTCATTAGCATTGTTAAAGGCGCTACACATGACATTCTCACTGTACTACAGCATATAATGGCCTTGAAAAATCTGCAGGGATTGTGGGGCGATAGTGAAGTAATAGCTCCGACCAACGTTTCAA
This sequence comes from Argentina silus, assembly GCF_951799395.1. Lineage (NCBI taxonomy): Eukaryota > Metazoa > Chordata > Actinopteri > Argentiniformes > Argentinidae > Argentina > Argentina silus. Next base: position 35,006,606 of record NC_139655.1, on the reverse strand, counting down.
TTGGCTGTGGTATTAGCTTATTGATTTCTCCTGGCCACTTTGTTGTCAAATCGTAGCTTGTTACAGAAAGTAGTCAAATCAAAACTATCTGTAGATTAGATTAGATTAGATTAGATTCAACTTTATTGTCATTGTGCAGAGTACAAGTACAGAGACAACGAAATGCAGTTAGCGTCTAACCAGAAGTGCAAAATAGCAGAAAGTGCAATGAACAGTATTTACAGGTAGTGCAATATATGATCAGTAGTAGTGCAGTATAATATAGTATAGTATAAGCAGTATATATAGCAGTGCAGTATAGCAGTATGTGAGTAGCAGTAGCATTATAGCAGAATAAATAGTTACAGTATGAGCAGTGTAGCAGCATATGAGCTGTATAGGTAATGCAGTCTAGCAGTATATATGTATTAACAGTAACAGTAACTGTAGTGTCCAAAGCTAATATTTATTAAAACCTGTTCACTTTACATGTTGGGATCTTATCTCAATGGTATGGATAGCTGATTTTCCCGATAGAAGCTAGCTAGTACCAATGGCTAGTACTAGAAGAATTGTAAACAAACGCCTCATTGTAATTGCAGTTTTGACTCGTGGCCACAGGGGGGCCAGATTTCATGTGTATCTCCTTTAATGCTGATATGAAGGATGTTAGCCATGTTAATGGACTTCTGAGAAGTCATTCCAACGGCTGCTGAGACACCTGTAGCCTACCTGTCATAATCTAGAGACCACTGGCTCGAGGAGCCTGTCCAATTGTAGCTCTAATGCTGGTACGATATCTGCCCTGCATAAGAGGACTTTCCCTCTCATGGACCATTTACTGTAATTATAGTTACAACCACTGTTAGATGTGTTTGCTAGAGCAAAACGATGATAGTTCAACTTAACCAATCGATGACTAACCTCTGTAGTGTTAACTCATTTCTCAAATTGAACCAGTGTCAAACAAATGTCCCTCCAGTAACAACTGACATATTTACTGGTAGTACAGATGCTCAAAATATCAATCAACATCTCGTTCGTGTTTCCCTGAAGAGATGATTCAGAGATATTTATGACCCTGTGTCATAAAGAGAGCATCGTCTGTGTCATTGCAGTGAGCAACAGCAGGTCCTACATACATGTAGGGGAGATGCCATTGCACCGTGGTTGCACTGAACTACTGTTGAGCACTAGCCAACTAGATCAAGGCCAAGGGTCATGCAGTAGCCTACAGGAGTGTGTGTGTGTGTGTGTGTGTGTGTGTGGTGGCTCTACGGTGATGCTGAGTTCTCAGCCTTGCTGAACCAAACTTGCATGATGAGCATCCTTGCCTGAGACCTGAAGACGTTGTGCTAATGCTTTGGCTACAGCTCAATGGGCTAACACAGTGTTGTGGCACGCAGGAGAACCATGTTTGAACCCCTTAATTGCATGGGTCATCTGAAACGCTGTGTCTGATGCATCCTAGCCAGCGGGGATGCCAGTATAGCAGAGACGTGTGTCACATTAACACAGGCAGCAGCTTGCTGCTCAGAGTTGTGGAGCGATTCGCCACGCTTCCTAGGAGTGTACAGTCTTCTAAATTACCATAATGATTCCTTACGCTCTGGCAAGCATGCTGCTTTTTTGTCTCGGAGGAGAGAGACAGAGAGAGAGAGGGGGAGAAAGGGAAGAAAAAAGGGAAGGAAAAAGAAGACAGGAATGTAAATACATAAGACTCCACAATCTCTTTTTTTCGCTCCCAGAGGAAATTCAGGCTTTTGATTGGAGCCCACGCGTGTATGCAGCTGAGTACACTTTCATCACCTAAATGCGACAACATAAAACACTTGTGTTTTGAGGTTGCATTCCGTGCGTTACCACGGCTGCCGTCTGTAACATTGAGGTAACGGTGGGGCTGGGGAATAATTTCAGTTGATTGGTGCTTTCCTCCATTTTCCTGAGTCCAGGTAACTGTGGCAACCAACAAACACACACACTGAACCAAGAAAGACCTTTGGATTACAGGATACACAGAAGTGGTGATAGGTTAATAACTAGAAGATCATAACTGCATGTCATATAAGCCTTAAAGTCCCTTTCTAAGATATCTAGACAGCATAGATGGAGTCCCGCCAATCGGATTCAGAATACATACGAGTTGTGCCAATCAGATAAACTTCTTGAAACAGTTACAGTTACTGCTTCACTAAGACTTTGTGAGTGTGTATATGTGTGTGTGTGTGTGTGTCAGTGTGTGTGTGTGTGTGTGTGTCTGTGTGCGTGTGTGTGTGTGCATGAGAGAGAAAGAAGAGACAGAAGAGTGAAAGAGAAACAGACAGGCCAGCTGAGCCTGACCAGTTTGCTTCAAACCGGGCCGGTTTCCCAGACACAGATCAAGCCTAATCCTAGACTAAAACAACCATCTTCAATGGTAATTCTCCATTGAAAGGGAGATTTAGTCTAGGACAAGACACAGACATCTGTGTCTGTGAAACCGCCCCCTACACGTCCTACATCTCCACCTCAGGCCCTGCTATGAGACTTGATCCGACAGCTTCCGAAGACACGATGATGACACACTCACCATCTATGTCCTCACATGTACATGTACAGTCTTAACCACAGTCCTTACGACACGTGGTTGTCTCTGAGCTCTGCTGTAAGGTTCACAACCACAGTCCGACCATCATCTGTGCATCTGCAGTCAGCAGTCATTTGAGGGCAGTTGATAAACAATTATGGAGGCTACAGGTGAGGCTGGCGGAGGCTACAGGTGAGGCTGGTGGAGGTGGACATTGGAGAACAGGCTCATTGTCAATGCACGGAATGGAATAAGGATGGTATTAAAAACACACACATGTGTTTGATACCATTCCTCATTCTATTCCCATGCATTACAATGAGCCTGTCCTCAGATTTCTACCTCCACCAGCCTCCATTGGGAGGGTTAGGGTTACTCAAACATGATTCACATGTCATCCAAATATAGACAGTGATATATACTGTATATGTGGTATACGACTGTGGGCCCGAGCTCTCAGAATACCGGTTGTGGTGCATTCTAAGAACTGAAGGCGGGAGGTTCTAGAGAACAGAGGATAAAAGAAAAAAAGAAGATGCTCAAGAGATATGACATGATGATGGAAGGATGGAACCCCTCAGAGGCAGGAGAAAATGGGAGAAAATACAGCTTCTGTGTATGCAACCAGATCCTGTCCACGTTATCAACGACCACATATCACAGAGAGAGAGAGAGAGAGAGAGAGAGAGAGAGAGAGAGAGAGAGAGAGAAAGAGACAGAGAGAGAGAGAGAGAGAGAGAGAGAGAGAGAGAGAGCACTGCAGTGACATACTGTACAACATCACAGCCTTCTGGATCTGGAGACCTACTTTTGACATACGCACGCACGCACGCATGCACGCACACAGAGACACACAGAGACACACAGAGGTACACAGAGATATATACACACACACACACACACACACACACACACACACACACACACACACACACACACACACACACTGACACACCGAATCTGCTCAAGTCTGATGTATCTAGCCAGATTTGGGTGTGGGGGGGGGATTATGGAATTGAATGTATATGTGTTTAGTGTATATGTTTTCAGAGAAATTAATCTTTGTATGACGATGCTATTCTATCCTATTGTCATGATAACGTCATCTCTACAGAGACCACCCCTCTAACCACCCTGCTGACAGTGGCATGTCAGTCCTTAATGCAACTTTTAGAAAGGGGATTGACCATTTAGGGTTAAGGTTCTATCATATCCTCTGCTGTCTCTGGTTCAATATTCACTTCCTCAATTCAACTGACATTGACCAACAGCTTCCTCTAAAATTATGTTTCATTTAAACATGTGAATGACTTCACTTGAATGAAGTAGTCAGTTATTCTCAAACTCCAATTTCCTCAGTAACTGAAATGTGATGTCAATTTGCACATTTACACAAACACGTGTGCCCATAGTGAATGGAATCAAACGTGTACCCGAGAATTTCTGTATGTAGATCTAACACACACACACACAAACACACACACACACACACACACACACACACACACACACACACACACACACACACACACACACACACACACACACACACACACACACACACACACACACACACACACACTCACACACACACACACACGGAAGTTGAGTCTAAGCCATTACCTGGAAAGGCTTTGCTAGGTAGAACCAGATATACAGAGAGTTCTAATTAAACACAGATAAAACTCAGCTAAACCACAAGACCAAGAGAAAGAAGAGAAAGCAAAAGTTGTCTTCCTGTAAAGCCAAACATAGTTGTTTTATTTGAGCTGCAGAGTGATGTCATGACTGCATCTTAGTCAATGTGGAGTTGATGATCTTCTATAACCTTTTGATGTTTGATTTGCTCATACTGAAATGTTTGCCAATTAAAAAGCCACACATGAAGGCCCCAGTCACTTCACCATAAGGCAGCTTGATTAGGAAACATCATCAATAATGGGGAGGTGACAGTGATCTGACTGACAACAGGACTGAAGTGGGAAGAGCTGACATAGCACAGATGGAAACAGTTCCAGCAGGTGTTCTGTCTCCTCAGGAGAAACCAGTCAGAAGAATACATTCTGCTGCTCTTCGGCAATTCCAGACCTCAACATTTAGATTTGTTTCAAAATAAGTTTCAGATTCACTATGGGGCTATACCCCCACCCCCCCCCCCCCACCCCCCCCCCCCGCCCGAGGGAAATTCAGGTTAGCTAAGTTTCAAACGTAAAGTCATCGTGATATACCATATTTGCTAGTAGGGGAAAAGACACTACACAATACAAACACCCCCCCCACACACACACACACTGAGGGAAATTGAGGTTAGCTAAGTTTCAAACGTAAAGTCATCATGATATACCATATTTGCTAGTAGGGGAAAAGACACTACACAACACAAACACAACCACCCCCCCCCGCCCCCATCCCCGTTTCAGATTCACGATGGGGGCATACAGTATCCTGTGGAGGGAAATTCAGGTTAGCTAAGCTTGAAGCACAAAGTCATAGTGATATACACAGACACACACAGCAGAATATTGCGTCATGCAGGGACCCCTGACAACAGACATATTTGGTGGTCTCCAGCCAGACAGCTTAATGCGTGTTTCTTTTACGCTGCTTCAACCCTTTCATCATACAGATGTATAGAAGAGATCAGGTCTGTCCCCCCCACGCAGGACGCAAAATTAGATTATTTCTGTCACGTGTTGTTGGGTGAAAAAGGAGGGATTACATAAGAGCTTTACATCGGTGTCGGGGAATGGAGGGTATTTCTCTGCCTTGCTACAGTATGTTAGTCAACATCAGTTGTCTGAGTGCTATGGAACATAGAGAGAGAGAGAGTGTGTGTGTGTGAGTGTCGGTAACCACTGTTATTACAATGTGTCTACGACTGTACAGGTATCTACTGTAAGGAACGACCGTGTCAAGACATCAGGTTTAGGCTACCTTGTGTGAACTGGGAACGAATCATTTCATATGGACCTAGGTTTGAGGACACGCTGGCCTGTTGACAGCAAAAAAGCGACCGAAGCTTTTAACAAGCAGGGAAAGTCCTCTTCCTCCATTCTCAGAAAAGCCTTCAACGACAACCCTCACGCCGGCCTGAGGTCACTCTCTTCCTCTCTGACTCACATTCATCTCATGGTTTACATCCTTGTGGTCAACAGCGTCCGCTATAACACATGGACAGAAAGAACAGGATAGAAAAGATAGAAAGAAAGAAAGAAAGGAAGAGAAGAAAGTAAGAAAAGAAAGGAGGTGAGAAAGAATGAATGAAAGAAATATAGAAAGAGAGAGAGAGAGAGAGAGAGAGAGAGAGAGAGAAACAAAGACGGAGAGAAAGAAAGAGACACCCCGAAGCAGTACATTGTGGGGGTGTGGACCATGCAGAGGCTGAGATGAACAGATTTCCCTCGTTCCACCCACTAACGACAGAGGGAGAGGAGAGAGAGAGAGAGAGAAAGGGAACATATTTCCAACGTTAGCTCACTGCGGGCAGAGCGGTAAGAGGGGGCGGTTGGAATTGCTTCTGAGCACAGACCCCTTCTCATGTGTCCCGGCTACGTTGTAAACAGAGCTAACCACCCACCCGGCTGCCTCCTCCTCCTCCACCCCCGCCACCCCCGCCACCCCCCCCAACTTCCCCTGCCACCCACGCCTCCCCCCCCAAGTTCCCCCCCCCCGCGCTCTCCCTCAACACCCACTCTTTCCTCCTTCCCTCCTTAACTCTGCTGTAACCGGGGGAAAGTTCAATGTCCTCCTTTTTTTTTCTTTTCTTTTTTTTTTCACCTTACTTTCCTCTCTCTTACTCGGTGTATCAGCTGATCTCGCTTGCTCCGTCCAAGAAGAGCGGAACGGAAGGAATGCACTGATGTAGGATAAACGCTGTTCAAGCGCTTTTCAATCGATGCACTGGACTTGGATAGAGAGAACAGAGTGAATGAGAAAAAGAGAAAAAAAGAGAAAGAGATTGTCCGTGCATTCACTTCTATCGTTATTACCGTAAGTCGATGATGAGATATGCTCTTCCTGGACACCAGTCCAGTGAATGTGTTGCTGTCCGTACGACATGAACATGACAGAGACTTGGCCAGCATGTGTTAGAAACCTATTTGGAGGTTCCAACAAATGTCAGAAAGCCAGAGATGTCAATTAGCGCACAAGGATGTTCTTTCCTGCAATTCTCGCTTCCCAAATAGACCAATGAGGATGAGGTGCTCAGAGGCTCTTGTTACCCCCCCCCCCCCCCCACCCCCATTAACACACACACACACACACACACACACACACACACACACACACACACACGCACACACAGCTGCTGTGAGGGGTGATCTGATGAGAGACTCCAGGCGTAATCCTGGATAAAGAGGTTATTGTACAGACACAAAGGGACATGTTCCAGCCCCTGACATCATCACATCATAACTGTGTGGAACAAACAGTTTTCTCTAGCTACCTACTGGTATTTCAGACAGTTTCTCTAGCTACCTACTGGTATTTCAGACAGTTTCCTCTCCTAGTTACCTACTGGTATTTCAGACAGTTTCTCTAGATACCTACTGGTATTTCAGACAATTTCTCTAGCTACCTACTGGTATTTCAGACAGTTTCTCTAGATACCTACTGGTATTTCAGACAATTTCTCTAGCTACCTACTGGTATTTCAGACAGTTTCTCTAACTACCTACTGATATTTCAGACAGTTTCTCTAACTACCTACTGATATTTCAGACAGTTTCTCTAACTACCTACTGGTACTTCAGACAGTTTCTTTAGATACCTACTGGTATTTCAGACAGTTTCTCCAGATACCTACTGGTATTTCAGACAGTTTCTCTAACTATCTACTGGTATTTCAGACAGTTTCTGAAATACTCTCTGTATTCACCTTGTGAATGCTGAGAATGCCATGACTTCATCTGAGAGTCTGATGACTTTATATACCTGTTATAATGTAGGAGACGTGTGGTCTGCAGGTTCAATTAGTGGTGTCACTTAAGCTTTCATGAACTGAAACAATACAATATTCTACAGTTTAGTAATGTAATAAGTGATGTGCTTTCCATGTTTACTGTATAGTGTGTCTTAAATGTAAGCAGGGCTCCCCTGAAAAAGAGACCTTGGTCTCAGTGGGACACCCCTGTATAAATAAAGGTTTATTAACAATAATAATGATAATAATAATATTAATAATAATTGTTATGGAAAATACATTCATAGAACTATTTTCAGGTTATACACTTTCATATGACTGATACAACTTGTGTAACTACTGTGATTACATTTTCTCTTGCCACACCTCTAAAGTTCTATAGCCATTGTTCCGAGAAGCACTGTATGATTTACCATATGAACAACGGTGATGTCTGAGGGAGTGGTGAGAGAGAGCAATAATGGGTTACTTAATGGGTAATAATGGGTAATTAGTTACTTATGTGCAGTTTACATGAGGATGTATGATGAGCTGATGAAGTCTGAGGATAGACTGTGTCATTTGTATTCATAACAACATTATTTAGGAATATTGTCTTCTGAATACTATTATTCAGGTTTCCTTAAAAAAAACCTGTTTTGCTCTACAGCTTGACAAAGGCAACATGACCTACAGTATTGCCAGGAATGTGTCCCTCTTTCATCTATCCATCATACCTGCACCCATCCAGCCATCCATTCAGCTAAATAAGCACATTCAGCTTAGCAAGCATTGCCAGTTAGACCAGCGTCTCTGAGCCTCAGGGGGCTGCTTCTGATGTTTCATTTGGTACTCCTTCTGCAGGGGGAATACCCACTAAGGGGACTTTCAATCTGTCAGACGAATAAGATGGTAAACAGAGAAGCCATCATTGCAGTTAACATGGGGACTTTTCCCTTTGCATAAGATTTGCATTAGCGTCAAAACAGAAGTTTGGTGCTTTCACTCTGTTTTTATTTTGAAATACAGTCGAGAGAGACCCGAAACTTGTTGTTGAATCACTGAAAGAGCGAACGAGCATTTTCAATTCGAGGAGCTGTAGAAGTCACCAAAGCCATCGTGCAACACAACCGCCACCCTGCTTCCGCAAGGATCCGGCGATCCTTGTTGGGAGAGTGTTCAGTATTCAGACAGTGGACTGGTACGTTACAGTAGCAAGCCTGGAGGACGTAAGCACACAGGAGCTACACATCATTATCACCCACACACCCACACTCCCAGCTCTTCCCTCTCTCAGCCACAGCACCCCCCCCCCCAATTTCCCAAACGACCCAGCTAGCTGTTTGAGTTCCTAAAGCGCCTTTTCAACCCACCCCAGAGAGGTTAAGAGCACATATACCAAAGCCTACTATGACAGATTGAGCCTTCAGGGCCTGAGGAGAGAAGGGGGGGGGGGGGGGGGTTCACACAGAGATGAAAAGAACAATTCTTGAAGGGGCTAAACAATACACACACAGCAACATGAACGAACGATGAGAGGGGGAGACAAGAGAAGGAGAGATGGAGAAAGAGGGAGGGAGAGAGGGAAAAAGAAAGAGAGAAAGGCGCGGGGGGGGGGGGGGGGGGCAGGGGGGGTGAGCGAGAGAATGAGAGTGTTGCTATGCGCGTCGTCTCATCCCCTTTGGCCCCCCACCTTGTAACCCCGCCCCCCTCCCATCCCGCTGGTAACAGGGCGACCCTGTGGGCAACCAGAATCCTAAATCACCCATCTGCCACTGTGCTCCCCTCACGAACGCCCCCCCCCCCCCACCCCTTTGCCCCTGTGGAACGCCTATCTTCTGCAGCAATATGCGTGTGTGTGTGTGTAGCAGAATGTCTGAGCGCATTACTGAGGGAGCGTCTGAGTTGGACTCGGAGAGAAGGAGAGAAACTGAACGCTGTATCTCAGTTTCTCTTTTTTAAACACGAGAGAGAAGGACATGTTGGCTTGATAGGAATGCTGACTCTCTATGGAGCCACTGTCGTTTGGCTCAGAGTTTGGGAGTTAAAGTGTACATTTTCAGCCCATCGATAAGGAAGGGTATTCAGGCAAGAAGAGCTATTAAACCACTGACTTGCATCATCACCATTATGACCTTTGTAAAATGAAAACAGGATAACTCACATTCCAATGTAGTGGGGTGTTGTCAAATAAAGACACACTTTCTCTCTCTCTCTCTCTCTCTCTCACCCACACACAAAATATATGCATAAAAAAACTCCAACACACTCATATCATCACTTCACAGCAAGGAACACACACTTACTTTGTGGTGATTTCCTTATTGTGAGGTGGTGATATGAGTGTGTTGGATGTTTTTATGTGTGTACGTGGGTTTGTGTGTGTGTGTGTGTGTGTGTGTGTGTGTGTGTGTGTGAGAGAGAGAGAGAGAGAGGGAAAGTTTGTGTGTGTGAGAGAGAGAGAAAGTTTGTCTTTATTTGACTACACCCTACTACATTGGAGTGTGACAGTGATCCTGCTTTCATCTTCCTTCATCACTCAGGTACTCCCCCCCCTCCCTCCTTCTCTCCACTCCTCCCCCACTTCAAACCCTATCAGCTCTCATCAAAGGTGAGCTGTGAGCCATGGGGGGGGGGCATCCATCAGTCTCAGGGAGGAATACAAGCTGCCGCCAACCCCCCCCCCCCCTCCCCCCCCCCCCACCCAGCTGCACCTGCACTGGTTACATGTTCAAATGTGTGTGTGTGTGTGTGTGTGTGTGTGTCTGTGCGCACTGGGATCAGAAGACGACGCCTGCCTCCCTGCCCTCCATGGCCCTCCTCGACAACACACCAATGTCTGTTCCCTCTAAACCACCAGTAGAAGGACTGCAGCAGGCATGCTTTGCTTGTCATCACATTGGCTTTGGACCGAACCCTTTTCAGTCCCTAGAAAACACGCTTGTATAGGACAAGTCTATAGGAACTATCATTTCCTCTCATATCCACAAGCCCGAGAGGAGGATTCGAGGAGAGCAGGGCATATGAACGCATCATTCATGAAGACAGCGTGTTAGTGGCCTGTCCACAACGCAAACCAGTGCGTCTATGTTTAGAGTCCCGCGTCTCTCGTGTCTCGGCTGTATTCTCATCACTCCCCGATGCCGAGCGCCGGTATAAACGCATCCTCAGATCTGTGAGTGTGTGTGTGTGTGTGTGTGTGTGTCCGTATGCAGGCAGTGTGTGTTTCTGTCTTGTGTTGTGTTGTGTTGAGGGCTGCCTGGCTGTTTTAAGGCTGGATACCATCCATTATTCATCTACAGCATACTGGAAGGATGGAGAGAGGGGGGAAGAGAGAGAGAGAGAGAGAGACAGACAGGCACACAGACAGGGATACAGACACACAGGCACACAGACAGACAGCCAGACAGGCACACAGTCAGACAGACAGGCACACAGACAGACAGACAGACAGACACACAGACAGACAGGCACACAGACAGACAAGCAGGCACACAGTCAGACAGACAGACAGGCATACAGACAGACAAGCAGGCACACAGTCAGACAGACAGACAGGCACACAGTCAGACAGACAGACAGGCACACAGACAGACAGACAGACAGGCATACAGACAGGCTGACTAGCAGGTTCAGGCAGTAGTGAGTTCCCCCAGCCTGGGAGGCTGAGCCGAGGCCTCACATCATCCAAGGCCTGCTCTAAGATGCAGGTTTTTAGATCCTCGCTGGCGGACGAGCTCCTCGCACTTCCACAGTCTGTGTGTTTTAAAGTTAACAGGAGATTCTGGGCTTCTTCCCTGTTCTCATGAATAATGCATTCGACATCAGAGGAAGCTAAAACACGTAATTACAGCCTGACGATCTCTGCTTTGATTCTGACATCAGCTCTGCCTATACTCTGCTGCATCGGTTTAATAATGACTTATTATCATTCAGCGGTGGTAGAGAGCACAGACTCCTACGTGTGTGTGTGTGTGTGTGAGAGAGAGTATAAGTGTGTGTGTGTGTGTGTGTGTGTGAGAGAGAGAGAGTATGAGTGTGTGTGTGTGTGTGTGTGTGTGTTTGTGTGTGTGAGAGAGAGAGTATGTGTGCGTGTGTGTGTGAGAGAGAGAGAGAGAGAGAGAGAGAGAGAGAGAGAGTGTGTGTGCGTGTGTGTGTGTGAGAGAGAGAGAGAGAGAGAGAGAGAGAGAGAGAGTGTGTGTGTGTGTGTGTGTGACACTGTATCATCTCTGTGTCATCTCAGTTCAACAACAGAGGGCAAGACAGACAAACGAGCAGCATCAAACACCAAACACTGATAAAAAGTGATATAAAAAAACATTATACAGTAAGAAGACAGAGCAAATACTACACAATATGGTTGTACTGAGAGGAGAGGAGGTTGACTGGCTGGTCAGAGAGACAGAGAGAGAGAGAGAGAGAGGGAGAGAGAGGGAGAGAGAGGGAGAGAGTCTTGCTGTGGACATGCAGACTGAAAGAGAGGCATTCATGTCTTTCACTACTCCACAGTGTTCATTTGGACTGTGGAGAGAGAGAGGGAGGGAGAGAGGGACGGAGAGGGAGAGAGTCTTGCTTGGTAGGAAATGCTTTTTGGGCTTTTTTTGGATCCCAGACCCTGCAGGGACGAGCGGAGCGGCAGATGGCCCGGGTCAGAGCCAGACCCCCACCCACCCGGAGGTACCAGGGAGGAGGACACTTGGCTGTGGCCCACTTCACTGCTATAAGGGCACTCTCAGTCTGTTCCCCCTGACAGGGGCCCAGGGAGAGGAAGGGCTCCAGGAGGTAAGGGGGCTCCAGGAGGTAAGGGGGCTCCAGGGAGAGAAAGGGCTCCGGGGGGTAAGGAGGCTTCAGGAGGTAAGGGGGCTCCAGGGGGGTAAGAGGGGTCCAGGGGGGTAAGGGGACTCCAGGGGGTAAGGTGGTCCAGGGGGGTAAGGGGTCTCCAGAGGTTAAGTGGGGTCTGTGATGCATGTATGTAGAGACGGTTCTCACACACACACACACACACACACACACACACACACACTGCTCTGTGATGGTACATGTATGTAGGGACGATTCCTTATCTACAAGGTCTAAGATGCTGTACATTATTGCAGCAGTACTCAACTGCAGAGTACTCAACTGAGAATTCTCAACTGCAGAACACAGTTGAGAATTCTCAGATATTTTCAAAAATTGCAAACCATCCCATTTCTAACTTGCTTCTGCTTTAATCAATTGGCTTATGTTTTTGATTAGATCCATAAACAGGTTACCGTAAAAAACAAATAGTGATTATTTGTGAATATACTGAGAAGGACTTATAACAGGGAATAAACCCCAAACAACATCAACACCTGTGGCGGATTGAACTAGTATAAATCAGAGTTGAGACAGCCAGATACAGAAGCAAAGAGAAACCTTTTAAGCAAGGCAATACACACACACACACACACACACACACACACACACTGCTGCTCCCAGACTAATTCCATTAGCAAGCCCCCCAACCCTGCCTACGCACTACGCACCCTTCCACACACAAGACCCGCAGAGCATACGACACAACGAACAGAGTGTGTGTGTGAGAGATAGTGTGTGTGTATAGGGGTCTGAACATGGGAGCCTATACTGTTTCGGAATTACTATGTGTGTATGTAGTCAGGGTATTCTAGTGTATGTGTGTATGTAGTCAGGGTATTCTAGTGTATGTGTGTATGTAGTCAGGGTATTTTAGTGTATGTGTGTATGTCGTCAGGGTATTCTAGTGTATGTGTGTATGTAGTCAGGGTATTCTAGCATATGTGTGTATGTGGTCAGGGTATTTTAGTGTATGTAGTCAGGGTATTTTAGTGTATGTGTGCATGTCGTCAGGGTATGTATTCACTTTAATCTCTAGTCTTTGTTCTTCTGCCAGTCTGCAGTCTGATTCATGTCCTTTTGTCTAGATAGCAGTCTGTTGCATCTCTGTACTTGTTTATTGATGTGTGTGTGTGTTTGTGGTGTAGGTCTATCCTCGCTTCGAGCGGGAGACATGGATTAACATTTAACTGCTCCTGTGTGTATGTGTGTCCTATGTGCCAACTGTCGGGCCCGACAACGATGGTGTGGGTGGTTGAAAAGCTGTATCGAAGCGGGGGTTGGTGGGTGTGTGTGTGTGTGTGTGTGTGTGTGTGTGTTTTTGCTCAGAACTGGCAGGGGTTTTTGTCAAACAAAATCGGATTTCCCTTTGTGTACGACAGGAGACTAGGGTGACGGGAGCGAGAAAGTCCCTTCTCTAAGACTTGACAGGATCCTTTGTCCTTCTCTCCCTACGCCACGCCAGGACCATCGTCATCAGACACCCTTAACGCCGCCTAAATACAGAACAAAACCGTGAAACATCTTCACTGAGACGTCGACATCTTGTATGTTGAGAGACTGCATTCCTAGGGCGGTGGGTGAAGGGGTTAGATGGGGATGTCACGGTTACACACACACACACACACACACGCACGCACATACGCACGCACACACACACACACACACACACACACACTTACGCTATCGGTGTTGCTTCATGTACACGTCTGTGTGTGTCTCCCTTCCCACCGTGTCTCTCTGTTCTCCCCTCTCTCTTTTTCTCTCTCTCTCTCCTCTGTCCTCAGTGCCTACCGTGTGTGTGTGTGTGTGTGCACGTGTGTGTGTGTGTGTGTGTGCACGTGTGTGTGTGTAGGGTGCAAGGGGAACGGCAGCTGCAGGATACACCAGCAGCTTCGTTTGAAGCCATTATTCGAAGATAACATCTAAAAGAGAAAGTATCCTCGTTGGTCTCTCTGGTCGTTGTCTCTCAGGGGGGCAGGGAAACGGAGTGTGTGTGTGGGTGTGTCTGTGTGTGTGTGTGTGTGTGGGGGGGGGGGGGGGGCGGGGGGCGTGGTGGGAGTTCACATACAACCTCCTCCGTGTCAAGTTCGCTCTCAGCAGCGATATCAGTTGAAAAAGCGTTGACACAACACACACACACACACACACACCCACACACAGGGGAAAACGAACACCTGACCAAAGTTACCGTGCTTGAAAAGCTTTTCTCTTCGAGCTCCTTTGAACAGCCGTCTACTATTGGCACCCTAACAGATTCAAACCAGGTCAGACATGCCTTCCAGACCTACACCTGTCGCAGGCACACAGGTAAGCCAATTGCCGTGCTTCAGTGAGAGAGATACATTGTCGAGAACCACAGGTATGTGCGGTGTGTGGGTGGAGTACCTGAAAAGCAACATTCACAGCTACTCAAGTCTGTGGAAGCAGCTTGTTATAGCACAGCGTACAGTACAACCAACCCTGAGCCAACGGATGAAAACTCAGTTGGTAGAATGTTGTACATAGAATTATGTACTGTAACATTCTCAGCGGTTTGGATGGACCTCCAAAAGCCCTGTTCAGAGAAATATGTGGCGTTTTTGCAAACGGTTTTATTAGCAATAGCGGACTATTTCAAACCTACTCCTTTCGTCCATCTATTATGCTTGTGTAATACTGTACCGCACGCACGCACGCACGCACGCACGCACGCACGCACGCACGCACGCACAGCAGTTAGGTGCATGCACTGTACAACCATTATGATAACCACTAATGATCGTTTGCACCAGGATGAAACGCGCTTACTGCAGTAATGAGATCCCTCATAAGGCAACCTGCAATCCCATGTGTGACACATAGACACACACACACACACGCACAAGCTCATTTACATACCTTGGTAGTCTCCTGTGTTTATCTTATTGGTTATTTGTTTGTACAAATAAAACATCTGTCAACATAGAAAGCTGATTAGCACTGGCAATATTATACCGTATGTCAATGCTGGTTGTAGATGAGGTGATTTTCCCTCCCCCCATTACACAACATAACACACTTTGAACATTAGGAAAAACGAATCCAACATATTATCATCATTATCATTATAATGTCCATATGAAGGATGTTAGCATACAGAGCTCTACCCTACTACGCATGTTTTAACTACAGAACACTTGACGGTTATCAGACTTACATTTTGAGAGGATTTGAGAGGCTAGTTTATACATGAAAGAGCAAAGCCTGTACCACCCCCTGCCCACCTCACATCAAAACAGAACAACATAAAACTAGTAGACATCCAAGAGCCACAGAGCATCATAACGTCTCCTAACTAACTGGAGACAACGAGGAAACTGTGATGCGAACTTTCTCTGACATCCGAGGCAATACGCTTATTGGCTGCTAAGTCTTTCCTGCCTGGAAGAAGCTGGAGAGATAAACAAGAGTATTTTCTTTAATGGGGCCACAGAGCTGTGTTACACAGTGACAGGGACAGAAGTGGGCTACAGAGGATTGGACTTGGTTATTAGGAGGCATTCTGTGGTGCCCCATAGTCACTGTAGTGAAGATAACAAGACGCTAGCTAGCGCTGGCTAGCTATTATTAGCGACTGGGTCGTACAAATGTCCTAACTGGATGATGAGACCCCCACCCATGAAGCAACTCGTCACGGTCTCGTTTACCACAGCATCCAGTGACCTTTTTGACCCGTTTGTGAACATCCCCATCTTTTCTTCCACATCGCATCGATCGTATGCAGGTTATCATCAGTAGAAATGTGCTCTAACGTGGACCACATCAGACACAACGGCTGTCAAAACCAGATGAAAAACCACCGTCCAAGTCAGAATCTTATTTTAATACTTTTACTATCCCCTGTGTTTTTGCTGTCAATTCCAATGTGTTATATATAGTCTTAACCTGCTGTTTCTGAGTGTTTCAATGGGGGATGGGTGAGGATGGGAGGTTGGTTCTTGTCAAGATGTTCTTCACTGTTCCATGACGGACGTACACATAATAGAGTGTAATACAAATGGTCACTGACAGTAGAGACAGACAGTGATGGAAATGAAGCTAGCCCGCTAGCTAGCCTGGGGCTAGTCGTTGTCAGAGCTGGCTAGTGAAACATTTGGCTAGCTAGCCCGCCAGACCAGTGACACATTTGTCTTCTCATTGCAAAATAATGTCTCAAGTGAACAGTCACAATGTTATGCACATTTATGGGAAATAATACTTGTGTAGTAGATAGAAGTAGTTGTAGTTTGCTTTAGCCATTGAGGCATGTTTTGGACCTCCGGGCTAGTAGAAACTGCAGTCTACTAGCCCAGCTGTCCAGTGCCCAAAATCCTTATGTTCCATCCCTGGAGACAGACCAATAAGAGAGGATTAAAAAAAAAAGCAGAGGGTGTTGGTCACATGCTGTTTAACCAGAGTCGCCCACCAGGGGGCAGGAGAACAGCAGAACCCGTGCTAACCACTCCTCCACCCTTCTCATTGCGTTACGATTCCCACCTCCACCAGCCTCCTTCTGGTTTAAAAGTATTAGATCGGTGTAAACATGGGCTTTTTAGGGAGTTTCCACCTCTCTAACACCAGTCCGTTCTTTGTTAAATCCATGCTGGGGGGTGAGTGAGTGTTCAGGGAGAAGGTAAGGGAACTAGGACGGGAGCAGCACATCGTACAGGAGCTGAACTGCGTAGTTAAGTCTCCACTGATGAACCAATTATCCTGCTGCCTTTATCCGGGGATTAATGAACCACACGGATGGAAGAGCAGCTTAGTACGTGAGCAGCCAAGATGACGTATACGTCATAGACCTTTTTAGCACTCATCAAAAAACAGACATTTTGTTCAAAATATATATATATATATATATATTTTTACAGATGATTCATTCCGGAGACAAGTGGGAGATTGAGATCAGTTCATCCTGCGTCTTCTCTACAATATTAGTCTTTGATCAGTTCACAGCAGGGGGGGAGGCTGGTGGATGGTAGAAGTTGGAGGATGGGCTCATTGTAATGCATGGAATGGAATGGGGAACAGTATCAAACACATGTTTGATACCGTTCCTCATTATATTCCATACATTACATTCCAATGAGCCAGTTATCTGGTTTCTACCTCCACCAGCCTCCCCCTGGTACACAGTGCGTCTCTTTTCAACATCACAGCACATGATGGAACTAACAAGATAGAGGGAAGGGCCCTAAAACCATTACTGTACGATCTTAATCCTCACCGTTGGATAGAAGAGTCACTTTGATGGTTCAAAGATGGCAATTCAAGTGCATTGCTAAAACTCTCCATAGAGTGGAATGCAATTCTTTAAACACAGTGTACATTCTTGATGCATTTCTCTCTCTCTCTCTCTCTCTCTCTCTCTCTCTCTCTCTCTCTCTCTCTCTCTCTCTCTCTCTCTCTCTCTCTCTCTCTCTCTCTCTCTCTCTCTCTCTCTCTCTCTCTCTCTCTCTCTCTCTCTCTCTCTCTCTCTCTCACACACACACACACACAGTAAAATCTGGAAACAGTCAAATCTTGGTCTGGAAACCATGCATGCTATAACAGATGTACTGTTTACATGTGGGTCTATTGAAAAACAAACCAGAGTGTGAGGTCAAATATAGGTTCAAATATACAGATGAGGAACCATCACTGTTGCACCATTAATAAGATGACAATACATTGGGGGAGGCTGGTGGAGGTAGAAATCAGAGGACAGGCTCATTGTAATTACAGTTGATTTGATAACCATTGATTGATTTAAAAAACAAAACAAAACCATAGTCATCCAACATCGCTTATCATGACATGAAGATGCAGTTGAAATAGGGACAGAACGAAGTTGGTGTGTGTGTGTGTGTGTGTATAGAGGTGGATGGATGGTGTGTGTGTGTGTGTGTGTGTGTGTGTGTGTGTGTGTGTGTGTGTGTATAGAGGTGGATGGAGGGTGTGTGTGTACTGCAGGCGGTCTTAACATGTTGGGAAGACAGAAGTGGAACACAGGAATGAGAGCATGGTCACCCTGAATGGATTTCCCTGTGGAGAATAGTCCTACCATTCCCTACAACAAACACATTCAAGGCAGGAACGTAAAACCAGTGACTGAGCCAAAACCAGAGCTTGAAATAGTAACCCTGTGGGTATAGGGCGAGTGCACTACCACCTGTGCCTGGCTGAGACATAGGCAGGGAGTAAGGCAGGCTAGAGTGTCCTATAAAGGGGACAGGAGTTTAGGCTCCCAGCAGTAGAGTATACAGTACATGACATACCCAGCCACCGTTCTCCTGGATCCAGTTTTGCAGCGGTCCGTTCAGATACTCCGTCATCCAGTGCGCGATGTTATCCACCTGGGAGGTCATCTCCCGGTTCACACTCTCCACGCACATTGTCCCTCCGAACTCAAAAAACGCGACAACCCGTCCCCAGTTCACCCCGTCACTGAACAGCTCCTCTATGACCGCGGTGAACCGGCGTTGCGCCGTGCTCGGTGTGAAGTGTAGCTGGCCGGACATGTCCGCGAAGTCCCGCTCATACATCCTCTCGATCTCTCCTCCAGCCTCACGCAGCACCCGGTGGAGCCTGGCGTGCGGGTCCGGTTGCGGTGTCCGGTTTGGAAATGGGGAGACGGTGTCCTCGGGGGGCTGGGGCCGCCGAGAGAAAACTTGTGAGGTGGAATCGTCAAAGCCATTCTCAGGTGAGTCGTTTTCTCCCACCACGTGGAATTCCCACACGTAGCCTTTCTTCAACAGTTTGTTGTGGATGTATTTCACCACAATAATGCGACTGTCATAATGATGCTCGTTTGCCATCACGGAAAGCAATATCGCTACAATATCCAGCAGGGTAGAGTTTTGCGCAATTACGCAAAATGCATTTCCAAACTATAACGCTCCATGGACATTACATATGATATCAGATAAGACATTGCATCACTGACGTTGTACTTCAGTGTATTACCTGCATAGCAACACTTGTTCCAGCCCTGAAAGAAACGTAGACCTACTGTCACAAATTAAACCCTATTTCCCCAATAGCACATCTGTTAAATCAAGAACAAGAGAAAATGCGTTTTTTTCTTAGAAAAAAAGTTAAATACATACATATTGAATTCTATAATCAGAAAATATGAATTGTGCTTTCCCATGCACTCCGAGTTGCCAGTCAACTTTACTGTACGGATACAGTGCGCCCTTGTGCACGGAATGATCAGTGTGTGCAATGTCTGGCATATGTTACGCCCCTTTCTAGGAACCCATTGGAAGAGTAGGCTAATAACTTTTGGATATTCTTTCAGCAGATTCTGCTTCGGGTACGAACGTCTTGATCGCCCTATTTCATTCGATGGTATCAATCCAGATGGTAGTCGTTGCACGTTCAAAAGTCGTCCTTTTGTGTAGTTCCAGTATTGGGTTCTGGTTTGAATAATTCCTCTGACTGTAGTCCCAGAAAGACGGAAGAGAAAACCCTTTTCAAGGCAGCTCTCGAAATACACTTAATCTTCCGAGAACAATATTTAAAAGAAGGTTGTTAATGGAGAAAGGAGCTTCATCGGAGAGAAGTTGCGTAACCGTAATTATAGAACAGCGCTGTTCATTCGTATATTCACTGCGAACGATCACAGAGCTGCTACTCTCTCTATCCAAGGGGTTGCCGCCTGCCTTTCGCCCTCACTCGCTCTCTCCAGTGGGGAGGTACTTCCTTCAAGCTACGTCACACCATTCAAGCTTTTCTTGTCGTCTTGTGGACAAGTCCATAAGGTTACTAGGATGATGGACTCCTAGGTCCGTGTTCTACAGTTCTGCGACTCTTGTGTGTGTGCGCGTGTATCTGAGAGAGAGAGAGAGAGAGAGAGAGAGGGGGGGGAAGAGAAACTCAGAGAGAAAGAGAAAGCTAGAGAAAGAATGTCAGATAGAGAAAGTAAGAGAGAGAGAGGAAATAGAAATAATCTGCCTCCCTTGATAGCCACCCATACATAGTCTCTATGCACAGGCATGATCTGGCCAGTGAGATAACAATTACATTTGATACAGCATTGGGGCCCTTCTCCCCACTGATGCCTGTCTGAGACAATGGATCCCAGTCTCCCTGGCAGTTACTTTTACTAGGTCACCAACAGTCCCGCTGCTGCTGCTTACAGTGTGCAGGGAGGGCAGAGTGGGAGAGGGGGAGATGTGTGTTGTTGTGGGAGGTGGGTTCAAAGACAATGGAATACTTATTCCAAGTATGCAGCTGGTATGCTGGAGAGGAATGTATGTGTGTGTGTGTGTGTGTGTGTGTGTGTGTGTGTGTGTGTGTGTGTGTGTGTGTGTGTGTGTGTGTGTGTGTGTGTGTGTGTGTGTGTGTGTGTGTGTGTGTGTGTGTGTGTGTGTGTGTGTGTGTGTGTGTGTGTGTGGAGAGGAGTGCTCTGAATGTGACCAGAGAGCCAGTTGAGGACATTGGGATGGTGGGGGGTAGCGGGGGATGAATAGTATGTTTACAGAGATTCACACACAAGCACACAAAGACAAAACATTTGGCCAAATACCCCAAGCCTAAGGAATAATAGTGCAATAATAGTAACCACAGCAGCAAGTAGATACTTACGGACACTGTAAACAACAAATAACTGGGGTAGTCTTGTAAATTAGGCATAGTTCACCCCCTAGTGGAAGAAATGTTCAACACAAGTGGCCTATAATAACTTTCAGTTTCACTTTAACTTACCACAAAAAAGTCAACTATATAAACGATCACTGTACGTGGGCTGCTCGACACGGTTCTATGGTTGTCATAAAGACGTGTGTCACAAGTATGCATAGTGTTTGCTGCTACATACCCTTGATATTGTATTACTATTGTTATTATTATAGTCACTACTGCTGCTACTTACACTACTCCCTTACGCACGACTACTGTCACTGTTTTATTATTACTATATTATATTGTATTGTTGATTTGTTGATTGTTGTTGACTGTTGTTGAATGAGAAGCAAGATTCACTGTATTAGTTACATTTGATTTGATTTGATTTGATTTGATTCCAGATGTCTTTATGTCAGTGACCACAAACTTGGTTCCAATGTTCAATGGACTGGATGGTCAATGAAGGGTCGATGTTTTCAGACCTCAAAAGTAGTCAGATGTCTTTATGATCACAAACTGGGTATGTGCTTGTGCTACACAATAGATTAAGATTAGGATCTTATTTGAGTCAATTTGCAATACCTGGTCAAATAATGGTTGAATAAGTTGTCAAGAGTTCCACCTGGACACTAGGGGGCGGCAGTGACCATCCCATGAACTCTGGCACAACAGGTGCAGCCTATCATTTCAAGATTTAAGATTCAAGATTCTTTATTTGTCACGTGCATACAAATATACAGTGAAATGCAAAAGTGACAGTGCCACAGAGTAGTGCAACAATACGTTTTAAAATAGAATAAAATAAAATAAAAGTACTAAAAAATATAAACAGTATGAACAGTATAAACAGTATAAACAATATAAACAGTATAAACAGTATAAGCAGTATAAACAGCGGTGAAGCAATGTACGCATTTCATCATTGATATTCTCCATTTAAGTTGTGTGTTTAGTATCTCCCAGTGTGGTAGCTTGAAACTTGTCTCTCATGACCTGCTTTTGTCATGTCAGAGCATCTAGTCACCTAAGCTCCATTGTATTTAGTTTAGGTCTTTGTTTAGTTCTTTTCCTAAGTCTGTTCCTATCTACTCTGTGGACTACTACCAGTAAAGTGGCTTTGCCTTTCAACTGCATCCATTCATCTGGTCTCCTCTCTGCGCCTGGGTCCTATCCCACACACCTCACATAAGTATACCGTAGATTGATACTCCCGAGACTGGGCTGATGTAGCAAGAGCCAAACAGAGGATGCTGAAAGAGAATATCTTCTCAATAACCAACCGAATAAAGGTCATAACAGATTGTACACACCTTGAAGACAGCAGGTTCTGGGTGAAACGGGCGGTTTTATGTGGAGCCAAGTGCAGAAAGGAGGCAGGACTCAAGCGTTGCAAAAATCAAACGTAAACTTTCCTTTAACTTTGCAGGGAAACACAGGTAAACATCCATCAAATGAAAGTTCAAGACTGAACAATAGGTGAAGCGAATGCCAGGCTTACTGTATATACAGGACATATAAAGAGGCACAGGTGTGGACAGTGAACTAAAAGAGATGAATAAGGAAAACAACACAGGAGTCTCTGGTGGCCTCTGGTGGCCAGTAGAGGAAGCAGCAGGAGTGAGAAGGATTCCTCGCAAATGGTATGTCTGCCTTAGTCTTTGTCTCTTAGGACAACATGGAAAGCAGGGGGAGGCTGGTGGAGGTAGAAATCAGAGGATGGGCTCATTATAATGCGTGCATTCTACTTCCACCAACCTCCCCTGATGGAAGGATCCTTGGAATGGAATGGAATGGAATGGAATTAGGAATGGTATCAAGCACACATATGCTATCAATACCATTCCTCATTCCATTCCATGCATTACAATGAGCCCGTCCTCTGATTTCTACCTCCACCAGCCTCCACTGATGTATAGTTGATTGATGCTCATCTGTATTGATGGTATGCAGTAGAGCATGTTGTTATTAATGCTGTGTTGACTGTACTCTTCGTTCAGTCGGCACCCGATGGGGGGAGCATGAGTAGAATGTTTATGAAGCCAGTTCCTGCAGGAGTGAATTACTACAGTAAACAACCAGACACGCACACATCAGACACACACACACACACACACACATCAGACACACACACACACACACACACACACACACACACATGCACACGCACACACACACACACTCTCTCTCTCGCTCTCTCTCTCTCTCTCTCTCTCTCTCTCTCTCTCTCTCTCTCTCTCTCACACACACACACACACACACACACACACACACACACACACACGTCCATCCCCATTAGCTCCATGAGAAGATCCATCCAGCTGGTAAAGTATGGCAACAGTGCAGCGTTACACCATCCATCATCCTCAGTGCTGTCTGTCGTCGCCGCTCTGAACACTCCCAGGCCCCCACTGAGGAGGCATGATCAGGCTCTCAATAGCAGGCCTGATTCATATTCAACTGTTGCCCTCCTGCACGCATATATAACATTACTCCGTGGAGAGGAACTCAGCCAGTTAAGCTGTGTGACCCTGTCAAGGACAGAACTGTATTTAAGAAGGAATTTGTGTGTGTGTGTGTGTGTGTGTGTGTGTGTGTGTGTGTGTGTGTGTGTGTGTGTGCATGCGAGAGTAATACTGAAAGTGTGAGAGATAACAAATTGATAGTCTATGTACGTATTATATTATATACTGTAGTTTGGTTATTTGTTCTTCATGGATATTATATGAGGATACAATGCCTGGCATTTTTGCATGTGTGTGATAATGAGTGTTGGAGTGTCAGGGGTGTCTGGACACGCTAGCTAATGTACTTATCGTAGCGTAATGCTCAAAACAGCCAGGACACACCTTTCCTGTCCTGGAAATTTGCTGAGGGAGCAACTACACTAAATTACCCAGAGTGCATGACGGCCCTCCCAAGTTATCTTGAGTGTGATTTTCCTATCTTCCTTTGGGTCAATGATTGGTTTGACAACCATTCACTGGACTAGACCACAAAGGGGAGGTCGGCTTTGTGTTTCAAGCGGAATGTCTTTACTCTTCAAGGTTAGTGGTTTCAGTTGGAGGCCCACCTTTGGGAAGTCTATCTGCATTACAGAGATCCACCACTAGATGGTGATACAGCCTTTCTATAGAGAGAGCACAATGATTGCACTGCTGCAGTCAGTACAGCTGAGAACCTCACTGGTCAACCCTACGATGATGATGATGATGATGATGATGAAAATAAATATGTAGTTTATGCCTCCTCTCCCTTAGCCTTATTTGTCTGTATCTCTTCTGTTTTACAGAGTCATCCAAACCTCCTAGCAGTCAGTAACCTAGGTGATCACCTAGCTGTTGTTATCCATCAATCATCATATGAGTTGTGTAAAATACGAACAGTCAAATAAAGCAAATCAAATTATGATTATTGAAGCAGGTATTGATAACAGAATTGACTGACAAGGTGAGGCATGCTGTAATAACTTATGAGGTACATAATTGTAGATTATGTATAATGATTCTATATTAGTATTGCACATAGCAATATGATTGTCATTCCATAGGGATTGGTACCCAGCTCAGTAGACCAGTGACATTTAAGCAGTAATGCCAGAGAGGCCGTGACTTATTGTCAATATTGTCGTGGGTAGGGAGAGTTGTTAGGCACGTGTGCTGGTGTAAAGGGAAATCCCACTCTGTGTGCTCAAATGCTCGGGTAACGTCTATTTCCGGGTCATTTCTGGGTTTTGATGTTGCGCAATAAAAATAAAAAAAATGTGTATTAAATGTTTTTTTTTCGAGTGCAATTTCGCTAATAATGCGTTTGTACTTATGGATTGCAGATTAGGTGTCATTTAGCTAATATGCGTTTGTATCGAGCTAGCTATTTGTAATGTAGAGAGTCATTACAGTATTTATCCAGTTAAACATTAGGTAGCCATAAAGGCTGTTCAACTCGATCATTAAAGTGTAATCCCCCAAGTAAATGTTCACACCGAGTCGGATTTCCATACTGTGATACATCATCATAGACACTTGTTGCCTCCCTTTCTCATGTAGTCCGTGTGGCATGATAGAGATGTCCCTGCTCTTTTAGGTGCAGGGTTCCATCCTACTTGCAGCATTTTAATGATGGAGTTGAACAGATGCTTATGGCTGCCTAATGTTTAATCTGACAAGGGAACACATGCTCACATGACACCAGCAAACCCCTACCAAGTGACAGTCTTGATGATAAATCACGGCCTCAACGGCATTATTGCTTTTATACAACGGTTACACGACACAATCTGAAAATGGTGACAAATTATGACGTTTCTGACCTAAACTGAGGAATATAGTTCCCAAAACTACAAACATTGTCAAGGGAACCTGATACACAAATGGACTGCGGTGTAGAATATCATAATTATAATATATATAATAATATAATGAATAATTTAACGGTGATATCGGTGACCATATCGTCATTAAATCACGGCTTTGAACGCCTCTCGGACAATCACAATGTTTGTTTCCATCAACCCGTTGTATAATGAATGTTTACCTTCAGAGAAGGTGGATCAATAACTCATTAACACACCTGATTAATAAGACTAATTTACCAGCATAATTATGTTCTCCAACTCCAACAACACCATATATCAATCACCTAAACCTAGAAAAAGAGAAGGACCACCAGAACTTGCTATACAGATAATATTTTCATGACTTAACCCATTGGAAAACGTACACAAGTTCATTATCCCCCACCCCACGTTCACAGTCACTCTTTCTACATATCTGGTCAGAAAAGTGGATGAATTATTTGATGTTACATTTCTGGATCAACTAGGACATGTACGAGAACAAGGTCGTTGAGTTGTGTATCGAACAACATGACTCACTGAGACCGAAAGACTGCAGTTCCCTCCTCTGACTGTGGGAAGCTTGTCTACCCACGGTGTCTGCAGATTAACCGCAACGAAATCGGATGCCATCATTAGAAATAAGAGATGAAAAAGAAAAAAAAAAGGAAAAAACCCCTGACAGTTTGGCCTTAATTGTCTCCTGTACGCTGCGTTCGTTCGCCCGTGGAGGCTGGAAACCGAGCGGTGTGAAGTGTCGGGATCTGCAATTATAAATCACTTCCTCCTCAGTGCCGACCTACATAGCTCAACCTTTATTCTGTGTGATAGTTGTCTCGCTGTACCCCCCCCTGGTCCCAGTGCCCTGTTCTCACCGCTATTGGGGTCGCCTCATATGAGGCTGTGGTCATTTTTAGCCCCCTGTAATAATCTGTTCCCCCCGAGGGGCAGGGCAGGAATAAGACAGATTAGAAGGGCTTGTGGTCTAGGGCTGTGGAAGAGAGGAGAGTTGATAAGGTTATAAATGTAATGACTGTCACACAAAAGCCTTTGATAGATGCCATCCTAAGGGGTGGGGTGGGGGTTGTAACTGCTTTTACTTCAGAAGTTGAACTTTTCAGCAGAGTATTACACAATGGGCTCAGGAATTACAGAAGAATGTGTCTTCATGTGTTCAAGGATGGCTGATGCAAGCTGGCTGTACTTTCCCGATCAGAACTCCAGTTTGCAGTGTCTACCAGTGAGAATACCACTCTCTCTCTGCGTGTCAGTGGTGACAGCTCTTTCTCTAAGCTGAAGCCATGAGAAAGAGATTTTGTTTCCCTTTTGCTGGAGGAATATTCCAGAATCTTGTCAAACGTGACCGACCGTTGATCATTCACTATTAACAGGAGAAAGTTTAACTTACCAGCCTGTCATACTCACTGGAACACATTGGTCTGATAGACCGTTTCACTGGAACGCTTCGCTCTGATAGGCCGTGACAGCATCAAAGGGATGAAGTCAGGGGCGACAGGGAGACATTGAAAGAGAGAGAGAGAGAGAGAGAGAGAGACAGAGAGAGAAAGAGAGAGACCCTGAAGCAGTGCATTGTGGGTGGTGACCATGCAGAGGCTGAGATGAAGAGATTCCCGCGAGAGACGGAAACACAGTGACACGACAGAGAGACAGAAACAGAGAGACAGAGAGACAGAGACACAGAGAGAGACAGAGAAACAGAGAGACAGAGAGACAGAGAGAGACAGAGAGACAGAGACACAGAGAGAGACAGAGACACAGAGAGAGACAGAGAGACAGAGACAACGACAGAGACACAAAGAGAGACAGAGAGACAGAGACAGAGAGACAGAGAAACAGAAAGACAGAGAAATAGAGAGACAGAGAGACAGAGAAACAGAGAGACAGAGAAAGAGACATAGAGAGACAGAGACACAAAGAGAGACAGAGAGACAGAGACAGAGAGACAGAGAAAGAGACATAGAGAGACAGAGACACAAAGAGAGACACAGAGACAGAGAGACAGAGAAAGAGACATAGAGAGACAGAGACATTAGCCTTCTAATCTTACAGCTGAACACGTTGCCCACCTAGAGAATATGCAAAGCATAGCCTCTCCCTCCTCATACAAATGCAGTTTAAATGGAGTGCACAAATTCCTTCTATCAAATCAAATCAATGGTTCTGTAGAGAGGTACTATAATTATGTTTGGTTTGATTGAGGCAAATTGAGCCTCCCAATAACACCCCTCCTGCGGTGCAAGGCTGCTGTTGACATTGGCATCCATACAGTAGGCAACTTAATTTCCTCTTTTTCAAACAATGTTTTATCATGTTTTATTGATTGATTTCAAAAATTCTAAGTGTGTGAAGGATGTTGGTTCCCTTGTCGCCCAGATAATGATGTTGTTGTCGTAAAGGGAGGGTACAGTCACATCACTTAATGTTATTAGATGGTTGACTGTCTCTCTCTCTCTCTGCCTGTTCAGTCTTCGTCCGACTGTACAATAGGCTTGTTTACACACATTACATTTACAATTTCAACAATTATCCACAGTGCACTCCATAAGTATTGGAAAGAGGAGGCATTTTGTCTTCTTTTAGCTCTGTACTCCAACAGTTTGGGGGGGTATTTTTTTAAGTACTGCAGCCATCTTCAGTGATTGTTTTATAAGTATTTTTGCCTAAAATCTTATCATCAGGAAATGAAATGCATGTTCAATTGGATTTAAATCTGAAGATTGACTTGGCCAGTCAAGAACCTTCCTGAAAAACTATAGTTGCCATGGCAGTATGTTTTGATCATTGTCTTACTGTATGATGAAGCGCCATACATGATAATATTCATCTTATCTGTCCACAAGACCAGTACAGACCTCTGCAGGCTTTTTACGTACTTTTTAGCAAACTGTAACCTGACCATCCTTTTTGAGGATAACTAGTGGTTTGCACCTTGCAGTGAAGCCTCTGTAATTCGGCTGGTGACATATTCTGCGGGTGGTAGTCTCTGACACATTCACGCCTATGTCCTGGAGAGTGTTCCTGATCTGTGGGACAGTTGTTTTGGGGGTTTTCTTATTTATGATTTGTGAGCATTATTTGATCATCCACTGTGGATGTCTTCCTTGGCCTACCAGCCCGTTTGGATTGCTGAGCTCACCAGTGCTTTTTTTTAATGATGTTCCAAACTGTTGACTCTTGGCAAGCCTAAGGTTTTGGCTATGTTTCTGATATTTTTCTTTCAGATTTTTCAGCCTGACAATGGCTTCCTTGACTTTCATTCATGTCTCTTTGGTACTCATGTTGACAGACACCAAAAGAAGACTGCAATGGCAAATGCAAAGCCTAGAATCAGTACTACACATTGACAGCTCTCTTATGACTGCACAAATCATGTGACGGAACCTGACGTACCAGAAACACCCGTCAAGCCAATTTTCCGATACTACTGGTTCCCTGAAACAGGGGTTGTGGTCCTCTGTGAGCATAGCACTAACAACGCTTAGATTGTGGGTTTGATTGCCGCTGGGACCATATATCCTAAAAAATGTATGCACTCACTGCAATGTAGGTCGCTTTGGATAAAAGCTTCAGCTAAATGGCATACATTATTGTATTATATTAGGGGGACTATGTATAAAAAGGCTTGTAATTTCTATATGGTGAAACCAATCTGAAAAAAGAAAACACTGAATTAAAGCTGTGGATCTCTACTTTAATCTCATCGTTTGATTTCAAATCCAAACTGTTGGAGTATAGAGCTAAAAGAACACACATTCTTCCTCTTTCCAATACTTATATTTAGAGTTCTTCAAAATCCCCCCTCACCAACCCCCCCATCTCCTTCATTCTCTCTCTACTGTATCTCCCCCTCCCTCTCCCCCTCTCCCCCTCTCCCCCTCTCCCCCTCTCCCCCTTGCTGCTCTCTACAGTACATGTTAACACACTGGAGAAATGCAGCTGAACCATTACATTCATTCATTCTCTTTTTCTCTTCTTCTTCCCCCATTGACATTGGGGGAGAGAGAGAGAGAGAGAGAGAGAGAGAGAGAGAGAGAGAGAGAGAGAGAGAGAGAGAGAGAGAGAGAGAGAGAGAGAGAGAGAGAGAGAGAGAGAGAGAGAGAAATTACTTGTAGGATCAATGCGTTCTGCTTAGCTTGCATTACTAGGGCTGAATGTGATGTGCTACATTAGACAACGCTATTGTTCAGCTCCCCTAGAGCCTTCTCTATGGACAGAACCAGAATACAAAGAACCTCACTTTCCTCCCCCTTTTCTCCCTACCTCTCTCTCTCCTTCCATCTTTCTCCAGGTTCCTCGGAAGGTCCCCCCCCCCCCCCCCCCTCTCTCTCCAGCTCTCTATCTATAACTCCCAGAGAGAGGTGAAGATGCCAGGGCTACTTTCATGTTCCCATCAGCTGCTGCACCCTATTGGATTCTGCTCTGAGGGGAGAGAGGATCGGTTAGTGGAGGAATCAGACCCTGTAGGACCACGTGTGTTTACAACAAGAAAAGCAGCAGCTATACAGTACAGTACAATACTCTGCAGGCCGCTGGAGTAAAGTAATATAGCCTCCCCAAGCTTCAGTGGAAACTGACCCGGATAAATACACTTTATCCAGGTCATGGTTACCTACCCGCTACTGTACAGCAACCAGATCGATGCTGGGTTCAGAGAGAGGAGTCGGGAGTGTATCAAGGACGTATCAAAGAAGACTTTACATGACAGGGTTTCATATTACTGTGTAATTAATCATGTCAGGACAGCATTATAATGACTGTATCACTACATGATCCATACTGTGCAGCAGTAACCCTGGCCCTAACCCAAATGATGTTTCACACACTGTAACTCTCGGAATGTGCATTCCTAAAATCCCCCCTGGTCTTATTTTTAGCACAGAAAGAGGCAACATACATGTTACAGTACACATGGGACCCTGTGTAAAATCCCCACAACCTAATGATTTTACAAACACCCATGCATTATGAATTCCTCCTCGCATTGTGCATTACGCTTGTCACTCCCCTTACAACAATGTTGTTAAATATGAATGTCTGTGTCTATATATACATCACTTTTCCAGGCTGTCTGAACGGTATTGTGTCTGTATGCAGAAGGCCGATAGACTCCCATGCTGGGGGCTACAGTAGATGTGTTTTGTCAGTCCAGTGCATTCCACTCCCATGTTTTAGACTAGGTGTATTGTCTGCTCGGTGAGGTAGTGTTGTCAGCCCCTGTGATGGTACAGTCGTGTGTCTCCTGTAAATGATGTCACAGTGAGGCTCTGTCATAGTAGTGTGTCTCCTGTAAATGATGTCACAGTGAGGCTTTGTGATGGTACAGTAGTGCGTCTCCTGCAAATGATGTCACAGTGAGGCTCTGTCATAGTAGTGTGTCTCCTGTAAATGATGTCACAGTGAGGCTCTGTGATGGTACATTAGTGTGTCTCCTGTAAATGATGTCACAGTGAGGCTCTGTGATGGTACAGTAGTGTGTCTCCTGTAAATGATGTCACAGTGAGGCTCTGTGATGATACAGTAGTGTGTCTCCTGTAAATGATGTCACAGTGAGGCTCTGTGATGGTACAGTAGTGCGTCTCCTGTAAATGATGTCACAGTGAGGCTTTGTGATAGTAGCACTATTTATGATATCTCTGAGCCAAAGGGGTTCGAGCTGCCTATGGCCATTAGAGCAGGCCTGACTGACCAGAGCTAGGGTCAGGGCTAGGGTTAGGGCTAGGGTCAGCGCCAGGGTCAGGGCTATGGTCAGGGTCAGGGTCAGGGCTAGGGTCAGGGCCTGGGTCAGGGTTAGGGCTAGGGTCAGCGCCAGGGTCAGGGCTATAGTCAGGGCTGGGGTCAAGGCTAGGGTCAGGGCTAGGGTCAGGGTTAGGGTCAGAGCTTGGGTCAGGGCTAGGGTCAGAGCTATGGTCAGGGCCAGAGCTAGGCTCAGGGCTAGGGTCAGGGCTAGGGTCAGGGCTGGGGTCAGGGCTGGGGTCAGGGCTAGGGTCAGGGCTAGGGTCGGGGCTAGGGGTCAGGGCCTGGGTCAGAGCTGAGCTGTGGATGGTGAACCAGGAGGCAGGAGGGTATTGTGGTTGAGGCTGCCAGGTGGGAGGCCTAGGAGGAGGAGGAGGAGGATAGGGAGAGAGACAGCAGCAGGGCGTGAGTGGGTTGGGCTGGAACATGGTGGAGAACTGCAGGTTGGAGATCAGGGGATTTATCAAGAGTGGGTAGCTCTCTCCTCTTTCTTCTCCAAATGTCTCTTTCTCATTTTTCTTTAACCCAAACCTTTCTCTTTTTCTTCTCTTTCTATCCCAGTCCTTTCCCCAGCACTTCCCCAGCACTCTCTCCTTCCTCTCCCTCCCCCCTCCCCCCTCCACCCTCCCCCTCCCCCCCTCCCCCCCGTCTCTCCCTCCCCTCTCTCTACCCCATCCCTCTCCCTCCAGTGGGAATTGATGCGGCAGGTAAAGCAGCAGAGAGAAAGGGTTTGTGTGTGTGACCAGAGTGTTAATGGTGTTGATACTGAGCCAGCAGGGTGTACTACTCAGTGTGCGCACACACACACACACACACACACACACACACACACACACACACACACACACACACACACACACACTCACACTCACACTCACACACACACACACACACACACTCACACTCTCTCACACACACACACGCACACACACACACACACACACGCACACACACACACTGAGTAGTACGTATAAACACATAAACACACACCGTTCTTTTCACACAACACGGACAGTGAACACTCAAACATAAGCAAACTATACACATACACCACTCTACTGTGTACCATCCATACAGTATGTTAATGTTTGGCATGATGTTATGTATATCACTTACTCTCAGTGGAAATAAATCTGTTCATATAAATACGTCATTAATTTCACATTACAGGGATGAAGGTACATCCCAGAACATGAGTTATTCTACCGTACTAGATGTAATAGGCTATTACGCCAGAGATTTATGTAAAGAAACATAAGTTATCAATTCATAAAATGATGCGTATTACAGCATGGAGTTCCCAGAGTGATAGTCATTTTGAAGTAAAAGTAAAAAAAAAAAAAAAAAGTTAGAAGTGTATTTTACAACTGAAACTGAATTGAAAGATTTTTAGCTCCGAAAAGCTGAAACCCTGTTGTAATTTTATGGATTTTTCATTTTTATCATTTTCATATTATCATTCTTGGGCCCTCTGCCATTTATCTCAAGAACCGACTGGTCAAAAATTTTACATTTTGGTAGTATGAAAGTCCATGTCCACCACTACTCTGAAAGAATAAATGGCACTCTTTGGCCTATAGGTGACGCTGTAAGAAGCACCCAACTCCTCAAGCTCAGCCCCACCGCCCTGTTTGATTTAGAATTATGAAAATTGGTATACTGGTCCCTCTCCTCACGAGGAACAAATTTGCCTCAAGGACTCATAACTTTTTTTCCACCATCTTGGATTTTCCACCATCTTGAATTTTTTAAACCTTTAAAAATATACTTCTGAATATTGGTACACATGCTCACGGCACTTGTCTCTTAACAATGATCAAAAAAGCTAAGCGATCTGTCAAAAAATGACTGAATTGCACGCTAAGCAAACTTAACAAACCTATTAAAACTGTTCTAAAGCTAGGTCACTTGGTTCAATTCACATGCCAGTTGACATCAAGGACATCACTCTGAAGACCTGTACTGATTTTGGTAGTGCTCCGTCAAACATTTACCGAATGGCCCACTAATCAAACTTCCAATTTCATATAGCCTTAATAAAACAATTCTAAATACAGATCACTTTGCTCAATTCTAAGAATCTTTCTTCATCTCATTATTTTTTTTTTAATGGGACTGGAGGGATTTGGGTCATATCACCTTGTGGCAAGAAGACATTGGTCACTTTGTTCAATTCACCTGACACTTGTCATTGAAATTGCCCAAACCTTTGATGACCAGTGTCATTTAACCCCATTTCCCTTACCAAAACCAACGTTTCCTACCATTTTGCTCTTGTGCCTTTTGACCTTGATGCAATTGGATAACCTTGATGATGATGCATACATGGCTTGAACCCTGTTTAATTTCTGCTTGTAGGTATATTGTTATTCTTGATACTTGATTTGAGTCTACACCCTCTTTAGCTTGTGTTTTGTATTGTAACATTCCATCTAGGATATATAAGATCAGGTGTTATTGCCTTGTATAGCTGTGTGCCCTGTACTGCTCTACAAAGTTCCTGCCCCAGCAGGAGGGAGATGATTCGCATAGAGCCTGGAAATGAATGAATAGATAATTGTGCTGCTCAGGGAGAACTAAACGAGGGACGGTAGAGAGATGCATCTGTGAAAGTGGTTCAGGGAAACGAGAAGTAATTTATCTGTTTCTCCCCTGATGAATGTTATCAGCTGTTACCTCTTGTCTCCACAATCGCACTTTTGTCTCTGTTCCTCCACAATACGTCTTCATTTCCATTTTTTATTCAGATTTCTCAGAAAGCCAGGCCCAATTGATGTGGAGGATAGAGCAGGAGAGGTATGCGAGAATCCCACTTTTCCCTGTGGATACACTGGAACATTACTGGGATTCTGTGTGCGGAGAACAATATGATTATTATACAGAGACACCATTAAACAGATTATAGAGATAGGGAGGGAGGGGGAGAGAGAGAGGGAGGGAGAGAGAGGGGGGAGAGAGAGAGAGAGAGGGGGGAGAGAGAGAGGGAGGGAGAGAATGGGGGAGAGAGAAAGGGGGGGGGAGAGAGGGA